>NC_140995.1:131201329-131774348 GCF_052327205.1 Somniosus microcephalus | reverse complement strand
CAAATATTAACCAGAATTATATTCAATGTTAGAAGTATTTTAAACTACATAAAATTTAAATGTGGAACAAGTAACAGTGTTTTGAAATTATTAAATCGCAGATTAAAAGCCTTAAGAAAGTGGCTCCTAATTCCTCCGGTCAGAGGGTAGCTGGCGTCTTTGTCCTATAACACAGTCATCGCAATATAACCCACGGTCACCACGGCTGGGCTCTAAGTCCAATCCCTTCCCCGCGGTCTCAACCGTCCCGCCGACCTCACAAAATGGCGGCCGCCTTCACCCACCGGGCTCTGAGTCCAGCCCCATCCTTCACTCTCACCTTCCCCCTCTCTGTCTCTCTCTCCTTCCCTCTCTCTCTTTCTCTCCTTCCCCCCCTCTCTCCTTCCCCCCAGTCTCTTGCTCTCTCCTTCCCCCCAGTCTCTTGCTCTCTCCTTCCCCCCAGTCTCTCTCTCTCCTTCCCCCAAGTCTCTCTCTCGCACTCTCCTTCCCCCCAGTCGCTCCCTCTCTTCCCCCCAGTCGCTCCCTCTCTTCCCCCCAGTCGCTCTCTCTCTTCCCCCCAGTCGCTCTCTCTCTTTCCCCCCAGTCGTTCTCTCTCTTCCCCCCAGTCGCTCTCTCTCTTTCCCCCCAGTCGCTCTCTCTCTTCCCCCCAGTCGCTCTCTCTCTCTCTTCCAACAACAACATGCCCTCGAAAAAGCCTCGGCACCGCCGGGCACTGCAGCTAGTATATATATAAAAGGATCGATCTGTCTGTCTGTCCTTCCGTCTGTCTGTCCGGCTATACACTCTAAAGTTATAGAGCGTATCTACATGTGCGTTACATCAAAAGAAAGCTTACGATTCCAGAACGGTCATAAGCGTATTTACTTTTTGGTCGGACAAAAATTGTTCGCACATTATACAAAAAACCTTCAAAATTCCACTCATTATCCACTCATTAGCATTTACTGACGTCAAGGTCGACCAATCCTGTGCCGTCATGATTGACCAATCCTACAGTTCAGTCACCTGATGGTTGACCAATTGATGTGTGTGTGGGCGGGACTAATCATTTTCATCTCAGGGATCTGGCAGCCATTGCCTCAAGCTAAAAACCCCATTGCCTCAAGCTAAAAATATGCTCATTGAGGTTAGTATCTTATTTTTTTTCAAAAAGATTTACCAAAAATGTTTATAAGTACTTTAACTTTCATCTTTGAAGGTATTAAAAGCTAGAAATGTTTAGGTTAAAAAACAATGCAAAACTGGCCTAGGCTTCTCCAACTGCCGACAGCCCAAATCCAGTCCTAGGCTTCCGGCCCACACATCCCCCAGGCCCCAAAAAGCCCTGGAAACTGCTGACAACCCAAATCCAGTCCCAGGCTCCCAGCCCACACATCGACCAGGCCCGAGAGGGGGGACAGACAGGGGCAAGGAGACCGCGCAGCCCAAAATTGCCCTCGCACTGCGGGGCTCCCCTGCTAGTTTGTTATAAATTTGATGATTTATTTGATAATTTTATGCGAGGCTTTTAAGTATGTCATTGGTGTTAGTCATTTCATAGGAAGGGAAATGAGAAATTGATCATAGAAATTGATTAAATTAGATATTTGAATAATTTTAATATGATTGAAGACATGTGGTCTGAGGTACTGTGGCGTCCATTTTGTAAAAAACATTTTTTCTGCAAATTGTCATTGGTGTTACCGTCATTGGTGTTACTACTCCTCCTGGTAACACCAATGACTATCAGTAATACTGGTGACGTTTTTGTGTAAATGAGCTTTTATAAAAGCTTCAACAAAAGTTATTAGGGCAAAATAGCACATATTGTTTCATTTTCATAACTTCCTATTGTTATTGTTTCTTTTGTCAGGTATGGCGAAATTGAGTGCAGCTGAGAAGCAGAGGCTTTACAGACAGCGCAGGGATGCAGACCCTACACGTAGAGCAGAGTACTTAGAAAAAAGGTGTCAGGGTTATGCCAATGATATAGCAACAAAAAAAAGAAAGAAAATAAATGATCTCAGTGAAAGGGCAAAGAGAGGTCAGCGCAAGGCATGGCGAGTCAACCAGGCAAGACACAGGCAAGATATGAGAGCAGGAGAGACAGTCTTGACCCCCCCATCATCTCCAGAGAGTTCACCTAGCATCTCAAGGTTGAACTGAAGACATTGGTGTTAGTCATTTCATAGGAAGGGAAATGAGAAATTGATCATAGAAATTGATTAAATTAGATATTTGAATGATTTTAATATAATTGAAGACATGATTGGATTACTATTCTGACATATTACACCAATATACTTGACAGACAACTACGACAAGGGAGGAGAGCGCGCAGGAGAGATGCACAAAGGAGCCAGAGGAAAATTCAGAAGTTGGAAGATAAGCTTGAGGAAAGCAAACGACAATGCAACATGTACAAGAAACGTTATTTCCGTTTGCGGGGTAGAGTTGCAAATTCCCAAAGCCCAGGAACGAAGACAAAAGAGATCCTCCAAGGTTACACAGTCCACTCTCCAGTCAAGAAAGCTCTGAAATTCCACTTTGCTCTTGTGGGAGATTTAAAGGAAAAGTACAATGCAGCCAAAGAAACAAAATCCAAACAGGTTTTTGAAAACATACTGACGGGAAAGCTGATCAGAAAATACAAATTCCAGCTGCTGTGCCAGAAGAGCATTGGCTTCTCATACAAAGCTTGGAGAAAACCAAAGATCAGCTCTCGAGAAACCACCACAAACAAGAGGAAGACTGTGAGACAGTTCTACCTAAGAGATGATGTCAGCAGACTGACCACAGGAAAGAAAAACACAATCACTCTCCAGAAGGTGAAGAAACAGAGGAGGTTACTCTGTGACTCCCTGCTCAACCGCCACAAGAGATTTGTTGCTGAGCATGGAGAACAGATTTCTTATGTCTTCTGCAGGCAGAGACCCTTTTGGGTTGTGACACCAAATGAGCGGGACAGAGAAACATGTCAGTGCAAGACTCATGAAAATCTTCAGTTTATGGCAGATACACTGTACAAACTTGGGCTCAGAGTGTAAAAACCTGGATGAAATGGCTGACCGCACCGTCTGCAACAACTCAAAGTCATGTGCCTATGGTGAATGCCAAGAATGTGAACGCACCACATATCCCCCTCACCGAATCAACATCAAATACACTGGTAACTTTAACCCAGTGGCGTCTGGAGAAGATTGACCATTCCAAACCAGGTGAAGAGTCTGAGAAGAGAAGAACAATCACTGTCAAGAAAGATGTGCCAATAATAGAGGATGAGCTTGCTACCCATTTTCAAGATAGGCTCTTTAACTTCCGCAGACACATCTTCAACATCCGTTGGCAGTACAATGTTTTCCGAAATCTAAGAGAGAACCTGACCTCCAAGGACTGCCTTATACACATAGATTTTAGTGAAAACTACACTTGCAAGTATGCAAATGAAATCCAGTCTGTGCACTTTGGGGGGTCACATCAACAAGTGACCCTCCACACTGGTGTTCTCTATGTGCAGGACCAGCCCCCCATGCCCTTTAGTACGATCTCCCCAAGTAGAAGGCACGACCCAGTGGCTACATGGGCTCATCTTGACCCCATCCTGGAGATGGTGAAAAATCAGTGCCCTGAAGTCCAGAACCTTCATTTCTTCAGCGATGGCCCTACCACCCAATACAAGCAGCAGGGCAATTTCTACATGATTTGCTCAGAACCTCACCAGAAGAGCTTCCCCAAAACCACTTGGAACTTCTTCGAGGCAAGCCATGGGAAGGGTGCTCCGGATGGGGTGGGGGGTACATTAACGAGGTCAGCCGACATCTTGGTCCGTCAGGGAAGGGATATCCCAGATGCACTCTCTTTGTTCCAGGAGTTAAAGGACTCTGGAACGCAGGTGAAACTGTTCTATGTAAGCGAGGAAGATGTTGAGACTAAGGCACAGAAAATGCTGGAGGTGCCTCTTGTGGCAATAAAGGGGACCATGAAAATGTATCAAGTTTTGAGCATCACACCTGGCATCCTCAAATACAGAGACATCAGTTGTTTCTGCCACGCAGCAGAGGGCATGTGGGATTGCCCATGTTACAGTCTCCAAGAAATCATTGTAGGAGCTGTGCCGCCTACAGAACGTGACCACTCTGCTCCACAACAACCACACCGACCTGATGTCATTGAGACTCACCATAGCGGGCAGTGGTGTATTGTGAGGTATGATGACCAGCCATACCCTGGCATTATACTGGAGGTGGAAGAGCAAAACATAAAAGTCAAGTGCATGCACAGGAATGGCGTGAACAGGTTTTTCTGGCCAAGCCCAAGAGATGACGTAAACTGGTATGGGGACGACCAGATAATGTGTTTCATGCCAGAGCCAGTTCCTGTGAACAAACGATCAGTTCAGGTTGACCAGAAGATCTGGACATATTTGTCTGGACATTTTTTGTTGCTATATCATTGGCATAACCCTGACGCCTTTTTTCTAAGTACTGCAGCTGGATGTGTGACCACAAGTCAAAAACCAGTTGCTGGAAGCCTAAAGTTGATGTAAAGACAGATTACTTTGTTTACTTGTGTTCTAATGAGTATGTTTTATATCTGGCTCAATCAGGATAGAACTAGGCTACATGTTTTATGAGTTTCTATGAAAATGGTGATGTTGACTACGATGTTGATGACAATGTTCAGACACAATCATTCTTGGTCTTGGTCTTAATGTGCTCCTCTTTGGTCTTAAAGTGCTTTGGCTAAGTTTTTTTATGTTATTACTCAAATTATATGAATCTCTCGGTGCTGTAAATGAGTTAACTGAAAAAAATGACTATATAACTAGGGCTGTAGAGAGGGCTTTAAACTAATTAGTGGGGGGGAGGTTTCTAGAGAGCAAATAACAGAAATGACAACGGAGAAGGTCATAGACTTAGGTAGCAGTGGGGAAATTAAAAAACAGAATGTGTCAGGAAGGGACAGAAGGTATGGAGTAAAAGGTAAAGTAGTAAAAGGGGATAAAACAGGAACTAAGTGTCACAAAACATATTTGAAAGTTCTTTATCTGAATGCACGTAGCATTCGTAACAAAATGAATGAGTTAACGGCACAAATAACTACATATGGGTATGATCTTGTGGCCATTACAGAAACATGGCTGCAGGGTGACCATGACTGGGAATTAAACATACCAGGTTATTTAACAATCAGGAAGGACAGGCAGGAAGGGAGGGGTGGTGGTGTGGCTATGTTAATAAAGGAAGGAATCACTATAATACAGAGAAATGATATTGGGTCAAAGGAGCAGGATAGTGAAACAGTTTGGGTAGAGATAAGGAATAATAAGGGGAAAAAAACATCAGTGGGCGTAGTCTATAGGCCTCCGAACAGTTGCAACTCTGTTGGACGGAGTATTAATCAGGAAATAGTTGAGGCTTGTAATAAGGGAACAGCTATAATTATGGGGGATTTAAACTATCATATTAACTGGACAAATCAAACTGGGCAGAGCAGCCTTGAGGATGAGTTCATTGAGTGTATTAGGGATGGGTTTCTTGAGCAGTATGTAACTGAACCGACCAGGGGGCAAGCAACCTTAGATTTGGTCCTGTGTAATGAGACAGGATTAATTAAAAATGTCCTAGTAAAGGATCCCCTTGGAATGAGTGACCATAACATGGTTGAATTCCATATTCAAGTAGAGGGTGAGAAGGTTGGATCTCAAACAAGCGTGCTGAGCTTGAATAAAGGAGACTATGAAGGTTTGAGAGCGGAATTGATTAGAGTGGACTGGGACAATAGATTAAAGGGTAAGACGGTACATGATCAGTGGTGTACATTTAAGGAGTTATTTTACAACTTCCAAAAAATATATATTCCACTGAGGAAAAAAGGGTGTAAAAGAAAAGATAGCCATCCGTGGCTAAGTAAAGTAATTAAGGATAGTATCCGACTAAGAACAAGGGCATATAAGGTAGCCAAATCTAGTGGGAGGATAGAAGATTGGGAAGTCTTTAAAAGACAGCAAAAAATAACTAAAAGATTGATTAAGAAAGGGAAGATAGATTATGAAAGTAAATTAGCAAAAAATATAAAAACGGATAGCAAAAGTTTCTATAGTTATATAAAAAGAAAAAGGGTGGCTAAAGTAAATGTTGGTCCCTTAGAGGATGAGACCGGGAAATTAATGGTGGGAAACATGGAGATGGCAATAACGCTGAACAAATATTTTGTATCAGTCTTTACGGTAGAGGACACTAAGAATGTCCCAACACTGGACAAACAGGGGGCTCTAGGGGGGGAGGAGCTAAATACGATTAAAATCACTAAGGAAGTGGTACTTGGTAAAATAATGGGACTTAAGCCGGATAAATCCCCTGGACCTGATGGCTTACATCCTAGGGTCTTGAGGGAAGTGGTGGTAGGGATTGTGGATGCATTGGTAATAATTTTCCAAAACTCCCTGGATTCAGCAACGGTCCCGGCAGATTGGAAAACTGCTAATGTAACACCCTTATTTAAAAAGGGTAGTAGGCAGAAGGCTGGAAACTATAGACCTGTTAGCCTAACATCTGTGGTTGGTAAAATGTTAGAGTCCATTATTAAGGAGACAGTAACGGGACATTTGGATAAACATAATTTAATAGGACAAACTCAGCATGGTTTCATGAAGGGGAAGTCATGTTTGACAAATTTGCTTGAGTTCTTTGAGGAAGTAACATACAGGGTGGATAAAGGAGAACCAGTGGACGTAGTGTATTTAGACTTCCAAAAGGCATTTGACAAGGTGCCACACAAAAGATTATTGCTCAAGATAAAAAATCACGGGATTGGGGGTAATATTCTGGCGTGGGTGGAGAATTGGCTCTCTAACAGAAAGCAGAGAGTTGGGATAAATGGTTCATTCTCAGACTGGCAATCAGTAACTAGTGGTGTTCCGCAGGGGTCAGTGCTGGGTCCCCAACTCTTTACAATCTATATTAACGATTTGGAGGAGGGGACCGAGTGTAACATATCAAAGTTTGCAGATGATACAAAGATGGAGGGAAAGTAGTGAGTGAGGAGGACATAAAAAACCTGCAAAGTGACATAGACAGGCTAAGTAAGTGGGCAGAGATTTGGCAGATGGAATACAATACTGGAAAGTGTGAGGTTATGCACTTTGGCAGGAAAAATCATAGAGCAAGTTATTATCTTAATGGCAAGAAACTGGAAAGTACTGTAGTACAAAGGGATCTGGGGGTCCTGGTGCATGAAACTCAAAAAGTTAGTATGCAGGTGCAGCAAGTGATCAAGAAGGCCAATGGAATGTTGGCTTTTATTGCTAGGGGGATAGAATGTAAAAACAGGGAGGTATTGCTGCAGTTATACAAGGTATTGGTGAGACCGCACCTGGAATACTGCATACAGTTTTGGTGTCCATACTTAAGAAAAGACATACTTGCTCTTGAGTCAGTACAAAGAAGGTTCACTCGGTTAATCCCGGGGATGAGGGGGTGGTCATATGAGGAGAGGTTGAGTAGATTGGGACTCTACTCATTGGAGTTCAGAAGAATGAGAGGCGATCTTATTGAAACATATAAGATTGTGAAGGGGCTTGATCGGGTGGATGCGGTGAGGATGTTCCCAATGATGGGTGAAACTAGAACTAGGGGGCATAATCTTAAAATAAGGGGCTGCTCTTTCAAAACTGAGATGAGGAGAAACTTCTTCACTCAGAGGGTGGTAGGTTTGTGGAATTTGCTGCCCCAGGAAGCTGTGGAAGCTACATCATTAAATAAATTTAAAACAGAAATAGATAGTTTCCTAGAAGTAAAGGGAATTAAGGGTTACGGGGAGCGGGCAGGAAATTGGACATGAGTCTAGGTTCGGAATGGTCATGGCCCTGTGGGTAGTGGAGTGGGCCCAGGGGCCATGTATAGATTTCAGGAGATGGTTTTATTCCTGTTCCTGGCTGGGGTGGAGATCGCTTTTACAGAAGGTAAGTACTGTAGAAAATATAGAGACAGAGTGATCTCCTGGAAGAGTTTCGATCGCCTAGATGGGTCGGAGAGGAATTTCCCAGATTTTTTCTCCCAAATTGGCCATTGGGTTTTTTATCTGGTTTTTCACCTCTCCCGGGAGATCACATGGGTTCGGGTGGGATGGAGAGTGATAGAAGATTTGAGGTTAGGCTCAGATCAGCCATGATCTTATTGAATGGTGGAGCAGGCTCGAGGGGCCGATTGGCCTACTCCTGCTCCTATTTCTTATGTTCTTATGTTAGTTAGATGAAATGTAATAAATTCATTGAGTTGTTTAAAATAGTCTGGGGTCAAGTCATTGGTGTTGTATTGTGTCACTGGTGTTACTGCATGTTTTTTTTCAGTGATATGATATCAAAGGTGTCATTTTCGACTTTATAATAATTTTGTGTTTGTTGATTGTTGCTTTATTCATAAGTTAGCAGTTTAAGGATAGTATCATTCAATTTAGATGACTGTCCTTCAGTTATTGTTGATATTATAGCAAAAACATGATGGCGCAGATGAAAAAATGTCACACAATGTAACTTTACACATATCTGATTATAATAAATAAATAAATAATCAAAACTTTTTCTTTAAATTATTATCAACCTACTCTGTCTTTCAGTATATGTGCAGATTGAATTGAGAAATCGCATTCTGATAAGCCTTTAATTTTGTTTAAGGTATAAGTAACACCAATGACAAAAAGATGGCACAAGCATTCTTTGAGTGAATGTATAAAAATAATTAAAATACATTAAGCTTTTATTTTTGTGGATTGATAAAGTTAAGAGGTTAATTAATATTGTACAATAAGTTTTGATTATGTAAAATGAAATACATTTCAAGACATCTTGCAATTCCAAATGCCACCGTTTCTGTAGAACGACCCGGCCGCGATTTTGCAAATGGCTGCGGCTTGGGAGCGGGTCAGCTGGTTTCCGGGTTCCAGTCCCACTCCCAACTGCATCCGGCCAATGGACGTGATTTTACATCGATTGGCCTTGTTAAGCCCACCCTGCGGGCTTGCCGGCCAATTAAGAGGAAGCTGTCAGATGACGTCATTTGATGACGCGTCATCTGCCGGTTTTCCTAAAAGGACCATGTACAATTTTTCTTTGACAGCTCATTCCTCAGTATTTGACAGCATTGAGGTGCTGCAAACACTGACAATAACCATTCACAGGTGAGCTCTTGCACCCAGGCTCTCCAGTGACTCCCTCCTTAGGCTAGAACAGATGGCAGCTGCAGGTGAGGTTACAGAAGCGATCTGTCACTGGCGAGAGAAGTTCTCCCAATGAGGTGGGACTAGACAGCCAATTCAAAACCTGTTACCTACAGAAAAGTGTAAGTGCATTCAAAATGATTTTCCCAACATTTCCTTACCTCTGAAACTCACCAGTGCACTATTGGATCCTTCACACCACTTCCGCAGCTGTTATCAATGCAGAAACAGACTCACAACACACCACACTTACCTGGTGTGGTGTCCGAACGTCAGGGAACCCGAGTCAGAAGCGGCAAAATTGAAAAAGAGCCTGTTAATAAGTATCAAGTACCTGTTAATAGCCAGGTAAGTGGCTATAATCCTCTTCCCGCCGCTAGGTGTCGGGTCCATGCGCAAATCGGGGACCCGACACTTGGGAAGATTGATTGGAGGCGTGTTGACAGTGGGTTTCCTGCCCGCTGTCAATTTTTGCGATTTTGACAGTGGTCCCGCCCCCAATCCCGCACTCTGAGGACCGGCAAAATTCCAGCCATTAACTCTGTTTCTCTCTCCACGGATGCTGCCTGGCCTGCTGAGTGTTTCCAGCATTTTCTGTTGTTATTTCAGATTTCCAGCATCCGCAGTGAAGTGGGGAAAGCACGCTGACAGCTCACATAGTGATGTGCAAGTGGCAGTGGCAGACATGAAAGGCCACATCCATAAATATGCAGTCAAGATAGCTGACCTTTGAAGACTAAAAACAATTAAGTGGAGACAGGATGTTTAGCATTTCAACTGCCCTTAAGAGCTTTATTATCTGGGTCGCATTCCAAGTTATCTTTTAATCAGCGTTCAGCAGTTTTAATGAATGATTGAGGAGACAGCTTACACATGTTTACCTTAGGACATGTAACCAATCCGTGAAGGTGCATGCAGGCCAAGATCCAATCAGGTTACAGGAATGAATTGTGCATGAGCCTGCCATGTGTATTTTAATGTATAAAAATGTAATGTTTGCTGTAACAATTTGGAGAAGTCTCCTGGCACGCCAGGAGAGATTGTCTCCCCATCGATCGATGTAATAAAGACAACTTGACTATCGATCTGAAAACCTTGGTCTAAAATACTCCACAACAGCAGTATTTTGCTATTGTAAGATGAAGTTAATGTTGCAGTACAGCAGGGGGAGTAGAGATATTGGATAGGATAAAAATAGATAGAAAGGAGGCCCTAAATAGTTTGGCATCACTCAAAGTTAACAATTCATCTGGCCCAGATGGGATGCATCTTAGGTTGCTGAGGGAAGCTAGGGGGGAGATAGAAGCTCTGAACACAATCTTTCAATCCTCCTTGGATATGGGAGTGGTGCCAGAGGATTGCAAATGTTACACCCCTGTTCAAAAAAGGGATAAACCTGATAACTGCAGGCCATTCAGTCTAATGCCAGTGGTGGAAAAACTACTAGAGACCATTGTCAAGGACAGAATTAATTCTCTCTTAGAGAAGCATGGTTTAATAAGAGACAGCCAGCACGGATTTGTTAAAGGTGAATCGTGTCTGACTAACCTGATTGAGTTCTTTGATGAGGTAACAGAGAGGATTGATGAAGTATGTTGTATATATGTACTTTCAAAAGGCATTTGATAAAGTACCACATAACAGACTTATTCGTAAAATAGACACACATGGGCCCCGATTTTCCCCGAGCCATTGGGCGGGGTTTCAGGCGTGTGGGGGGGGGGGGGGGAATCCTGAATTTGGGGGTCCCGACACCATCCCGCCCAAAACCACGCCCCACGCAACTTTCAGGGGCGGCGGGTAACTGCCCCGCACTGGGACCCGCCGAAACCAGGCGGGAAGGGATTAGTGCCAATTAACTGCCTGTTAACAGGCAGTTTTTAGCCTAATCCCTATTTTGAGGGGTTTCGTGTGGGATTCCTGACGGCTCCAAACCACACCAGGTTGAGCGGGCGGGCCGTCGGGTTGAAGGAGTTGGAGGGGTCGCGATGTCGGTGCTCAGGTGAGTGATGGGTGCATGAGTGCAAAGGTAAGTGTGTTTGGTGTGTCTAAAGTGTGTAAAGAACTTTTACTTACCTTAACAGCCTTTCTTCCTGTAGCCGTCGGGAGCCCATCACTCAGCCGGAACTTAAAGCTGAACGGCTGCGATCTGTGAAAAGTGACAGCCTTCAGCTTTGAGTTCTGCTGAGAGTTCGAACTGAGTCTGTGCAGAAGGATTCATGTTAGAACTCAAACTGTCAGTGTTTCACAGCTTCAAACAGTTGTGAAACACTGATATTTCATCTGTCAAGAAATCTTGACAGATGAAGTTTCAGTCTGTGATGTTACCTGTTGCCAGGTGGCCCTTAATTGGCCTGCTGAGCCTGCTGGGCGGGCTTAACAAGGTCAATCAAGGGAAAATCGCGCGGATTGGCCGGGCGTTGATGTAGGCGGGACTAAAACCGAAAGTTGAAGTCCCGCCTTCCCGACAGGTTCGGGAAAATCTACCCCATGGTATTAAAGGGATGGTGGTAACTTGGGTAGGCTAAGGGATAGGAGGCAGTGAGTACAGAAAATAAGGTTCCTGCAGCAAACACTTTCCATGAAAACTGCAAGAAATGATGCAACCAATTGAGCTTAATGTTCGGGAGAGGAGCTGAGGGGAAAACTATATATGTCTATTTTGCTTTGCCGGGCAGCAATCTCTGATGGAGAGGATTGGCAGATGATCTGATTTCTAACCTCTGCTAGGGTTACTTTCAGCTAGTTGACTGACTCGCAGTCTTCTGCTGCTGAGACATAGGAGGCAATTTCAAGGGAATGTAAACCTGAAGCAGAAAGATTCTTTTTCAGTTTCCTATGTTTCTATACTGTAATTACTGTTCGGTATACAGAATTTAATTGTAATCGTAAGCTTTGTTTTAACTAATTTCTATTCCATGAATATGGAAAGATTTGGAGGGTCTTTTGTATAAATCAAGACGGTTACTTCGAAATGTTGAAGAAAACAATTTTAAAACAAAAAATATTTCCCAGGCAATAAATAAAAGCATATATGCTAACAGTACTGAACGAATAGATTAAAATAATACAATTTGGAAGTAGTAAAAAGCAAGTATTTGTTGATAAGAACATAAAACCAGGGGTAATAATGTAAAAGGTTGTGTGCTCTTTGACTGTGGAGAGTAAGTCAGAGCCGGAACCGATGTCCGGGGATGAGGCGGCGGCGAGGACCGGGGGCGGGGATTGTTGTGCTGACGGATGGGAAGATGGCGCTGTCCCAGGCGAACGTGGGTCGCAGGTTTTTACTTCTTTTAGCCCAAGAAAACCTGGAGTTCCGGCTCCCGGTGAGTGTGGCTCCGAGTGCGGCTCGGTGTGGGATTGTAACCAGAGCAGAGACTGAGCCCCGCACTGGTCCAGGCCGCGAGTTTGCAGCATCTTCTGGATTTATTGCGAATTTCCAGCACCCGCAGTAATTCGCTGCTGTTTACGTGGAAACAAGTGCGAGCGGCGCATCCTGGATAGGGATAAGAGTTCAGCCTGTTTAGAAATGACGGATTGTTCTCCCGCCTCCTTCACTCAGAGAATTCCAGGGGCCCGCAGTCTCTCGGTGACTGGTCCCAGTGGCAGTGCAGATAAAGTGTGAGCTCACCGTCCTTGGCCTCTTGCATTGTTCCACGGAAGCTCAACGTAAACTCGAGGAACAGCACCTCATCTTCCGATTAGGCACTTTGCAGCCTTCCGGACTCAATATTGAGTTCAACAATTTCAGATCGTGACCTCGGCCCCTATTACATTTTTACTTTTTTTTCCCCACCCCTTTGTTTTGGATCTTCCCTCCATTTTTTTCTCTCTCCCACACGGCAGCTGTCTCCCATCCTGCCAGTACACTTCACACCTAATCTTGCGTCTTTTGTCTCCACTGTCCTATTACCATCTCGTCTGGTTTTGAATACCTCTTAATGTCTCTTTTACTTCTTTTGTTCTATCGCAGCCCTGCCTTCGATCTATTTTATTTCCTTTCCAGTTTGAAAAAGGGTTAGACCCAAAACGTCACTCTAATTTCTCTCCACGGATGTTGCCTGGCCTGCTGAGTTTTTCCAGCATTTTGTGTTGTTATTAAAGTGTGAGCTCTGACCGCTTGACCAGAGGGACTGCAGTGCTTCATCGCCCCAGGAAATAGAATTCTAATTTAATTTGTTAAATTTCCTTTTAATTTTGGTTGTTAGTCTTTATTGGTTGTGCCCCTTTAAGAAGGGGGCACATGCTTCATTCTAAATCGGTGATGGCAATTGCCATCCACCAGTGCAATAAAAAGAGTTAGCTCTGACAGCTTACAGCAAACGCTCCAGACGATCCCCATGCTCAGGCAGCGATAGTCATGTTGTAAAATGTGTTTGGCACTGATGATCTGCAGGGTTGTGCCAGTCTCTGCCATTTCTGGTATTTTCTTGTCGTGCCTTTTAAAGGGTGGAATCTCCACCCTCCCCCTGCAAGGCAAATGTCAGGGGGACAGAGCCAGGTTCCCTGCACCAGGAGTTCCTGCTTTCCTGGCTCTGTCAGGATTTGGTGTAGAACCTTTTGCTGGTATGATGAGTGAAATGAAGCATAGGGGCGGAAGTGGGCCCTACAATATGGGACGAGGGAAGGTCCAGGCCAGTGAAGTGGTCTGGACCCCTGAAAAAAAGGTGCAGCAAATTTATATAAAAAAAAAAAAAAAAAATCTTGCTTAGTCCCCTCCATCCATTGGCAGTCCGGCATCACATTCTCCAGCTACTTGGATCGATGCTAGGGCTGTCGCACTTCACCATTTTTATCAACAATCTGGATGAAGGCATCGCGGGAACTTTCCACAAGTTTGTGAATGACACCAGGCTATGTCACGTTTTAAGGACCTTGGATGTAAAAATAGATTTGTGGTGAATCTGAATGAAATGGTGGAATGGGTCTATGTCTGGAGACCAATTCACAGGGAGATCTACTAATATAGTTAAATGTATATGATGCACTTGGGTAGGGTGACCTCCAAACATGTGCACCATTCAGCATTGGTGCTCAAGGCTGCTGAGTGGGAGGTGTACCTGAGGGTATCGTGTATGAGGCATTGAAGATCCATAACCATTGCTGCGAGGCTATCATGAAAACAAATAGGATGTTGGAATGTACTTCCAGGACAATTAAGCATAAAACAAGAAGCACTCTTTGTGTAGGGCCTCGGTCAGGCCACATAGGATCTTACAGCACAGAAGGAGGCCATTTGGACCGTCATACCTGTGCTGGCTCTTTGATCGAGCTGTGCAATTCAGTCCCACACCCCAGCTTTTTCCCCATAACCCTGCAAATTAGTTCTCTTCAAGTACATATCCAATTGTCTTTTGAAAGTTCCTCTGGAATCTGTTTCCACCACCATTTCAGGCAGTGTGTTCCAGATCATCATAACCCTGTGTGAAATAATTATTCCTCATTTCCCCTCTAGCTCTTTGGCCAATTATTTTAAATCTATTTAAATCTCCGGTTACCAACCCACTTGCCAGAGAAAACAGTTTCTCCCTACTTGCTGTATCAAAACCCCTCATAATTTTGAATATGCCTATTAACCTTCTCTGCTCAAAGGAGAACAATCCCAGTTTTTCCAATCTCCTGTTGTTTAATTACTGTTTTTCCTACCAATTTTTGATTCCAATCCGCCTGGGCCAGATTCCTTTTCAACTCACTGAAATTAGCCATCCTCCAGTTAAGTATTTTTACTCAAGCAGTTAAACTTGATTGTAACTTATCCTTTTCCATAACTATTCTAAACCTGATGATATTTTGATCACTGTTCCCCAAATGCGCTCCCATTGAAACTTGCTCCGCTTGGCCCACTTTATTCCCCAGAACTAGATCCAGCACTGCTTGCTTCCTCGTTGGGCTGGGAACACTCTGATCAAAAAAATCCTCTTGTACACATTTCAGGAATTCCTCCCCCTCTTTTCCCTTTACACTGTTACTATCCCAGTCTATATTAAGATAATTGAAGTCCCCCGTTAGCACTAATCTATAGTTCTTGCATTTTTCTGTAATTTGCTTCCCACTATTTGGTGGTCTATAGTATACACCCAGTAGCGTAATAGTTCCTCTATTGTTAATTCTAACCAAATAGACTCTTGTCTTTACCCCCCTCAACTACATCATCCCTCTCCAGTGCTATAATAGTTTCTTTGATTAATACTGCCACCCCCTCCTTTTTTTCCTCCCCTATCTTTCCTGAATACCTTGTAGCCAGAAATATTAAGTTCCCAATCCTCCCCTTCTTTGAGCCAGGTCTCTGTTATTACCACTATATCATAGTCCCACTTTTTAGCCTGCTTCAAATTTGCCCCCTGACTGATCCCTCCTATTTCTGAACTATTCTTTACTCTGGTGCTATTTGCCTCTCCCAGTCCTCTGTGCATCTTGTTTTTCTTCTCTAACATTTCATCCTGGTGAACCCTCTGCCAAATTAGTTTAAACCCTCCCCCACAGTATTAGTTAACTAGTACTAGTGATGATTGGATGAATCCTTTGGGAGTGTGATAACCTTGTTTTATTTTCTGTTCTAGCCCATAATTAATGAGTAATTTTTGTAATGCGGTAAACTTTGCTGATGGTACCATCATCTGTGTTTCATGAGATGATGATTTGGTAGGTTAGAGCACTGTTGTTCTACAGTCCCAGATGAATGATTGCTCTAATGTGTGTTAAAGGTTCTAAGTGAGCTTAATTTGGGTTGTTCATTTCACAGTGTGTAATTCTTCAGTACCACCCTTTTCGGTGTGTGTTGCATTATCTGGCATGAGAAGTATCCTTCTGGTGCAAAATGGATAGTGTCTGTCTGGTGATGCATTCTGGTCCAGTGAAAGGAATACAATCCATTGTCAAGTTGAATATCAACACTGGTGAAGTTTCCCACCAGCATTGCTGATTCACCCTTCGTGTCATTCAGTGATCCTTCTAAGCATGAGACAACCTGACTGCACCAGTCTCTGAATGGCGGACAGACTGTCTGCATTCTTTGCAATTCAAAGTTATTGACATAAAGGTTTGAAGCAAGTGTCATCATTTTAATGCTATCTGACTGCTAGTTGATAATTCATTTGACTATTCCCACTTGCCCAGAGTGATTTTCAAGATTATTTTATCACCAGAGGTATAAAGGATTTTACAAGTCTTCAATCCTGTTTAATATCTTGTTATTCCTTAGTGCAGTTATGTAGCTATTATTAAGCACAGCTAAAATGCCATGAACAAAAGATATAGGAGGGATATTGCAGCCCAGATCAGAAAGACCTGTACTGTGACCAAGGAAGTGCTTGTTAACTGAGTGCATGTTTTGATTCAAAAGGGTTTTTGATTCGGCTGTTTCTCAGATTTTATATGTGTGCTGTGTAAACCAAATATCTTTTCTTTTGTTACAGGAGCTTAAATCCCTGTTTTCTCTTTGTGATGGACAGTTAAGCTGTGAAGAAAACTTTGATGAAAAGGTAGGGTACAGTATGTCCTCAGTTTGTACCATCAAATACTAATTTAATCACGTGCTACAGCTGCAGAATATTGGATTTGTTTATAATTATGTGAAATCTCAAGTTCATTACAGTCCTTGATCCACTCCTTGGTATCTTGTTATTTTCAGTAATATATATATTGTAGGAACTGGGGTTCCTAGCCGAAGAATTGAGATCGACTCAGAAAATCAAAAACAATAAAATTTAATGAACAAACGAAGCTGTACAGGAAACTGTAGGATACAATGCAAATCGGTCTGGTCTGCTTGAAAGCCTCTCTGGAAACTGCCAGCAGGTTCCGAGCTCAACTGCCAGCAGGTTCCTAGCTCAACTGCTAGCAGGTTCCGAGCTCTACTGCTAGAAGGTTCCGAGCTCTGACGTCATCACGTTCTTCCCGCCATTGAGAGATCACGTGACGGACGCATCACGCGGAGTACAGGAAGGAAGCCCTAGTACAGTTAACAGATACATTAAAGGTGCAGCCCCCAGCTGTACTACACTGCTGTAAAAGGAATTATATACAATTGTCCGTAATCCTCTGGTGGTTCCGCCACATGCGCCCCCCCCCCCCCCCAGAATTGCTTTTAACAGAGAAGGTAAGGCGAGAAGGGGGTCTGACGAGTCTGTCCGACCGACTGCGATACCCCGGCAGCTGGAACGGAGCGCTAGAAGACGAACTGGCCGTTGGCTGTGGTTGGGATGACGCCGCAGGCGGAGGAGAAGAAGAGGCCGGCTGTGGTCGACCCGGTGAGGCAGGCACTGGTGACTCGGCGGATGACTGTGGCTGTACTGGACCGGCAGTCGACGGTGGACGACCACGATGAGGCGGCTGAGTGGTGACGACTGGTTCACTCAGATCCAGGTGCGCTGGTTTCAACCGGTTGATGGCGATGTGGTCAGGCTTGCCGCCGACGTCGACTGTGAAGGGCTTGTCACCTGACGAGATGACGCGGAACGGACCTGTGTAAGGCGGTTTGAGCGGGTTTTTGCGAGCATCCTGCCGAATGAACACGTATTCTGCGCTCTTAAGATCCACCGGGACGTGGGAGCGCTGCAGGTCATGATGTGACGTAGGCACTGGGATGAAATTCCTAGCCGCTTCCTGGTGGCTGACGAGCTGCTGAGCTGGGGACCAGGGTTCCGTGTGAGGAGGAAGAAAATTGCCAGGCACTCTGAGTGGTTGGCTGTAAACCAGCTCTGCTGAAGAAGAATGCAGGTCGTCCTTAGGCGCCGTGCGAAGACCTAGCAGCACCCAAGGGAGCCTGTCCACCCAACTAGGCCCACGGAGACTAGCACGCAGTGCGGCTTTAAGGGACCTGTGGAATCTTTCACACAGACCGTTCGCCTGTGGATGGTAGGCGGTGGTACGATGAAGCTTGGTGACCAAACCTTGAGCTACGGCGTTCCAAAGCTCAGAGGTAAATTGAGGCCCCCGGTCGGAGGAGATGTCAGCCGGTACCCCGAACCGAGCTACCCACGACGAGATGAAGGCTCTGGAGATGTCTGCCGCTGTGGTGGCAACCAAAGGAATTGCCTCTGGCCACCTGGTGGTGCGGTCTACCACGGTGAGGAGGTGAGTGTACCCACGAGAGGAAGGGAGAGGACCAACCAGGTCCACGTGCACATGGTCGAATCGACGCTCCGGAACCGGAAAAGTGGTGACTGGGGCCTTAACATGGCGTTGTATCTTGGACTTCTGGCAACTCAAACAGGTATTGGTCCAGTCACGGACGTCGAGATGCATGCCCTTCCAGACGAATTTATTTGCCATGAGACGTTGTGACGCTCTCATGCCAGGGTGTGACAACCCGAGGATAGCGTCGAAAATTCTCCTGCGCCATTCGACTGGAACGATTGGACGTGGGACGCCCATCAAGATGTCACACAGGAGTGTGGTCCCTGCAGCCTGGAAACTGACATCAGCCACTTGTAAGCTGGAAGGTGCGGTCCGGTATGCCTGCACTTCAGGGTCTGCCTTCTGTTCTTTTGCCAAACCAACATAGTCGACTCCCAGGTGTACTGTGTGGAGCTGGGCGTGGGAGAGACAATCCGCCACCAGGTTGTCTTTGCCCGAGACATGTTGTATGTCGGCTGTAAATTGACGTTTAAGATGGCGTTGTTGCCGTGCCGACCATGGTTCCGCTGTCTTGGCCATCGCAAAAGTAAGTGGCTTGTGGTCTACAAAAGCCGTGAATGGGCGTCCTTCCAGTAGGAAGCGAAAATGGCAGATGGCCAGAAACAATGCCAACAACTCCCTATCAAAAGTACTATACTTGCGTTCGTTCTTCCGCAATTGATGGCTGAAGAAAGCCAGTGGTTGCCATGTGCCGTCGACCCACTGCTCCTGTACTGCCCCGATGGCATAATCAGATGCGTCGGTGGTAAGGGCAATGGTTGCGCCTGGAAGGGGATGTGCCAACATGGTCGCAGCAGCCAAAGCGTTCTTAGTGTCGAGGAAAGCCTGGTCCATCTGGGGTGTCCAATCGATCGGGTCTTTGCCCGATTTACCTCTGAGGGCCTCGTACAAAGGTTGCATCAACAATGCCGCCTTGGGGACGAACCGATGATAAAAATTGATCATTCCCAGAAATTCCTGGAGGGCCCTGACGGTCTGAGGAAGAGGGAACGAGGTGACTGCTTCCACCTTCGTGGCCAGCGGGACGGCGCCTTCTGAGGTGATTCTGTGTCCCAGGAAATCAATGCTGTGCAACCCAAACTGGCACTTGGCCGGGTTGATAATAAGGCCATGTTGGCTGAGACGAGAAAAAAGGGTACGCAAGTGCGTAATGTGTTCTTTCGTGCTGTTACTGGCAATAAGGATGTCGTCTAGGTAGACGAAGATGAACGGCAGATCGCGCAACACGGAATCCATGAGACGTTGGAAGGCTTGTGCTGCATTCTTCAGCCCAAACGGCATACGAAGGAACTCAAAGAGCCCGAAAGGTGTGATGACGGCAGTTCTGGGGACGTCCTGAGGATGCACGGGCACTTGATGATAGCCTCGGACGAGGTCTACTTTGGAAAAGATGGAATTCCCTGCCAGATGGGCTGAAAAATCCTGAATGTGAGGAATTGGGTATCGATCCGGTGTGGTAGCCTCATTTCAGGCGTCTGTAGTCGCCGCATGGTCGCCATTCGCCGCCCGGCTTAGGAACAATGTGTAATGGCGAGGACCAAGGACTATTCGAACGTTGAATAATACCCAGGCGTTCCATTGTATGGGACTCCGCCTTGACGGCCGCGAGTTTACCGGGTTCCAGCCTTCGAGCTCTCTCATAAACGGGGGATCCTGTCGTGGTAATGTGGTGCGTCACACCGTGCCTCGCGACTGAAGAAGAAAATGTGGGCCTGGTGAGCTCAGGGAACTCACTGAGAAGACGAGAGAACTCATTTGGAGATGGGACTGCACAGGCAACTGACCAAGACATCGCGGTGCTTCGGTGGCAGGTGGAGGCACCGATTAGCCGGCGGTGCCGGACGTCGACGAGAAACCCGTTTGCGCAGAAGAAATCTGCCCCCAGGATGGCCTGTGAGACTTTCGCCATGATGAACTCCCAAACAAAACGTTGGCCGCCAAAACTCAACTGGACCCTACGCTTTCCGAACGTGCGAATGGCCGCACCATTGGCTGCCTCGAGGAGGGGGACCTTGACCGCCGGATTGAAGATCTAGCTTCGACGCTGGTAGGATACTGCACTTGGAGCCAGTATCACAGAGAAAACCTCACCCTGACAGGGAGTCTGTAATGCATAGGAGTTTCCCTGCGGACCCGACGGCCATCGCAACTCTGGCGCGTCCCTTAGGCCTTATTGATCTTCTCAGAAACCGCTGGTTTGAGGTAGTTTTTTTTTTGGGTGAGAAACTGCAGGGCGGACGGCAATTTCTGGCCTTCGTGCTGAAACGAGCGTGGTATGCACACCAGCCTGCAGGAGGAGGAGTCGGATTCGCTCTTGTGGGGGATGGGCGCCTCGTGGCTGCACAAGATTGTTGTGAGACGGTGAATATTTTATCCACTTCCGCGGCGAGTTCAGCACAATCCGTGATCGCGGAATTTGCCAAGGCTGTCTGTACTGGCTCTGGTAGTTGACCGAGAAACAGCTCGCGGAACAGAAAACATTGCGCTTCCGAGCCCAAAAGCGTGAGCATTTGGCTCATGAGCTCTGAGGGTTTTGAGTCCCCGAGGCCAGGCATGGAGATAAGTCTGCGAGCGCGGCTCCGACTTGGACAGACCGAAAATCTGCAGTAAACGTGCTTTTAAAGCTTTGTACTTGCCATCGTTCGGTGGACTCTCGCGGAGGCTGACGACCCGCGAGGCCGTGGCGCTGTCGAGGGCAGAGACCATGTAATAATAACGGGTCGAATCCGCTGCTACTCCCCGGATTGCAAATTGGGCTTCCGCCTGGAAAGACCACGCGGCTGGTTGTTGCTCCCAAAATTGCGGCAGTTTGAGGGTGACGGCGTTCGTGCCCATGATGTAACTTCAACGAAAATTGTTCGAAGAAATCGGGGTCACCAATGTAGGAACTGGGGCTCCTAGCCGAAGAATTGAGATCGACTCAGAAAATCAAAAACAATAAAATTTAATGAACAAACGAAGCTGTACAGGAAACTGTAGGATACAATGCAAATAGGTCTGGTCTGCTTGAAAGCCTCTGGAAACTGCTAGAAGTTTCCGAGCTCTGACGTTATGACGTCATCACGTTCTTCCCGCCGTTGAGAGATCACGCGACGGATGGTATGAAGTCATCACGCGGAGTACAGGAAAGAAGCCCTAGTACAGTTAACAGATACATTAAAGGTGCAGCCCCCACCCAGCTGTACTACATTGCTGTAAAAGGAATTATATACAATTGTCCGTAATCCTCTGGTGGTTTCGCCACAATATACTGATCTGTTTGTGGGATTTTTCTGTTTGAGCCATGTATGCTTGTGATGGCTGGCTGTGCAAGTAAATGTTTGTACATCAATATTCAAGAAAGAACCTTTTGATAGCAACAGAAGGGTATGAGTAATTTTTAATGGCTGGTGATGACCAGCATTTTCCACAGTCAGGTCATATTGTTCTACACCGTGCATTCCAGGCTAAAATACAAGCCCTAATTTTTCTGTCCTTGTGGTGTTAATCGTGTTCTCCCAGGTAAGTTTTTACCTTTTTTACCACCGAACAAATAAACATTGATCCCACTCAGCTTCATACCTACGAAATGAGAAACTTCCTTTAAGCCAAAAAGCAAAATACCGCAGATGCTGAAAACCTGAAATAAAAGCAGAAAATGCAGGAAACACTCGGCAGATTAGGCAGTGTCTGTTGAAGAAGGAACAAAAGTTAATGCTTCAAGTCTTGTGACCCTTCATGGTGGACCTTGAAGTCTTTATCTGGAGTACGTTCTTCACTTCTTACAAGTGGTGTTCGACATGGAGAAAAACTGATTTGCTGGGTGGGGGTGGATGCGGTGACATGGCAGCTTTCCTTGGCCTTGTTTGACTCAATGTTGAGGGCTCACAGTGTCACAGCTATTTTTCTGTGTCCCCGCCTCCTTCGTCCCACCATTGTCGACTGCTCTGCAATTCCCTCCCTAAATCCCTCCGCTTCGCCACCTCCCTCTGCTGCTTTTAAAACTCTCCTTAAAACCCACCTCTTTGACCAAGCTTTCGGTCACCCCATCTAAAATCTCCTATGCCTCAGTGTCCATTTTTTCTGTATGCCTGTGAGGCACCTTGGGACATGTTAAAGGTGCATTATGAATGTTATGCTTGCAGGGGATAAAAATGCTCCTGACATCAAATCCCATGCCACAACAGGATTGATAATGGAAAAAATACAGAGATCACAAACCCTTGCCTCCTTAGTGTGTTTAGAAATGAAGAGGGCGAGGTGTCCCAGAGTTCTGACCGGGATCTGCAATTCCTACCTTTGAGTGTTGGCTCACAAAATTGCAGGGAGTATAAGGCCTGTTAAAGGGAATATGTAACAAAAGGGATGAGCTGTTTCTGCCTGTGTATCTATTACCATAATCTATTATTGCATTTATTTCATGATTCATAAAACACTAAGGCCTAGAAATTGGGTATCACCCCGCTTGAGGCGTTAGAACTGGCGCTGCGCAAAGTTTATAGCCAGACGAAACTTATCGCCGCCTGGCGCGATATTGGGTTGCATCGCCTCCAAAGGGGATTGAGGTGCGAATTCAGACGTTGCACGGGCCTCCTAAGGCGCAAAACTTCCGGCGCTACCCAATATCGGCGCGGACGGGCGCAGCGCAGGTGATCTCAATTACCGATAACCACGAGACTTCCAGGCGCCGGCCGGCTCTTAAAGGGGTGGGTCAGTCAGCCTCAGCTTCCACACTCAACGCCCTGTAGGCCTCAGAATCGGCGCTCTTTTCTGGCGCAAAAAACTTGGTCAGGGTGGAGAAGGTGAGACAGAGAGCAGAGCGCTTCAGCACTGAGGCTCTGGAGGAGTTGGTGTCCGCAGTGGAGCGCCGTCGAGATGTTCTGTATCCTGACAATGGCAGGAGGCCGAATCAAAAGGATTACGCCGAGCTTGGAGGGATGTTTGTCAGAGGGTCAACTCCAGCAGCATGGCGACCAGGAGCCCTGTTCAGTGCTTGAAGAAATTCAACGACCTCACTCGGGTCGTTAGGGTGAGTGTTTATGCAAACTTCTGATTCCCTCCATCTGCACCTGACTTCGCGCACCCTGTTGCCATGATGCCCCAATGGCCATCTGTCAGCAAGCACCCATGGCCCTTTCTGGGCACACACATGCACATTTGACTCAAGGCATCATGTAAGGGCTCTTGCACCATGGGGGGCATGAGATGACCTCTCAGGGCATCATGTAAGGGCTCTTGCACCATGGGGGGCATGAGATGATCTCTCAAGGCATCATGTAAGGGCTCTTGCACCATGGGGGGCATGAGATGATCTCTCAAGGCATCATGTAACAGAGCTTCCCCTTCTTTCCCCTGCAGTCCAAGCTGGCGACGATCCGAAAGGACCAGCGTCGAACCGGTGGCGGGCCTCCACAAGTGGTCACTCTCACGGATCTCGAGGAGAGAGTACACCAGATTCTTGGAGGACGTCTGAGTGGTCCTGTTACCACTGCAGCTGCTGACCCCCTTCTCAACAGCGAGGGTAAGGCTCTCACCTTTTTCAGCTGTCTCCTTCCACTTGGTCCCCACGCCAGCATGCTTTCTCAGTGTGCAGCCATGTCAGAGCCTTGCCGCAATCTGGCATGCCTTGCCGCCAACCTGACCTTTTGCTAAAGCCACTCTTCCACCTCCCTGCTTTCAGATGCTGCATCACCAACTCGGGATCTGCGCCCTGAAGCTGCCAGTGCCAGTGCCTCCGGAGGCGAGGATCAGGGGGAAGCCGGAGCATCCGTTCCAACTTCAGGGGAGCGTACACATCTGCAGACTGGGGATAGTAGTTCCCTGGAGGGGAGGGGGGGGGTGCTCTGCTGATGAGCCAGTTGCCGGAACAAGCGGCATGCAGCAGCGCGGGGGGGGGGGGTAGGCAAGTTCGGCCACCGGCTCCCCGGAGGGCAAGGCAGGGAGTGATGACTGCTGCACAGAGTGCAGAGGAGGTGCGTAGCCTTGCTGAAATGAGCACCCAGGCCCGGCTCAGGCACACTGAGCTGATGGCTGCAGTGGGGAGGTGCCTCAGTCGATAGAAACACTGGCAATGAGTGTGTTGGACTTTGGAGCAGCAATGGAGAGGACTGTCCAGGGCTTCGGGGCAGCAATGGAGAGGACTGTCCAGGGCTTCGAGGCTGCTATGGAGAGGACTGTCCAGGGCTTCGAGGCTGCAATGGAAAGGACTGTTCAGAGCCTCAGACAATCCCTGGAAAGGTCTGTCCAGGGCTTGTCCAAGGCAGTAGAACGGACTGCTCCGGCCTTATCCGAAGCAATGGAAAGAACTGTCCAGGGCTTCTCCGAAGCACTGGCACCTGCCACACAGGTCCTCACTGCTGCCACGCAGTCACTTGCTGGCCTCGTCCACACCCAGATTGAGGCAACGCGAACTCTCACTGCAGCCACCCTATCTGCATCAGCTAGGATCACCCCGGGCCCTTCCAGTACCATACAAGGCCAGGAATCAGTGGAGCAGGCGATTGTGGCGGTTGAGCCGAACTGGTCCCCTCAGAGAGCCAGTGTGTCGTCCGACCATGGTGCAGGTGTCCTCTCTCGGCAGGTGACCATTGCTCATGCCACCGCTGGTACGTCTGCAGTGCAGCTGCCACCACCTGCAGGGCACACTGCTTCCAGCCATGCTCAGATCAAGCAGCCTGCGTCCGCACCCTCCAAGACCAGAGGTCGGCCAGGCCATCCCTCAGGGGCTTCTGCGCTTCCACACAGTCAGCAGGCGTCCCCCAGCCTTGACCCCGCCACTGGGGTTCAATTACGTAGGAGCAGCAGGGAGGGAAGGGGCGGACTGCGAAAGAGAAGTCGTTCTCCATCAAGGGGCCAGCAGTAGAGGGAGGTGCAGAGACGTTTCTTTGGCCAAATTCAAGGACTCCCTCACCTGTTGTGATTGTTGGAAATGGTTTGTTTAGTTTTGCGGCTTTGCCGAAGAGTTAACTTATTTTGTTAATTATGGTTTCTGTTGACATGACGTTGTTATGCTGGAAGGAAGGACTTTTGTGACAATAAAGAAAAGTTTTAATTTGCAATGGTACACATAACTATTTACAGTCATGATGGCCTTTCAAAGATCCGAAGTGCGCAGGACGAATGAGACCCATCATTCTGCCAGAGGGGCCTGGAACCGAGTCCTGATGAGCCTCTGACGGATGGCCCTTCCACTTTCAGGAGCCCTCCCATCTTCTTCCTCCTCCTCCTCCTCCTCGTCCGCCTGCTCTGCTGGACCTTGAGGGACAGCTGGCACTGGCTGGGTGCGTCGAATCGCCAAGTTGTGGAGCATGCAGCAGACGACGACGATGTGACCCACTTGCTCCGGCGAGTACTGCAGGGCTCACCCCGAATGGTCCAGACAGCGGAAACGCTGTTTGAGCACACCCTACAATGTTCCTGGTCGCCTGATGGCTGCTGTTGTACAGCTCTTCTGCTGGGGTGGCGGCCAAACGGAGTGGTGTCATGAGCCATGGGCAGAGAGGATAGCCCTTGTCCCCAAGAAGCCAGCCTCGTGGGCGAGCTGGCCCCTCAAAAAGGTCACAAACTGAGGTCTGCCGCAGGATGAAGGCATCGTGGCTGCTCCCTGGGAATTGGGCGTTGACTGCCATGATCATTTGGCGGTGGTCACAGACCAGCTGCACGTTGAGGGAGTGGAACCCCTTGCGGTTGCGGAAGTCCTCAGGATTGAGCAATGGCGCCCGCAAAGCCGCGTGTGTGCAATCAATCGCCCCCTGCACCATGGGGAAGTCCGCAATAGCGGGGCAGTCCGCAATAGCAGCGAAGCCCTGCGCGCGCTCCGCCTGCTTCTCCAGGCTCAGAGGGAAGTTGATGAATTGACGCCTTCATCTATAAAGGGCAGCTGTAACTTGCCGGATGCAACAATGGACTGCAAACTGAGAGATATTCGCAATGTCCCCAGTGGCTGCCTGAAAGGATCCGGTGGCATAGAAATTGAGGGCAACAGTCACTAACGGACACCGACAGAGAGGTCCTGCACCGTAGACGCGGCTGCAGATCCTGAGCAAGCAGGTGGCACAGCTCAGTTACAACCTCCTTCCCGAATCGGAGCCTTCGCGCACACACTGCTCCTCCGACATTGCAAGGTATGAGACCCGCTGCCTGAATACCCTCGCAGCGTACCCTCAGATTGGCCGACCTCCATTGCCCCTCCTCCTTCTGGCCAATCCCGGCCCCCTCTCCCGCCGTCTCTCTGCCCCTTCACAGTGTCCGGCCATGAGGACGTTGCCATCCAAAGCAGCTCCCATTCCGATGCCAGTCGGTCAAAATGCTGTTAGGTGTAGTGCTCCAACTGCTCTGGACAGGTTTGAAGGTCCCAAGTATTCTAAGACTAAATTCCAAAAAATCTGCTCCACAGTAGCTCACCAACCCTCTCCAGCAACGATCACAATGAACAGGCCAAGTGGCTGCAGCTTTTATACTAGAGCTGTCCCCTTTAAATAGCGCCCCCCGACTACGAGAAGGACCTGGTAGCGTTCCATCGAACTGTCACTAACAGCGCTAGGCGCAAAGGTTCCGGGCGCCACCGAATATCCGGTCCGGGGCGCTAAAAAGGCGTTGCACACTGAAATGATGTCATGATCTGCCTGCGCCCGTGGGCGCGCGCAAAGAGTTAGCGCCGGCGCTAAAAGAATACTCAATATGGGAGGTGGCGCCATATTCACTGCGCCCGCCCGAACATTGGGTAACGCCCCAATTCTCAGGCTCTTTAGGCGCTAATCGCTGGCACTACCAACCGAATTTCTAGGCCTAACAGTTTGTGATGGTATTTGAATTTAGGGCTGTTACAAGTCATTTCTATATTGTGTGGGTTTGTGTGTTTAATGAGGCTTCTCTTCCCATTTATCTGATTTGGAGTTTTATTGCCAGTTCTAATTCCTGAAGCAGTTTTCATTCCCTTTGCCAAGAAAATCATGTAGATGTGTAAAGCTTTACTTTAGGAAATGTTTGAAGTTTCAAAGCACATATTTGTTGGAGTCAAGAGATTGATTGATTAAGAGGGGAAAAATAGAGTGTGAGAGTAAACTTGCAAGGAACATAAAAGCGGATTGTAAAAGCTTCTACAGGTATGTAAAAAGAAAAAGATTAGTGAAGACAAATGTAGGTCCCTTACAGTCAGAAACGGGAGAATTTAAAATGGGGAACAGGGAAATGGCAGAGCAATTAAACAAATACTTTGGTTCTGTCTTCACGGAAGAGGACAGAAATAACTGCCCTGAAATGCTAGGGAACCAAGGGTCTAGTGAGAAGGAGGAATTAAAGGAAATTAATATTAGTAAAAAAATAGTGCTGGAGAAATTAATGGGACTGAAAACTGATAAATCCCCAGGGCCTGATAATCTGCATCCCAGAGTACTAAAAGAGATAGCCATGGAAATAGTAGATGCATTGGTTGTCATCTTCCATAATCTATAGAATTTTGGAACAGTTCCTGCAGATTGGAGGGTGGCAAATGTAACCCCACTATTTATTTAAAAAAGGAGGGAGAGAGAAAACCGGGAACTACAGACCAGTTAGCCTAACATCAGTAGTAGGGAAAATGCTAGAGTCTATTATACTTCTTCTTCTTAGGCAGTCCCTCGGAACCGAGGATGACTTGCTTCCACATTAGAAATGAGTTCGCAGGTGACTGATTAGTCCAATACGGGACCTACAGCCTCTGTCACAGGTGGGGCAGATGGTGGTTGAAGGGGTGGGTGGGTGGGGTGCTTGGGTTGATGTGTGCTCCTTGCGCTGCCTGCGCTTGGCTTCCGCTTGCTCCCGGCGGAGAGACTCGAGGTGTTCAGCACCTTTCCGGATGCTTCTCCTCCACTTTGTGTGTTCTTGGGCCAGGGATTCCCAGGTGTCAGTGGGGATGTTACACTTTTTCAAGGAGGCTTTGAGAGTGTCCTTGAAGCGTTTTCACTGCCCACGTGGGGCTCTCTTGCCGTGCCGGAGCTCCGAGTAGAGCGCTATTATAAAGGATGTGATAACAGGACACTTAGAAAATATCAACGGGATTATGAAAGGGAAATCGTGTTTGACAAACCTACTGGAGCTTTTTGAGGATGTAACTGGTAGAATAGATAAGGGAGAACCAGTGGATGTGGTGTATTTGGATTTTCAGAAGGCCTTTGATAAAGTCCCACATAAGAGGTTAGTGTGCAAAATTAAAGCACATGGGATTGGGGGTAATATACTGGCATGGATTGAAAATTGATTAACAGACAGGAAACAGAGTAGGAATAAATGGGTCTTTTTCGGGGTGGCAAGCGGTGACTAGTGGGGTACCGCAGGGATCAGTGCTTGGGCCCCAGCTATTCACAGTATATCAATGAATTGGATGAGGGAACCAAATGTAATATTTCCACGTTTGCTGACGACACAAAACTAGGTGGGATTGAGAGTTGTGAGGAGGATGCAAAGAGGCTTCAAGGCGATTTAGACAAGTTGAGTGAGTGGGCAAATACATGGCAGATGCAGTATAATGTGGATAAATGTGAAGTTATCCACTTCGGTAGGAAAAGCAGAAAGGTAGGCCTAGAAATTCACTGGCCTTAGCGCCGCTTTTGAGGCGCTAGAGGGCCTAGCGGCGAAGTTATGGCCAGTTTTGAAATTGACAGGGGCCCTAAATCGGCGTTAGGCCGGTAGCGCTGCGCCGGCACCGATGACGTCATCGGTGTGCGCAGCGTCCCGGTTGCCATGGTAACCCGCCCGAACTCGGAAATTGAGTTGCGGCCGCCTCGCCCGTGGCAGCCGCAAGCAACGTTCTGGCAGAGGTGCCTTACAGAACGTGGCGCCGGCGCATTAAAGGCCCCGCGGCGGCCGGCCGCTTTCCCCGCCGCCCGCCTGGCCACAGCTCCCTCCCCGGACTTCCCCCCCCCCCCCCCCCCCCCCCCGGAACAGAAGCAAGCCCGGCACTTGTCTGAGGTGCCGGGCTCATTTTTAAAAAGATTATCGCGGGCCGCGGCCGGGTGCAGGCAGCTCCTCCTTAAGGGAAGGAGGAGGCCTGCACTTCCTGAACCTGCCGCACCGCAGCGGGCGCCGCAGCGCCGGAATAGCGCCGAAATTCAGCGCATAGCGCCAGTTTTCAGGCGCTAACAGCTTTCAGCAGCGCCGGCAGCCGTTTGGGCGCAGAAGTAGTGAATTTTTGGCCCGCCCAGCGCGACTTAGCTCCGGCACTAACTTCCGGTGCTAAAGCCGTCGCTGCGCCAAAACCCAATTTCTAGGCCGTAGAGTATAATTTAAATGGTGCTAAATTTGGAAATGCTGATGTACAAAGGGACCTGGGTGTCCTTGTACACCAGTCACTGAAAGCAAACATGCAGGTGCAGCAAGTAGTTTGGAAGGTAACTGGTATGTTGGCCTTCATTGTAAGAGGATTTGAATACAGGAGCAAGGATGTCTTACTTCAGTTGTACAGGGCCTTGGTGAGACCACACCTGGAGTACTGTGTGCAGTTTTGGTCTCCTTACCTAAGAAAGGATATACTTGCCATAGAGAGAGTGCAGCGAAGGTTCACCAGACTGATTCTTGGGATGGCAGGACTGTCGTATGAGGAGATATTGGGTCGACTAGGCCTGTATTCACTAGAGTTTAGAAGAATATGAGGGGATCTCATTGAAACGTATAAAATTCTGACACGGCTAGACAGACTGGATGCAGGGAGGATGTTTCCCCTGGCTGGTGGGTCTAGAATGAGGGGTCACGGTCTCAGGATACGGGGTAAGACACTTAGGACTGAGATGAGGAGAAATTCTTTCACTCAGAGGGTGGTGAACCTGTGGAATTCTCTACCACAGTAGGCTGTGGCGGCCAAGTCACTGAATATATTTAAGAAGGAGATAGATAGATTTCTAGACACAAAAGGCATCAAGGGGTATGGGGAGAGAGCAGGAATATGGTATTGAGATAAAGGATCAACCATGATCATACTGAATGGCGGAGCAGGCTCGAAGGGCCGAATGGCCTACTACTCCTATTTTTCTATGTTTCATGATGGACATAAAGGTTCGGATTCTCATAATGTTAAATGACCTCTGAAAATTTCCTAGAAGTGAATTTCCATTTAATGCCAAAGTCTTTTAATTTTGATTCACATTCACTAACATGCTGGTCTTTTTTAAAAGCTTCATTAACAGACTTTCTAAGGTCAGCACTGTAGGTGATTTAATGTATAATTATATTTTCCTTTTCAGTCTCCCTTCTGGATTCTACACATTCCCTCCGAGGAGATGGCAAAAAGAATCATGAGGCGGACGGTGTGTGCAAAGTAGGTGTTTCATGTAATTGTAGTTGATGCACAGGTGTTGAAGAATAACGGTTGCCTTTCTAGTTGCTTTTATATTGCACCATGGCCTATGCTAGTGGTGCCAGCTCCTGATTTGTGGGTCTTCTGTAACTGGCTACAACCCAAGAATAAACTCTGGGATTCATTAACGCTGGCTGCTGGGCGAACCTGGTTTAAAAATGAATTGTAGCGCTCTACAGGAGACTCGTGTGTCAGGAGCCAGGGTCAATAGTATGGGTTTTAGTGGAATATAAATGTGACTGCTATTGTAAAAGGCATGGCACCAGCATTCAGTTGAATGCATCAAGAAAATATTATACTTGCAGAAATTCTTTAGTTATTGCAAAGTCTGAGTCCAGCTGACAGCTTTAGTTGCTTTGTTTTTCTGAAGTAAATGATGAAAATAGTTTTTTGTTTGTCTTCCTTCTCCCCTCGTCCATTCTCTTAACTTTTATCATCCTTCCAAAAATCTATCTACTGCATTCACTTTATCTGTTCAATCAGTCACTTCATCAAAAGCTGTATTAAATTTATCAAACACAACAATGCTTACTAATTTTATCTCAAATTATGGATTCTAAGAATTTCCCACAGCCGACATTAGACTAACTGGTCTATAGTTACCTGGTTTGTCCTCTCTCTTTTGAACAAAGGCGTTACATCGGCTACTCTCCTGTCCTGTATAGGGATATATTTATTTTGTACTCTACCCATCTCCAATTGGAAGATTTCCCACTGATCTATTAACCTGTTTTCTAAATTTTCTGCCCATTTAATTTGGATCAGATCCTTTTTTATCTCATTGACTTCTGCTCTTTACCAATCCAGCACCCTTATCTTTAACTCATTATCCTTTTCTTGCACTGAACCAAACTATTTCCCCATTGTTCTCAGATGAGTTATTCACCATATTTCATTTCTAAGAACTAAATTAAGCAATGCTTCTTTCCTTGTTGGACTAGAAACATACATTCCTGGATGCACTTTTTAAAGCAGTTCCCATTTTGACTACATGTATTACTACCTATATTGGGATGGTTAAAATCGCCCAATATTATGTTGTTGTTCCTACATTTTTCTCTGAACTGTCTGGAGATCTTTACTTCTGTCTCATCTCTACTGCTGGATGACCTGTAATACACACCAAAATTGCACCAGTTTCCTTCGTATTTCTTAACTCTATCCATATAGAATCTGTCAATCCAATTGCCTGGAACATCATTATGCTCTAGTGATGTAATAAAATTCTTCACTTAAACAACCACCCCACCCTTTACATCCCTCCCTATCTCTCCTGAATTTAAGTTCCCAGCCCTGTCTAAACTTAAGCCACATCACTGTTCTAACTACTATAACATATCCCATCATCGATAGTAATCCCTCTAATTCTCCAATACTGTTTTTATTGCTTTGTGCGTTCACATGTCCCAGTGCCTAGTTTCTTTGCATTCCCATCAGGCTGATAAAAAAGAAAATGAGACGGGAAGCTGGGAATGTCCCCTCCTGCCTCATTTACATGTATGCGATGGCCCTTTATCCTTTGCAAGTATAGGCCCAGCTCTGCCCCCACCTCCCTGGGGAAGCCCTGGAAATTCTGGGGTAGTGTAAAGTGGCATTGACCAAGCTAAATTGGTTGCCACCCCTTTTTCCTGACCTTTGTGCCTGGGTCATGGGCATTCCCTGGGTGCAAGGGTCAGGAATATTGGCCCCTATATCTTTAAGGAAAACTCTTTTACAGCATGATAGTTTACAGCAGACTAATGGAAGTTTTACTGTACAAGCTGTTCTCGTGTTGTTATACCATATAGCAACAATATCCATGTTTGAAGTAGTTATTTTGGACACAACAACCATGCTTTACTTTGCAGATCAATATTTGAATTGTGGGGTCAAGGAAGAACACATGAAGAGTTGCATAACTCACTGAGAAATTATCCTGCAGACAGAATGGTGTGTATGCACAGGAACTATCTACATTGTCTTGTGTATATGTAGCTAAAACTATTGGACTGAGTTTAATTAACCATATTTATTTTCCTATTTTAGATCCCCTTCCTTCAGTGTGGTTCAACATATCAGATAAACGTTTATGCATTCAATAAAACATTGCCACATAACGAGAGGATTCAAAAGATAGATGTATGTATGATACGATATTGCTTTATTTTACTGTCTCTGGTTTAGTCTATGTGTACTTTCATACTGTGATTGATTAGCCTAGAGTTCTGAGAATATTGTGATTGGAAAAGAGCTTCCTTGATGCCTCAGTTGGTAACTGTAATGCTAAGTGTGGAACTAAGCCACACAAAACAGGAAGGTCCTGGGTTTTATCCCCAGTCTCTATTGGACTAGATGGTCTCAGCACATCTAGGCTAGAGTTTCTGTTCCAAGTACTATCTAGTGACTCCTGCGGAAAATGTGGACATAGGATTAGGCTCTGTTTTGATGCTCTTTGCAATAGATCAGCTGCTGACGCTCACTATCATCACGCACATGGAAAATTAGATCCTGAGTAATGGCAACTAGGGATGGGCATTAATGCAGCCTTGGCAGTATTGCCCAGATCCTGAGAAGATGTCAAATAAAAACTCCTAGCAGACAGAGCAGGAATGTGGAAGTTGCATGTGTGTTAGGAAAGGAGAGAGTGGAAACCTGCCTGAAGGTCAGGGAGAATGATGGGGGGAGGGTGCCTGCTGGTTAGAAAAGGTACATTAGCTCAAGAAAAAGTGGTAAGGAATCCTTTGATACATGTGTAAGGTTAGGATAGCCTAGTGGTTATTGTACTGGAATAGTAATCCAGAGGTTGATGGTAACTTGTGAAATTGAATTCAGAATCTGGGCTCAACAGATAAATGATGATTCTTCATCAGAAAAATGCAAATTGCCAGTTTGTCGGAGAAACCCAACCGGGTCACTAATGTTAGTCAGCGAAGGACCTGCCACCTCTACCCAGTCTGGCCTACATGTGACTCCAGTCCCATACTACATCTTTGACTCATAAGGCTCTCGGCAACTCTGGATGTGCAGTGTCAATACCTCCCACATCCCAAGAACAATAAAAAAAAAGTGTGTCTGGAGGACGGGAGAGACAATCTGACGTGTTCTGTACATGTTACACCAGAGAAAATGTCCAGTGTATAATTCCCCCAAACCCAGCATAAAAACGAACCTATATCCCTGAATTTCACTGCAGAAGTTGTGAAAAACAAATGCTTATGTTTCATTTATTTCTTATATTTATAAAGATGGACTTTAAATGTTTTTTTGTCAATCCAAATGATCTTACGGTTATTAGAAAGTTTGAATAAAGCCTGGGTCATTCTTGCATAAGACATAATTATAAAAGGCCTTGGAAAGTAAAATTGTCACAACACTAATATACTTTAATAATATATTGAAAGCATATTGATCTAATTATTGAAGCTTTCAAAATGTTAATAAAATATTTGTTCTGATCGGTGAATTGTCTTGGGTGTTGCATGTGATTTTTGTTTTAACTTTTGTTTTATGTGTTATACAGAACTTAGGATTTCTGCCCTTTCAAGGAACAGTCAATCTAAAGAATCCAGAGCATGTATTCTGGTTACTTGAAGACTATGGTACAGACCCGAATAATGCTCCAGAGAAGCCCTTTTGTATTTACTTTGGAAGATGGGTGAGATTTTTAGAGTCCATACCTTAAGGGAAATTGAGTGTTCGTTTATAATTAAACTTTTTCTTACACTCTTCCATCAGTGGGTAAATGCACTGTCTGATGTTGTACAGAGTCGTACAAACAGAAAATGTCAAACTTTTAACCCTGGTCTGTACTGAGATAGTTGAACTCAACCAAACTGGCAGTAGGATGCTTTAATTGGCTTCAGTGCCTGGTCTGAGTGGGATCCAGCTAGGATTCCAACTGTGACTTGTGGTAGAAATGCATGGTGGGGGGGTGGGGCAAAAACCTGCATTGTTTTTGGGGCATCTAGGCTGTTATTGGGGTGGGTGGAGGTTAGGACAGGACCCGGTTATGCCGGTCTCCACCCCGTGAGTCCTGAACTGGGGATTTCTTTCGCCAAAGGAGTTGGGCGCTATTTCTGTTGTGTATGTACCTTTAAGAGAATAACTGGTCTCAGACTGCAATACCGGCAGTGACCACCCCTGTATAAAAGGCGCTAGAGAGCCTCTGTTTTGTTAGATTCGTTTATGCCTTTCACCAGTAAAGTTCTGTTTGTTTCTCTCCTGCTAGTCCGTGTCTCAATCATTCACGGACTTAACACTGGCGATGAGGTAGAAAGAACTTACCTGCAACTCAGCAGCAGCTCCGACGACGTTGAAGGGTGGAAGAAAAAAAAAGAGTCCATTGAAACTCGAGGAACGGGCGTCGACCGTCAATCATCGGGTTCAAGGCTTTGCAGGAGCGACTTTCCAGAGCCAGGCTGGGTTCCTCGGTCCGTGGTTTCCCAGCTAATCGGGCTGGTGGCAGGTAGTGCTCTGATCCTTCCTGGGCTGCAACGGGGCCGGGCAGCGAGTCGGGAAGCAAGAAGAGAGAGAGAGGGTGGAGCATACAGGGCGCGGCCGGTGTTTCGAAGCTGGGCAGCGTTCGGACCTCAGAAGAGGGAGGGAAGTGTTCCAGAGGGTCCGCTCCACGACGGGAAGATAATAAAAGAAAACAAATTAATATTTAACGCGCAGGAAACCGTGGAAAGCAGCGCTAACAACAGCGGGGAAGAAGGCAAAGCGCGGGAGGCGCCATTTTAGATTTGCAAGATGCCGAAGACTGGCTGTATCACTGCTTTTGATAATACAATAGAGGACTGGACCACGTATGTGGAAAGAGTAGAGGTATATTTCGAGGCAAACGATATAGCGGAGGGGAAAAAGGCATCGGTATTGTTAAACTTAATGGGCGCTAGAACGTACGGCCTATTGCGGGACCTGATTACTCCAGCCAAACCGAAGGCGAAGAGTTTTAACGAAATTGTTGCTGTTCTACAGGAGCACTTAAACTCTGCACCGCTGTTGATAGCAGAAAGATTTAAATTCCACAGGAGAACTCAGCACAAAGATGAGAGCAATGCTGAGTATCTTACGGAACTACGCAAGCTATCAAAGCACTGCCAGTTCGGAGCAGGACTGGCAGATACCCTACGGGACAAATTTGTCTGTGGACTCCTGAGTGAAGGAACACAGAAGAAGTTACTCTCAGAGAAAGAGCTGACGCTAGATAAGGCTTTCAGCGTGGCAGTATCGTATGAAGCAGCAGCCAGGGGAGCTGCAGAAATTCAACAAAAACCACAGGAATACGGCACCCACGAAATGACACGGGGATTTGCAAAATGTTATCGCTGCGGCAGAACTAACCATGACCAGAAGGACTGCTGGTCCAAAGACAAAATATGCAGGCAATGCGGGAAGATGGGACACATTGCACGAGTTTGCAGGTCTGGGAAGAAGACCAGCGACAACAAAAAGGCTACTAAGGAACAATGGCAAGAAAATACGGAAATTGTATCTCTACATACTGTCAAATGGTGGACCACCGTTATTGGGACGGGAATGGATCAGGAAGATAAACTTAGATTGGCATTCCATTCATGCAATGACGGTGGACGGTAAAAAAGATGAAGACGTCACTCCTGGACGATTGTCAACAATCTTAGCTAATGCCAAAGAGGTATTTCAACAAGAACTGGGCACGCTTAAAGGCGTAACCGCCTCGATAAAAATAGAAGAGAATGCAGTTCCCAAGTTTTTCAAAGCAAGACCGGTACCATATGCAATTCGCCCAGCCGTCGAGGCAGAGCTGGAGAATCTGGAGAAGGCGGGCGTGTTGTCTAAGGTCGACTGGAGCGAGTGGGCGACACCCATCGTTCCTGTCATGAAAAAAACGTTAAGCAATAAGTCCGGAGAGCCAAGGAAGATTCGCATCTGTGGGGATTTCAAGGTGACGGTGAACCCTGTCCTTCACACAGTACAATATCCTCTTCCAAGGATAGAAGACATCTTCGCCTCACTGTCTGGAGGGAAGCGTTTTACAAAAATTGACCTAGCACAAGCATATTTGCAGATGGAGGTTGAAGAGTCCTCTAGGAAGTATCTCACGATAAACACTCACAAAGGTCTTTACCAATATCATCGATTGGTATTCGGAGTAGCATCGGCTCTGGCGATATGGCAAAGAGCAATGGAACAAGTCCTGCAAGGGATTCCGGGGACTCAGTGTTACTTGGACGACATCCTTGTAACAGGTGAAGATGACAGTGAACACCTTAACAACCTAGAACAGGTGCTCACTAGACTACGGGAACATGGGCTGCGAGCCAACCGCCCCAAGTGCGAATTTTTTAAGAAACAGATATCGTATTGTGGCCACGTGATTGATGAAGAGGGGTTACATAAGTCCCCTGACACAATTGAAGCGGTTGTTAAGGCCCCAGCGCCTGAAAATGTGTCGCAACTGAGGTCATTCCTCGGGTTGGTGAATTACTATCATAAGTTTTTGCCGAATTTGTCGACAATTACGCATCCACTGAACGCCCTGCTACGAACGGGGGTAGCATGGAAATGGAGCGATGATTGTAAATGTGCTTTTCAGAAGAGTAAGTACTTAATCACTTCGAAGGAAGTATTGGCTCACTACAACCCAGCACTGCCAATCAGGCTGGCGTGTGATGCGTCTCCCTACGGCATTGGGGCGGTACTGTCACATAAATTCCTTAATGGTTTGGAGAGGCCGATAGCTTTTGCGTCACGCTCGTTAACTTCTGCCGAGCGTAACTACGCCCAGATTGACAGAGAGTCCCTCAGCCTAGTGTGGGGGGTGAAGAAGTTCAATCACTATCTGCACGGTCAAAAATTTACTCTACTAACCAATCATCAACCTCTTGTCTCCATTTTGAACCCTCAAAAGGGCGTACCGATAATGACAGCACAACGGCTGCAGAGATGGTCCCTTTTCCTAGGGGCACACCAATATGACATCGAGTACAGGGGAACTAATCGGCATGGAAATGCTGATGGATTGTCACGTCTACCGTTGCCGACGGTGGAAGAAGAAGACCTTGCAGTGGATCCAATGGAGTTATTCCACTCGACCATAGTCGAATGTCTCCCTGTGACGAATGCAAACATAGAAAAGGAAACACGGAATGACCCGACACTATCACGGGTCTATGATTTAACGGTGAAGGGATGGCCAGCACATGGCGAACCACTGCTGCCAGCATTTTCGTCAAGAAGAGAACAGCTGTCAGTGTGCAGAGGAACCTTGATGTGTGGATCCAGAGTAGTAATTCCACCTAAGTTGACGGATAGAGTGCTCAATGAGGGTCATTGGGTGGGGTAAAAATGAAGAGCTTAGCCAGAGCATTTGTGTGGTGGCCAGGAATCGATAGAGAAATCAAAGAGATGACCAAGAGCTGTGCAGGATGCCAGAAGGTCCAAAACGCCCCACCACAAGCTCCTCTGCATCCATGGGAGTGGTCCTCATCCCCATGGCAAAGGGTGCACATTGATTTTGCTGGTCCCTTCATGGACTCGATGTTTTTAATTGCGGTGGATGCACATTCAAAGTGGCCAGAGGTAATAAAAATGTCCTCAACCACCACGGAAAAAACTATCGCAGTTTTACGAACCATATTCGCCAGGAATGGGCTGCCTGAACAGATTTGCTCTGACAATGGACCACAGTTTGTATCTGAAGAGTTCCGGAGGTTCTTAAAGAACAATGGTGTTAAGCATTACACATCTGCCCCATATCATCCAGCCACTAATGGATTGGCTGAGAGGTTTGTCCAAACATTCAAGAAGGCTATCAAGGCAATGTGTAATGAAGATATACCCCTACAACACAAGGTGGACAACTTCTTGTTTGCCTACCGGAATGCGACGCATGCGGTTACCAACCAAACTCCAGCCATGAAGTTCTTCAATCGAAGACTACGATGCCGCTTGGATTTGGTTAAGCCAAACGTCCGAAGAGATGTGGAGAACAGGCAGTTTCAGAATATGAATGAAAGGCCGACCAGGAGTTTTAAGATAGGTCAACCAGTTTTGGCCCGGGACTACCGCACTGAGAAATGGCAGCCAGGAACGATTTGTACACGACAAGGACCTCTCATGTATACCGTGGACGTTGGAGAGAGCATTGTAAGACGCCATGCTGACCAGATTCTAGAGTCACTGGAAAACGTCAACTCCACACCACGATCTGATACACCTGGTAATGAAATCGACGTTCCAATTGCAGCTACCGCAGAACCGGTAATATTGGAAGCAGATGAACCAAACAACAACATTGATTTCGACTCAACATTGCCAGAAGAACCTGATACTCCAAAGAGGCGTTATCCAGACAGAATCAGGAAGCCTCGTCAAAGACTGAACTTATAATTGCTTAAACTTAACCAATGTATCTAGCAACAGTAATTGTGATTGTAATTCGTTATCATTAGTGTTAAATGAATGTTATGTACTGTTTATCTAAAAGGGGAGGAATTGTTGTGTATGTACCTTTAAGAGAATAACTGGTCTCAGACTGCAATACCGGCAGTGACCACCCCTGTATAAAAGGCACTAGAGAGCCTCTGTTTTGTTAGATTCGTTTATGCCTTTCACCAGTAAAGTTCTGTTTGTTTCTCTCCTGCTAGTCCGTGTCTCAATCATTCACGGACTTAACAATTTCCATCTGCTCCTTGATGGGACTAGCAGGATGATGATGCCTGCTGGAATTCCTTCCCATCCCGACTCTGGTTCTTCAACGCACTGTACGCTTGCATGAAGCAGGCATACAGTACTTTAAGCCAGCAGAAGTGGGGCCCACCAAAGGCCTTGCTTTCCTTACAGCAGTCAGTCGCAAAGCCGACCTTCCAGGAAAGGGGCCCATTGTGCTGCACTTTTCCATTCTCTGCTCACCTGCTGGCACTTGCTTCAGTGGCTGGCCAACAACAGTAGTTCCACCTTCTCATCCCCACCGAGTGGGCACCCAGCTGCACCTATACTGGCAGTACTGGCAGGTGCTCGCCTACTTCATGTAAATAGCCTGACCCTTGGAATTGCGACGGGGTTAGGACCATAACTGTGTGGTGCACCTGAGACCCTGCTCCATCCCATTATGTCAGCAGAACGGGAGCACGCGCTTTCAGTGCCTTGCTGTCTCGGTACACACCTGAAGAGTGGACACTTAATCAAGGTACCAGAGAGTCGTCGTTATCTGTGGCATTGTACCCTCTGAGAGCCAGTGCATTCAAGGGAGGTGGGCGGAATTAGGAGGTTTAAAGAGTTGTTCCTGTGTTGGGGGGAAAAACACTTTCTTTAAGCGATAAACAATGAATATATATTAATACATTCTATAGAGATCTGGTAAATTCATCAATTTCGTTGAAGCTAGAAGTCTTGGTATATATCTCATTATTATTATTATTACTCTAATATGTGTTAATTTTGTTTTGATCAGTATTGATTAGAAAGACTGGAAATAGTGTACCTGTAAAAAATAATTTGGAGGATTACAGAAGTAAATCCTTAATCTGCTGCCACTGTCCGCTTCTGTTTTAGCTTGCTGATGGTCGAAGGGAGCTAATCAACTTGTACAGTGTAAAGAAGCGACACTTCATTGGTAATACCAGCATGGATGCCTGTCTCTCCTTTCTAATGGCAAATCACGCTAAAGCAGGAGCTAACGACTTGGTATTTGATCCATTTGTGGGAACAGGTAAAGCGGAGACTGATGAAGCAGACACTGAGTGCACACTTTTTTGCACTTTTTGCATGCTAAGAATTTAGTTTCTTTTTACATCGCTGTTTTAAAAACTCCAAAGGCAAATTGTACAGAAAATGCACAGATGCAATTTAGTTTAGTTTTCAGTTCCTATCTGTTACTTTCTAAAACAATGCATTTTGTATTAATTCTTTGAAGACCTAGCAGGTTTTCTGCAGCCTAATTATTTTTTTCTTTATTTGGATAATGTGATTAAGACATGTTTTGTGGATGTTGTGGTTTGAACTTTATCTTTGTTTTATAATTGATATGATTGTGTATTTAGAAAGATGTAAAGAATATTTAGTCCAGATGTTATTTTATTTATACCCTCACTGTAAGCCAAACGGCATTCCTTAACTGAGCAGGTGGGTTGATGACCTGTTCCTAAGCCTTTGCCAACGTAACTGGACATTAGCAATGGTTGCTGACCTAATGGGCTGGATTTTGCAGTCAGCGGCGAACGAACGGCGCTTGCCGTTCATTACGCTTACACTTGCCCACAGAATTTCTGTGGGCTTTTACATTGCGATTTACAGTTATCAGACAGTCAAAGCAACGTGGCACCCTCTACAGGGGTTCTGGGACCTGTGTGAATGGGGCAGGTAACGGTGTGTTTCCTCAACTAATCGGGTTGAAGAATCCTTACTGAGTCACGCAGAGTCTAAACCAGGAAGTGTAAGTTAGAATATTTAATTCAATGCTAAATCGTGTACCAAAAAGCAAAATGAAGAGAGGGAAAGAAAGATGGGATTAAGAGAGAGAGAAAGAGATAAAAGAGACAGAAAGAAAATTTAACTAAAAAAAAAAAAATCTCCAACAATAATTAAAATCTGAAGGAATGAGCCTCCACACTTGTAAAAGTTAATTTTCAGTGTCAGAAAGGTGGTTTGGCATTAATTAAGACTTATCATGCCATTAAAAATTCACTTAAACTTGAATGGACAAGCCCTAACTTTTTGTGGCATGTTTAGTGGGTATCTAGTGGCTAAGTACCGCAACTTCACACCCTTTATGTGTTTGAATGCCGAAACACCCTGCGAGGTACCAGTATAGTGAAGCTTGTGGCGGAGCAGGGCAAATCGGACAGCAACTTCCTGATTTACGCATTTTACTGCGCACGTGAGAACACCGCAAGTTGCTGTCCGATTTACTCCTTAATAACGGTGAGCGCTGATAGCCTCACCAATATTCCTATCGCAAAATCTGAGCCATTTTATTGATTTTCATACTTGTGGGAAAGTTCTTTTCTTCAAGTGGATCTCATTGCTAAGACGGGGCACTGCACATATCAACAAACCTGTGCTCCACCACAAAAGATTGGGTCACTACAGTCCAGTTAGGTTTGAGTCAAGCTACTGCCAAAGATCTGTCTGCTCAGGGGGTGATACAAAGTCATACAGATCCGTTTTCAGACTGGTAGAACTGCCAGACAGCGTAAATGGCCATTTTCAGCTGTTTATGCTGTTTTTCTGGTGGTGGTGGCAGTGGGGGGGGGGGATCTTCCAGTCTCCTATTAAAGTTCCAGTGGGAGATGGCAAGAACCCCTGCAGAGTTTTAGGGCCAGGAATCCTATGAGGCTGTAACTCCCTTTCAGTATTATGTTGTATATTTGACAATATGATGTTCTGATACAGTAGCTCATGTTATACAGTGGCATCTTGTTTTCCCTAGGTAGTCTTCTTGTAGCTTGTGCCCATTTTGGAGCATATGTATGTGGGACAGACATTGACTACAACATTATTCATGGGCGTGGTAAGTAACCATATATGACCAGGACCAAGCCCTTTCATAAAGTTTGCATTTCAATAAAGGAATGCATGAATTTGTAGTACTCGTGCACATAATTATGCAAACTGTGTTTTCTTTGTTAAAAGAAATAGGAGTAGGTTTACCTCTTCTGCTGCATCTGGGAAATTGGTGTTCATTTTTTTAAAAATCACTGATTAACTCTTTTCCCCTTTGACTTCACTTGAATAGGTTAATTTTTGAGTCAGATATTCATGTTCTCAGTAAAGCAACAACAACTTTCATTTATATAGCACTTTTAACGTTTAAATTAAAGTCCCATGGTAGTTCACAAAAGAAAATGGATAGGACAATGGGCACCAAGCCATGCAGGGAGAGATTCGGGTGGGTGATTGAAAGCCAGGTTGAGAAGGTTTTGAGAAGACTTGGCTCAGTAGTACCATTCTTGCCTCTGAGTTAGTAGGTTGTGGGTCCAAACCCCACTCCAGGACTTGTTTCAGCCTAGATTGTGTGTTCTTTGGTGCAGTACTGAGGGAGTGCTGCATTGTTAGAGGTGCTGTCTTTTGGTTGAGATGTTAACCAGGGCTCCAGCTGCATGCTCAGCATGGCACAATTCACAGAAGAGCAGGGAAGATCTCCTAGTGTCTTGTCCTACATTTATCCCTCAACCACCACCACCAAAACAGATTAACTGGTCATTCACCTGATTTCTGCTTGTGTGACCTTGCTGTGTGCAAATTTGCCTACATTACAACAATGACTACACTTAATAAGTAATTCATTGGCTGTAAGGCATTTTGGGACATCCTGAGGACTTGAAAGGTACTACAGTATATAAATACAGTCTTTTTACAGGAAGGGGAGAAAAGTGGAGAGATGAAGGGGTTTTAGGTAGGCAGTTCTAGAGTATGGGACAAAGGCAGCTGAAAGCAAACTGCCGTAGTCAGAGGACCAAAGGGGGTGGGGGAGGAATTTAATTCTGTAGAGGTTGCAAAGGTAGCATGGGGCAGTGGTAGCATGGGGCAGTGCCATTTAGGAATAAAAAGAGGAGCTGAAGTTTAATAGGGAGCCAGTGTAGGTCAGTGAATTTGGGGGTAATGGGGTCAGTGGGACTTGGGTGAGACAGGATATAGGCAGCTATGTTTTGGACAAGTTGGAGTTTATGGAGGATGAGAAGCCAGAAAGGAGAATGTTGGAATAAGCAAGGCTGGAGGTGACAAAAATATGGATCTCGTGGGGGTGGGGGTTAATGTTACGCAGCTGGAAGTAGGTGTTCTAGGTGATGACTGGGGGGAGGAAGGCCTTGTAAGAATAAAGGCAGGAAAAGCAAGCGGTGGAACTAAATAGAGAGAAAACAAATGAAAAGAACATAAAATACAAAAGTGGAAGTCGAAGCATAAAAAAAATTAAACAAAGATACAGACAAGTGAGTAAAATGGAATAAAGAAGTTTAAAAAAATAGAGCCTGAAAAGAATAAGATAAAAGCAATTTCACATCTGTTAGTTATACAGCAGATTTAGTGTGGTCTGGATTAAAGATCAGTTTTATTACTACGGAGTGATTAATACGGGCCATTCTGTAATTCTGCAGGTAAGGCCAGTAGGAAGAACCAGAAATGGCGAGGACCAGATGAGAACATCCGGGCTAACCTTCGCCAGTATGGCTTGGAGGAATTCTACGTTGATGTACTTGTATCCGATGCGTCAAAAAGAATATGGAGGAAAGCAAAGTTGTTTGATGCAATCGTCACAGATCGTAAGTATGCATCTTCTGCTAAAGTTCTAGGCCTAAAAATTCGGTTGACTTGTGCCTCCCGTTAGCGCCCTGGACACTATGTCCGACGGAGTCAGGGGGGGGCCTACCTGCGGCCAGGGCAGTGCAAATTATAGGCGAGGTGCCGGGCGGCCATTTTTGTTGCTGGCCGCCTGCCAGCACCTGCCCTCTCTGCCGCCCCTGGCCTCCTCTGCAGCCCCCCCCCCCCCCCCCCCCCCAGCAGAGTGTCGGCTGCGCTCTGTGAGCCCGGCACTTCTCTTGAATGTCCGGCTCTTTTGCCGGCACTCCGATCCCTGGTGGCCCAGCTGGGCCCCAGGTCGCGCTGCGTTAGACCCCTCCCCTTTCATAAGGGGAGGAAGGCCTGCAGTACCGCGGTGCGATGTGCGTGGTGCTGCGATATTCACTCGCAGCGCCCCAAGAGGGAGGCGGGACGCTTCCAGTAGCCCAAAATTCACCGATAGCGCCCCGCCTCCCTCTTTGGGCGCTACCGGTAAATTTTGGGCACGGGGGCGCTAATTTTTTCGGGGCACTAAAAGTAGCGACCCGGTGAAGGTAGCGCCCCAAAGGGGGCGGGACCCAATTCCCCCCCCCCCAATATTTTACATTGTTTACTGATCAGCAATTTAATTTGCAGGTCAGCAACAACGTTGCTCACCAGCAGGTTGGACCGTGCTTGAGTCAGTGTTGGATTTGGGCTTGGAGCTTCCCTGCAGGGCATTGTAGGATTGGCAACTTCTGATCTGGTTTTGGGGTGAGAGCAATGAGTAGTGTGCAACAGGGAGGAGAGATTTTGGGCTGAGTTGAGAACAATGAATGGAGCACATTCTATATGAGGACCCAGCCCGCATCTGATCAGTGCAACTGATTTGCATTGATCAGCGCATCCGATGGGAAATGTGTAAATGGGTTTTGGCAAATAAAATTTGAACAAAGATTTGCATTTGTATAGCGCTCATCACCACCTGTGGTCTTCCCAATGCACTTCACAGCCAGTGGAGCACATTTGAAGTGTAGTCACTGTTGTAATGTACATGATTATTGCAAGTGCATTCCACTATAATTCTTCATACAAGCCAGTTGGTCTCTGAAAAGAGTGTAGGCCTGCTTGCTCTCCCTCTCAGTTGGTGAATGATTTATAGTATATGGGTAAAAACCAAAAGAAAGTAAGGGCTGCATATAATCTTTTGAAAAGTTGGAGTGTGTTTTCTCCTGTGTGAGCTTGTAAAATCTCCTTTTACTGACTAATTTGCTGTTTAAAGTGTATTTATGTTGTGTTTAAGATTTTAGTCTATTACTGATGAGCTTTTAAAAATAATCACCTGTGCGCAGAAACCACTGCATAGTTAAATTTTATTATGCAAAATGACCCAAAAATTGAATGTAAAAGAGAGCAATGTTAATTGCCTTACTTGTTGAACGTATGAATTTAAAGATCCTTTTTGACAACTTGGCAAATACTGTGTTTTTTGTAGCTCCATATGGTATAAGGGAATCCACAAGAAAAACAGGATCACAGAAAGAAATTTTAAAACCCACGGAAGAATAGTAAGTATTAATTTGATTTGAACAATTAAAAACACCTTTTAAATACAGTAAATACTAACATATTAACACTTTTAAGCAACTATTATAGGATCAAATATTTGCAGTTTTGAATTTACTTTACAAAGCTATAAATGCCTTGTGTGGAAAAAGCGCTCATCATAAAATATTGTTGTTGCAGCCTCATGGAGACTTATCCGTTTGGTTTCCTTCCTTCATCAGCTACTCTGTGATGTATGTCCTCAAATGACTCCCTTCACTTTACTGGATGCTGATACTTAAGAGTGGTCTAGGAGCTGATCTTGAGTGAATCGGCTCCAGAAAGTGCTGTCATGGTTGTGTATGTAGCAGCGCTCAGTAGTAGTGTGCTTTTTTGGGGAAAGCTCCTAGGCCGGTTCAAAGGGCAGTGATTGAACATGCTCCAGGTTGGATGCGGCCTCTCATCACTTAATGTGTGAAGTAGCTAAAAAGGGAAGGAGGTTCAAAATGGTGGGTCTTCTGAGATTGCTGCAAGGGTATTCTTTTTTGGTAGGCAACATATATATGTTGCCATTTTCTTCCCAGATAAGAGATTGGGAAAGGTGAGGCAGGGGGCATGAGTACTCTGAACAGAAAGCTCTCGCCCCAGATAGTCTTTCACTTTTAAATACGCAGTAAGTTGAATATATTCTGAATCGTAAAAGAGACACTTGAGGGGGAATTTGAACGTCCCCTACCCAGCAGAAACTGGGCAGAATGGGAGTTAAAATCCCATCGGTACTCTTGCTGCTCATTTCCAGCCCCTTGGCTATTTTACCATTGCTGTTTTCTTGCACAGTTGAGGCGTCCTTCTGACTTGGGCAGGAGCCTTATAAATATATGTAAATCGGGGTCCTTGCAGATAGGTAGGACTCTGATGCTATTTTAACTGCCTACAGAACAGGGTGTCTGCTGCAGAGGGCCCTATAAGGCAAGTTTAAAATTTATCTTTATGGGGCCAGAAGGAGCAGGAGTGCTACTCCAGGCACCACAAAGGAAGTTTGGACCGCTCCTGGCACAGGCTTCCCATCCCTCCCTTCCCACCCACGAAACCCTCCCAAGCACCCCTCGGGACTTACCTGACTGATGGGCCACCTGATTTTTATAGGCCAGAAACCAGTGAGCTGCCTCTGGATGCTGGTTTTGGATGAGCAGCTGGATGGCTGGGTGTTCAATGAGGCCTGGAGGTAAAAATGGTGCTTCCCGGGCCACAGCCTACTGCTTCCTGGCGAGGGGTTAAAATTCCCTCTTTGCAGTTCGTTTTATTTTTCAAGATGTCAAGTTCAACCACCAGGTGGCACCAATTATCTCTGGTTACAGCATTAACATCGTCTCTGAGCTAAATACAATCTCATATCCTTTCTAGTGGACAAAATAAGTCTAGGAAGAGGGTGATTACTAATCTGTAATTTTATGGAGGTTTTTTTTATTATTCCATTCACTTTGAAGAAATGTACTCCACAAATGGTGGAAAGTGATCTAGGGGTCTTAGACTTGATCAATGTGTCTGACTACTGGAGAACAACCATCAGCAAAGCAAATAGAATGCTGAGCTATATAACTAAAGCAGTAGAAATTCTATAGAGCACTAGTCAAACCACAGCTTGAGTACTGTGTCCCGTTCTGGTCACTGCAACACAAGAGACATTCAGGTGCTGGAGGCAGTACAGAGAAGAGCCAGGAGGCTGACTCCTAGTGTCAGAGGTCTTGGTTATGAAGAAAGACTGGAGAAACTTGGACTTTTCAGCCTCAAAAGGAGGGGACTGAAAGGAGATATTAAAGAGGTATGTAAAACAATCAATCTTTATGGAAAGAGCAAATCCAGAAAATTATTTCAAACTGAATTACAAGAGTAAACAGTGAACACTAGGAAAAGGGATAATTTAGCATTGATGTCAGGAAGGTCTCTTCACAGAGAGTGATCAATACAGATTTCTGGGTAGTGGAGGTGAGAACTCTGGAATTAATTAAGAAACAATGGATGCCTCATTGGGAGCGTGTAGGATGTTTCTGAATGAATTGACTTAAGAGGGACTGAATGAACATCCTCATTGGTACTTATCTTGTGAATGATTCTCTTACTAATAGAAACCATTAATTTTCTATTCCTCAGGACTAACATTCCTCACTTTGATCAATCAATTCAACCCCCCCCCCCCCTAAAAAAAAAGTGGAAATTATTGCCAGATGATCTTAATTTGAACATCCTGTTTGAGTTTCTGTTATTTCATTGTATTCATAATTTCCTTTCAGGTTATTCTACAAATCATTATTCTATGCCTCTTTACATTCCACAAATACTTTAATATGTGCACGGGTATTTTATCTCTAGAATAATGTTATAAAATATTCATTCTTCATATTGTACAGTGGGGAGGCACATGGTTAATTTCAGAGGCCACATTGGTGGCAGTAACAGAAGATGTGAACTCTGTTAAAACTCTAATGGGTAAAGCTCCAGAATCTTTATAAATAAGCAAAATGTGTCTATAATTTAAAAAAAAAACTGATTTTAAATTACTTTTAATGTGCTTAAGTTTGTAACTTGATATTATCCAGACTCTACAGCACTCTTTAGTCATTTGTTCTTTGTCCATGAACTTCAAAAATGAATTACAATGTTAACCTGTTAAATATTAGTAATAATATTATTGTGCTCATATAAATGAGTTGTTTATTTAGCAGTCTAAGCATTAGTTTTGTAGACCAAAACGGGCCAACATTCATGTCTTCACTAAATTTAGGAGAAAAATAGATGTGGTTGAATGTTGGTAGAACTGCTAACTGACTACTGGCCTCTATTTAGCATTGATTTAAAGATTCTAACCCCTTTGAAAGTGGATTCTACACACATTATGGAAAAGTGAGAAAAGTCTCTTTTTTTTGGTTGTTAAGGTCACCTAAAGATGAACCTGGGCAGCATTCTGCATCTGTACAGTTAAATTCAAAAGTGAGTATTTTACTACAGGTTAGACCTGATGCGAGTGTAATGAAGGGGACATTTTTGAAATTACCACAGTAATTTAAAAATAACCGTGAACAGTAGATGTTGTGTATGCACCTTTAAGAGAATAACTGGTCTCAGACTGCAATACCGGCAGTGACCACCCCTGTATAAAAGGCGCTAGTGAGCCTCTGTGTTTTTAGTTTCGCTATTGACTTCCACCAGTAAAGACTTATTTTGTTCACTCCTGCTGTCCGTGTCTCAATTATTCACGGACGTAACACTGGCGACGAGTAAGAAACGAACTTACCTGCAACTCGGCAGCACCTCAGACGACGTTATTGAAGGTCGAAGCCAGAAGAAATAAATAAATAAATAAATAAAATCCAAAGAAACTCGAGAAACGGGCGTCGACCGTGGGCAACTGCCCTCCAAATCGTCGGATTGAAAACTTGCAGGAGAGACTGTCCAGAGCCAGGCTTGGTTCCTCGGTCTGTGGTTTCCCAGCTAATCGGGCTGGTGGCAGGTAGTGCACTGATCCTTCCTGGGCTGCGGCGGGCTAGAGCTCGATCGGGTGGCTTTTCAACGGGGCCGGGCAGCGAGTCGGGAAGCAAAGAGAGAGAGAGAGGGTGGAGCACACGGCGCGGCCGGTGCTTCGAAGCCAGGCAGCGTTCGGACCTAAGAAGAGGGAGGGAAGTGTCCCAGAGGGTCCGCTCCACGACGGGAAAATAATAAAAGAAAAAAAATCAATATTAAACGCGCAAGAAACCGTGGAAAGCAGCGCTAACAACAGCGGGGAAGAAGGCAAAGCGCGGGAGGTGCCATTTTGTTAAATCGGGGAAGAAGGCAAAGCGCGGGAGGCGCCATTTTAGATTTGCAAGATGCCGAAGACTGGCTGTATCACTGCTTTTGATAATACAATAGAGGACTGGACCACGTATGTGGAAAGAGTCGAGGTATATTTCGAGGCAAACGAAATAGCGGAGGGGAAAAGGGCATCGATATTGCTAAACTTAATGGGCGCTAGAACGTACGGCCTATTGCGGGACCTGATTACTCCAGCCAAAGCGAAGGCGAAGAGTTTTAACGAAATTGTTGCTGTCCTACAGGAACATTTAAACCCTGCACCGCTGTTGATAGCAGAAAGATTTAAATTCCACAGGAGAACTCAGCACAAGGATGAGAGCAATGCTGAGTATCTTACGGAACTACGCAAGCTATCAAAGCACTGCCAGTTCGGAGCAGGACTGGCAGACACCCTACGGGACAAATTTGTCTGTGGACTCCTGAGTGAAGGAACACAGAAGAAGTTACTCTCAGAGAAAGAGCTGACGCTAGATAAGGCTTTCAGCGTGGCAGTATCGTATGAAGCAGCAGCCAGGGGAGCTGCAGAAATTCAACAAAAACCACAGGAATACGGCACCCACGAAATGACACGGGGATTTGCAAAATGTTATCGCTGCGGCAGAACTAACCATGACCAGAAGGACTGCTGGTCCAAAGACAAAATATGCAGGCAATGCGGGAAGATGGGACACATTGCACGAGTTTGCAGGTCTGGGAAGAAGACCAGCGACAACAAAAAGGCTACTAAGGAACAATGGCAAGAAAATACGGAAATTGTATCTCTACATACTGCCAAATGGTGGACCACCGTTATTGGGACGGGAATGGATCAGGAAGATAAACTTAGATTGGCATTCCATTCATGCAATGACGGTGGACGGTAAAAAAGATGAAGACGCACTCCTGGACGATTGTCAACAATCTTAGCTAATGCCAAAGAGGTATTTCAACAAGAACTGGGCACGCTTAAAGGCGTAACCGCCTCGATAAAAATAGAAGAGAATGCAGTTCCCAAGTTTTTCAAAGCAAGACCGGTACCATATGCAATTCGCCCAGCCGTCGAGGCAGAGCTGGAGAATCTGGAGAAGGCGGGCGTGTTGTCTAAGGTCGACTGGAGCGAGTGGGCGACACCCATCGTTCCTGTCATGAAGAAAACGTTAAGCAATAAGTCCGGGGAGCCAAGGAAGATTCGCATCTGTGGGGATTTCAAGGTGACGGTGAACCCAGTCCTTCACACAGTACAATATCCTCTTCCAAGGATAGAAGACATCTTCGCCTCACTGTCTGGAGGGAAGCGTTTTACAAAAATTGACCTAGCACAAGCATATTTGCAGATGGAGGTTGAAGAGTCCTCTAGGAAGTATCTCACGATAAACACTCACAAAGGTCTTTACCAATATCATCGATTGGTATTCGGAGTAGCATCGGCTCCGGCGATATGGCAAAGAATGATGGAACAAGTCCTGCAAGGGATTCCAGGGACTCGGTGTTACTTGGACGACATCCTTGTAACAGGTGAAGATGACAGTGAACACCTTAACAACCTAGAACAGGTGCTCACTAGACTACGGGAACATGGGCTGCGAGCCAACCGCCCCAAGTGCGAATTTTTTAAGAAACAGATATCGTATTGTGGCCACGTGATTGATGAAGAGGGGTTACATAAGTCCCCTGACAAAATTGAAGCGGTTGTTAAGGCCCCAGCGCCTGAAAATGTGTCGCAACTGAGGTCATTCCTCGGATTGGTGAATTACTATCATAAGTTTTTGCCGAATTTGTCGACAATTCTGCACCCACTGAACGCCCTGCTGCGAACGGGGGTAGCATGGAAATGGAGCGATGATTGTAAGCGTGCTTTTCAGAAGAGTAAGGACTTAATCACTTCAAGGGAAGTATTGGCTCACTACCACCCAGCACTGCCGATCAGACTGGCGTGTGATGCGTCTCCCTACGGCATTGGGGCGGTACTGTCACATAAATTCCTTGATGGTTTAGAGAGGCCAATAGCTTTTGCGTCACGCTTGTTAACTTCTGCCGAGCGTAACTATGCTCAGATTGACAGAGAGGCCCTCAGCCTAATGTGGGGGGTGAAGAAGTTCAATCACTACCTGCACGGTCAAAAAATTACTCTACTAACCGATCATCAACCTCTTGTCTCCATTTTCAACCCTCAGAAGGGCGTACCGATAATGACAGCGCAACGGCTGCAGAGATGGTCCCTTTTCCTAGGGGCACACCAATATGACATCGAGTACAAAGGAACTAAACAGCATGGAAATGCTGATGGATTGTCACGCCTACCGTTGCCGACGGTGGAAGAAGAAGACCTTGCAGTGGATCCAATGGAGTTATTCCACTCAACCATAGTCGAATGTCTCCCTGTGACGAATGCAAACATAGAAAAGGAAACACGGAATGACCCGATACTATCACGGGTCTATGATTTAACGGTGAAGGGATTGCCAGCACATGGCGAACCACTGCTGCCAGCATTCTCGCCGAGAAGAGAACAGCTGTCAGTGTGCAGAGGAACCTTGATGTGTGGATCAAGAGTAGTAATTTCACCTAAGTTGACGGATAGAGTGCTCAATGAGCTTCATGAGGGTCATCTGGGTGGGGTAAAAATGAAGAACTTAGCCAGAGCGTTTGTGTGGTGGCCGGGAATCGATAGAGAAATCGAAGAGATGACCAAGAGCTGTGCAGGATGCCAGAAGGTCCAAAACGCCCCACCACAAGCTCCTCTGCATCCGTGGGAGTGGCCCTCATCTCCATGGCAAAGGGTGCACATTGATTTTGCTGGTCCCTTCATGGACTCGATGTTTTTAATTGCGGTGGATGCACATTCAAAGTGGCCAGAGGTAATACAAATGTCCTCAACCACCACGGAAAAAACTATCACAGTTTTACGAACCATATTCACCAGGAATGGGCTGCCTGAACAGATTTGCTCTGACAATGGACCACAGTTTGTGTCTGAAGAGTTCCGGAGGTTCTTAAAGAACAATGGTGTTGAGCATTACACATCTGCCCCATATCATCCAGCCACTAATGGATTGGCCGAGAGGTTTGTCCAAACATTCAAGAAGGCTATCAAGGCAATGTGTAATGAAGATATACCCCTACAACACAAGGTGGACAACTTCTTGTTTGCCTACCGGAATGCGACACATGCGGTTACCAACCAAACCCCAGCCATGATGTTCTTCAATCGAAGACTACGATGCCGCTTGGATTTGGTTAAGCCAAACGTCCGAAGAGATGTGGAGAACAGGCAGTTTCAGAATATGAATGAAAGGCCGACCAGGAGTTTTAAGATAGGTCAATCAGTTTTGGCCCGGGACTACCGCACTGAGAAATGGCAGCCAGGAACGATTTGTACACGGCAAGGACCTCTCATGTATACCATGGACGTTGGAGAGAGCATTGTAAGACGCCATGCTGACCAGATTCTAGAGTCACTGGAAAACGTCAACTCCACACCACGATCTGATACACCTGGCAGTGAAATCGACGTACCAATTGCAGCTACCGCAGAATCGGTGATATTGGAAGCAGATGAACCAAACAACGACATTGATCTCGACTCAACATTGCCAGAAGAACCTGAGACCCCAAAGAGGCGTTATCCAGACAGAATCAGGAAGCCTCCTCAAAAACTGAACTTATAATTGCTTAAACTTAACCAATGTATCTAGCAACCGTAATCGTGATTGTAATTAGTTATCATTTAGTTGTTAAATGAATGTTATGTACTGTTTATCTAAAAGGGGAGGAATTGTTATGTATGTACCTTTAAGAGAATAACTGGTCTCAGACTGCAATACCGGCAGTGACCACCCCTGTATAAAAGGCGCTAGTGAGCCTCTGTGTTTTTAGTTTCACTATTGACTTCCACCAGTGAAGACTTATTTTGTTCACTCCTGCTGTCCGTGTCTCAATTATTCACGGACGTAACAGTAGAGAAGAGTTTTTTCAGCAAGCCTGGGTGAAGTGGCCATTAGCAGGTATATTGCAATGGAACAGGAAGAGAAGAGGATGCCCCAAAAGTGCCGAGGGTTTAGAAGAGACACGAATCACATCAGGCAGTGGGTGTGCAGCAATGTCCAAATCTCCATCAGCTAGATGTCTGTAAAACTGAAGCCACCCATTCTGGCTCCTACAAATACCTACATGTGTCCAGCTACGACTCTGTCAACCTCCCAGGCTGTCACCTCAGGTTAACCTCAGATGTATGGAACCTTGGTGTCAATCTTGACCCTGGGTTTTGCTTCCTCCCCTGCCTCTTCACTAAGACTGCTTTCTTTCACCGTTGACATTTATACTGGTTAAGTGGCTCATTAGATGTTTGTGTAGCATTAAAGGATAATTTTCGCAGTTGCATCATGATTGGCTTCTATTTTTCTTTACTGCAAACAAAATCGTATTTTTAGGAATTGCACACTTTGAAGCCGTGCATTCTGTCAATTTTGTTGTTGTGGTGAAAAATTTGCATTTCTCATATTTTACATTTGAAGAGCTAAATCTGGCTCCATGTGTCTCTCTCTTAAAAGCTGGGAAAAAATTGAGGTATTCAAGAAGTAAATCAAAAGAATCAAATTAGGATATATGCTTATCATAGAAAAGAAAGCTTATCTGACTTCTGAAGAATGATTGGATTTGTTTTTGTTGTCTTTCAGCATTGAAAGTCATGTTCCAGTCTCCATGAGTTATCACCTGAGTGACATTTTCATCGACCTGCTGAACTTTGCTGCAGAGAACCTGGTCATGAACGGTCGTCTGGTTTACTGGCTGCCTGTTTATAAACTTGAGTAAGTATTAATTTCTTTTTGCACTTTTTGAAAAATATACCCTTTTACTCCTGAACTTTCCAATAACCTGAAAATATAAATCTGGTCTTGTACATATATTTGATTTTTAATTAACTGTTATTTCATATTTTAAAACTACTATTCTGCCTTCATGAAGTAAAGTTTGTTATGAGGTATAGAGGACACTTCTTTCATAAAGTTTGAGTGGCTCCATTAGATAAAATTTTGCATGGTTTTGGAGCACTTTAGAATTTCCTCTTCTGATTATTTACAGTGTGTTGTTCATGCTTGGACTAATTGGATGCTATTCAATGTTCAGCTGGGGTTTTCATGTGAAACTGTTCACGGCAGTGGTCTCCCACCTGCTTCTGATATGTTCATAATACCCCAACAAGAAACATATTAACAGGAAGCTTTCACAAGTAAGATTAACAGTCAAATATTACTGTAATATGAGAACATTACTCATACCTTCTCGATCTTATCAGGTTCTTGTGTTTCTGGTCCATGTAGTGCAATGTGTAAAGCACCATCATTTTTTGCATTACAAAAAAACTCATTGAAATAGATTTTTCCTTTTGGAAACGAGCATGCATCAAATGTACTAAAGAGAGGATATGCTTTCAGTCATAGATTGAAACTTAACTGAGCTTTCAGTTAATTACTCTTGAGTCTGCAGATGATTACTGCTTAAAGACAGTATGTTTCATTAGATCAAATGTTACAAATGGAAGATCCTTCAGAGCCAGCCATGTGACATGATAAATATCTCTTCTAGTGCAGCTGACTGGATAACTGCCGAGTGGAGGTATTTAAGAGTGGTGATATTTATGTCATGTGATGGTCCTGAGATGTATCATCTTTTATTACACTCGTATGTTGGCTTTCAAAAAAAAATGACTGGGTTTTTTTTGTAAGTCAAGATTGTTTGAGATTACTTTCTGATGTTGCACATGTTGAAATTGGAGTATAATTTCCATCAGTCTTAAATCCCACAGTATTATTGAGATGTTGCTGATTATCAAGTTAGAAATATTGCATAAAAATGATTGTTCTTCATCTATTTTGGGGATATTTGTTTGCAGTGAAGCTGTAAATAATAAACTTCAGGTCATAGTGTACCTGAGAGTGGTGTGACACAGGGCTACAGCATGCAAGAGCAGAACTATCTGGCTGAAGTAATGCGATCAAAGCACCACACAACATTTTAAAGTTTTGTAGCCCACAAATGCAAAAAGATTCTAACAATAGTTTGTGTTCACAGAAATGACAATAATCTACTTGGCAGTTTTACAGATTTAAAAAGAAAAAAAGCAGCATGTAAATAAGATCTTGTGTGACTCGAGCATTTTTTTTCACAGTTTCTCTCTTTAACCACAAGTAAAAAAAGTTGTGTGTTTGGATCAAGGTTTATATGTATAATACACAGCTTAACATTAGCTTTTTTCATCTCATGTCTGCCGTACCTGCAAAAATTAGTAATGAATGGTCATCATTGTCTTTTTAATTTTTTTCAATGAAATCCTGCTGTAGTGCCATCTGGAACTATGGTGTTAGTACCACTAAGTGGCACACTAACAGGAGGCAGTGTTTGAGCACACACTTGAATCGATCCAAAATAAATTGGGACTGATTTAGACTGCCTTCATCTGGTGTTAATGGCAAAGGACTCAAAATGCATTGGTAGCCTTATCGCCCCGTTAACAACAGCTATGCGGTCTGCTCTATTTTGAGAGGGGCCTACCGCCAGGTGTTTCAGGGACCGGCCTTTTTTTTTAATATGGAGATCGTGGTCCTCTGACGTAAGTAGGACCCAGATTACCATTTAAGGTCTGAACTGGTTGGAGCCTGTGCAGTGCGTCACAGGTGATGGAACCGAAGAGGCCCAGCCCTGCCTCCCTCCCACCCCCCCCCAACCCCACTGCAACTTGCCTGCTGATGGCCATCCCGGCCCGATTTTGAGGCCTCAATCCAGGGAGCCTGTTTGGCACGCTCCGCTGGTCGGTTGCCCATTGAATCATATATCCCCACTGAACTCTGATTCTTTTATTCTACCCCAGCTGCCAAATGGCTGCCTGGTATACATTCTGCTGCTGCTACTACTTTTGGAGAGGTTGCTTCAGGGGGTGCTAGTGAAAGGCTGGCCAATCCTAGCGCTAAAAGTACTAATCCTGAGTTTGTGTCTCCTTGTTACTGATTAATTGACTAGCGGAAATAATCTTTCACTGTTTATCCTCACAGACCCTTTCTTTACTTCTGTAAGTCCCCCCTATGCATTAACCTTCTCTGCTCCCGTGAATAATACTCTAGTATTTTATGGATGTTTCATCATAAATATATCCTCTCATCCCAGATATGAATTAGCAAATCAATGTTACACTTCTTCCAGGGCTCTGATATTCTTTTGCAATGGGGTGCCCAAAATGGCGCACAACACTGACTGTGTCCTGAATAAAGTTATGTAACGATTCACTGCCGCCTCCTTGTTTTTGTGTTTAGTGCTCCTATGTATAAAATCCAGGATCTCATTTACCCTTTTTTATGGCTTCTTTGACTGGTAATCCTGTCTGTAGCAATTTGTGTATTTGCATCCTTAGGTTTCTCTAGGTCTCCACTCCATTGAATCTCATTTAGGGTTTATTTCCATTTTTTAAATGTTACATAATGGGAATAGTATGTTAGAATTATGCTCTTGGGCCAGGTGTATTGTTTTCCAGATTTGCCTTCATCTGTACTGACAGGCTTCTAGGACAATAATTGCGTAGAACTTTTCAGTTCATCTTTCTGAAAAAATGTGTACTTGTTAAATAGTTCCAGCAGGGGGTGCTGCAAACCAAGAATTCAGTCAAATCAGAAAATACTAGATTGAATCGTACAACTGAAATCCCTATAAACTTTTATACAAATATTTCCAAGGCCTATATTAGATCAAATGCTACAGATCTTGCAACGCTGCCTGTTTGGCCTCATGCAGGCTAAGAAGATTCAGTCTCACAGCCATGAGACCTGAAGTGTTCATGCCAAAGATCTAGGGAGGGAAGATGTCCTTTGTGCACTACATGTACTGAAATCATAAACTGATTTATAAATATTGTATTTATGCTTTCACTTCAGATAGTACACAGAGGAAATCATCTGTTCTGTAGATTCAGAATTAATGTGTATTTTATAAATCATAACTGATCAGCTGCTTCATTGTAGCACAAGGAAATTTATCATGTCAATCATAGGATTGCCATGGTCCCTTTCTGCCTTGGTTACTGGGGATTGCAGTGTGTAATTTCCAGTGGTAGTTACCCACATACATATATATACATATAGATAAGTCAGAGTAGTGGAGGACCTTATCTAGTCTTTCCTTTATTCCTTCTCATTTGCTGTAGTGGCTCTGTGCTGTTCTCCTTTATCAAGGATGACAGGCCATGTTAATTTGCAGAATTCTCACTAGTTACCATCAATTCAGCTTTATGTCTGGTAACGTATTGCACTTTGTTGGGTGAGTTAGGTCACTGACCTGTTGATCGTTTTCTATTTCTTCTTGCCCATCTCAAATTGGAGCACTGTGTTGCCTCCTAGTACTGGACCTGACAAATTAATATGGGGAGGGGAGGGGCGAGGTGGCATAGCAGATATCGACTTTCAGACTTGGCTGGTATTCAGACAAGATATTTCAGACCAGCTGCTTCACCCCAAGGATATTTATTCAGCTAAACTTTAATATCAGATTGATGGTTATGAGTATACTTGTGATTTATTAATTGCTTCCAAAATGTTACTTTTAAATGCTTTGAGGGGGGGGGGGTCCAAGGAAAAGATTTTTGAGCCTGTGACACATTACAGCTTGTGTCATTTAACATTTTTTATACTGAATTTCTTTTCCAGTCTGAATTGATTCTACATATTGTAACGGCTTTGACATTTTATCATTGTGGTAGTGATGAATATTTGAATACTGTTCAAGTTTAATTCCACCAATGTTACTATAATGTGATAGCTCTAAAAGCTAAGCAAAATACAAGTAACTTCACATTACATTACCCCTTGGCTGTACTGGAAACGGCAGGATTCAATCTGTCAGCAGCCCACGGTCACACCCAGACAGTTGAAAGGAAACTCTAAAGCAAAACAAATTTGACAGTACATCCCCATAATGAAAGGAAATTGAGAAAGTGTTTTCTTTAAGTTGGGTTATTCTAGTTTAGTGTTTTACCAAGCAGAAAAAGGTGTGACTCTTCAAAGGAACACAAAATTCAAAATGGTTGAAAGTTTGTGATTCTTATGAAATTTGTTTGGAGATTTAGAAACTTTTCAATGACAAAAATTTGTCGCACCTTTAACGTAGACAAATGTTCCATGGCATTACAGTATTTATGTATTTGCACAGAACAATTGAATATTTCCTTGCAGCACCACTCCAGTGCCCTGTGTAGAATTTACCAAGGAGTGCAATTGAGTGCTACTGGCCCTCCCTTCCCCAAGAACAACTTTTGTTTATGTGGCACCTTTAACATTAAAAGATGTCCCAAGGTGCTACATAAACAAAATCGATGAAGAAAAACATAAACAGCCACAAAGGGAGAGATTAGTAGAAGGCTACTGAACACTTGGCTGAACAGATGGGTTTTAAGAAGGTTTTTAAAGTTTAGGAGAGAAGTGTAAAGATGGAAGGATTTAGGGAGGGAGTTACAGAGAGCAGGGCTAAGATGGCCAAAAGCTCTGCTACCAGTGGCCAAGGGGCGGAGTGGATGTATAGAATGTTCTGGGTGATTTTGGGCTAGAGGAGACTGGAGGCATTTAAGACTCAAAGATTGTAAATGTAATGCATTTGGGGACAGAGAGTCAATGTAGGTCAGTGAGGACGGGTGATTGGCAAGCGGAAAAGAAAAGTTGTAGCTGGGCGATAGTGAGAGGATGGATCAGTCAAAGGGTGGGTTTTCTGAGGGGGTGATGGTTTTGAAAGTGAGAGGATGGTGCCTGAGAGGGTAAATTTGACTATCTTGGGAGCCTATGGGTTGGGGTGGGGGGTATGGGAAGTTAGGTGATGAGTGGGTGGAGAGGGGATCAATGACACGGAAATTAGCTCTCTTAGAAAAGCTGAGCTGGGAGAGGGTATAGAGGAGGGAGAAACTTCAAAATGAATAGGAGGTAGGGCAGTATTTATATATTCTGAATGTAAATGACAAAGCGGGGCTATGTGCTTAGCTACTTGGTTTTAAGGGATTTAATTACACTTCACTGTAATGCTCGCTGATGTACTACTACATTGTTCATTACTTTATCATTTAAAGAGAGCAGCAATTATATGTGCAAGTAATATTAAGGATAAGTATTTTATCACAGACCAATTCAGTCTCTTGCTTGCAGCCAGCAGACGGAATTGACTTTCATCCCATCAGTTTGAGCTGGATTCAAAACCAGCTCTCTGAAGTGAAAGGCCAGTCTCTACTCAGTCCTCCCGCAGATAACTAGTCAGAACTACCTAATATAATTTTTTCTCAAACTCCCCTAATGATGCAGTTCTTGTACAGTCAATCCTCTATATAATGCTCAATATATTTTTTTATTCATTCCTGGGATGTGGGCGTCGCTGGCAAGGCCAGCATTTATTGCCCATCCCTCGTTGCCCTTGAGCAGGTGATGGTGAGCCGCTGCCTTGAACCGCTGCAGTCCGTGCGGTGAAGGCACTCCCAAAGTGTTAGGGAGGAAGTTCAAGGAATTTGACCCAGCGACGATGAAGGAATGGGTTACTTATAATGATTACCTAGTGCAGATAAGGTAATGCCTTAACTGTAGCATCCTTTGACATAGCCACTGCCTCTTCTATCCCTCCAGTATGATCCCCATCTCTCCTGAAGGTGGTGACTTGTGCCGGGGTAGGGTTTCACAGGCACCAGCCACCCTTTGTTACTTTGTTCAAGTGACCACTCTTCAAACGTGAATGTTGGCTGGCTGTCGGCCGTATGGGATATTGCAGCAAGCCTAATCCTGTTGGCACATGACATCTTCTTTCCAGCAGGAGTCACAAGATAGTGATGATGAATGGAAACAATGGCATATTATTTACCCCCCAGCCTATGGACCGTGAGACAAATCGTAGCATTAGTCTGATTTCTTTTTACAATATTTCTTAAATATTTTCAAAAAAATGCTAAAGTAAATGGCACAGATTTATGATCCAATCCACCTACATTAATTATCACCCCACCCCACTCTAGTGGCGTCAATGTTTCTGATGGAAGATGGATTCAAATTACAATGGAATTTTACCTTAAGCCCTTCACATGTATAGATTGTGAACTTTTGCACATTATCAGCTAAAACGTGGTGAATTTTTTCCCCCGCAAAAAAAGTGTTTAATATTAATTAAATTATTCTTTGTTCACTCAAGTTTTCATTTACTTGTCTTGCTAGCTTTGCTGTTTGTATTGTATTGCTATCTTTGCTGTTTACAACACACCATATATTGACTAATAGGAACAAATGTAGAATTTTTAAAAACCTTTTTCCCCATCTTATATACATTTCATCTCTGAACATGCAGTCTAACCATATACACCGTGTGGCTGTACAACAGCATATGAGATTCTGCAATTGACTGTAGCAGAAACATGGGAAATGAGATGGAGTGAGGTTTCTCATATTGTACTTTTATTATAGTAATCCCCCCCCCCCCCCCCAACCGCGGGGGATACGTCCCTGAAAACCCCCGTGGTTAGTAAAACCGCGGTTGGCAAATACAGTATATAAATGTTCAAATAACACAATAAAAAAGATTATAAATGCAATAAAATCATGTTATTTACCTTAATCCTAAATTTAAAACCGCGTATACGCAAAATTCACTGCCGAGGTTGGCAAAAGTTGTCGCAGAGAGGAAACTGTGTATACTTGAAATCCGCGTATGGCAAAACCGCGGTTGGGGCGGGATTCCTGTACATTAGTGACATAATGAGGGAAGCTGGATTATTGTAGCAGAAAGGGCAGGGTAAAATTATGGCCTTCTTGTAGAAATTATTCCACTCTTTGTGCCACTGGGATGCTCCAAGGTTTGATCTGTCCTACATTTAAATTATTTTCCAACTAATGTGTCCAAATACAAGTGACTAGTTAAGATTAGGGCAAGAGTCACGGGATGATTTCTGACTAGAGCCTTCAAACATTTCTGTTTGGAAAGCAGCCATTCCTTCTAATGTATCACTTATTTTTCTCCTTTTTCTTCTCTCAGATACTCTGAAGATGTTATCCCCCAGCATCCTTGCCTAAAACTTATTAGTAACTGTGAACAGTCTCTCACAACCCATACGTCACGACAGTTAATTACAATGGAAAAGGTGAAAGAATTTGAGGTATGCAAGTAGTACTTCTGTTTGTTTTTTACCTTTTGCCTTTACCAGGAAAGGGGTCAGGAGTGCTTCCTTTTTGATGGTGAAGGAAGAGTTTGATGGGCAGGGTGTGCTAAATGGACTTCCTTATCTGTATTCATCATCAGGTAATATGGGCAGAGTTGTACAATTATGATTTTATTTACATTTTATGCTCAGTATTAAGAAGCATGCTAATGTAGATGCATACCGATTATTTGTCTTGCACGATGAGTGCCGTCTAGAGACTTAAGTATAAAATCAACAAACGTCAGGAAGACTTGAAATCAGAGAAATATTTTTCTCCAACATAGTTGCTATGTGGATTGTCCTTTAAACTAAAGTATTTAATTCTGTGTTAATTAGTACCTTTTCAAAAGAGCTAGAAGAATATTTAGTTGGGAACAGGATGGAAAGTTGCAAGGATAAGTGCACACACAGATGGTAAAATGCTGGAAATGCCATGCCAAGGAATACCATCGATGCTGGATAAATAATGTAGGATATAAAGTCAGCTATTCCAGATCAAAACAAAAAATACTGGAAACACGTAGCTGGTCAAGTCAGTATGTATGGAGAGTACAGATAGTCGGCCCTTAGCTTCAGTTTTCCAGCATTTGCAGGTTTTTGTTTTTATTCAGATATTCTGGAATTTTGTTTGACTTAATTTTGAGTGAGCAGAGAGAAACCTTAGGACTTCTCCTCAGGAGACTAAATGGGATGACTGGAGCTCGTGATAGAGCAGAGTGTACATGGTCTGTGGAAGGAATGGTTTGATGGGTCAAATGGGCTTTTCTCAATCAATGTGCTCTTATTTCCATCGTAGATACAACTGCAGTTCAGCTGCATGTCTGTAGTTCCTAGCAATCCTTTGCTCTGACTTGGTAGCTGAAGGTTTGTGCTCATATCTGCAACATTTCTGTACTACCTGTACTTGTTTTTCTCTTCCCCTCCCCCTGTCTCCCAGACTCATCTTCCAGCTCCACTTCATTGTTACCCATGAATAGTGCTAGTGCTGCTGTTTGTTCAGACTACAAATAATGTGAAGCGCACTAGGAGGTATAAGAGACATCCCTTCCACCCACAAAAAAGTGGGCGTTTCACCCACTTGGATGAAGTCTCAGTCAAATGTAATTGAAGCTGTATTTTATGAGATGCTCGTGTCAACTCAATGAAGCAGGTTGCCCCGGGCTTCGTTTTTGCTTTGCAATTCAAAAATAAGATTTCTTTATTAAAAATGTAACTGTATCCTGCAGATGCCGTTTTAATAGATATACAGCATGAATCATGATAGACATCTTTGTAAAGCCAATCTACCCTACAGTCACTGTCAGTGTTGTTTTAACCACTAAACTCTGCTCCTGACCGTGCTGGAGTATGCAGGGTCAGGATGATGCCATCTCATTTAAATATTTTTGGCTGGTACTCGCCCAAGTATGGGTGCAACTTGGGTGCCCACTAGAGGAGGGGTCATGGTAGATGTTATTCAGAGATGGTAGTCATGCAAGAAAGGGCGCACTTTGTGTTGATTTATTCAATTAGATGATTATGCCTTGAATGTTCATGAAGGACAAAGAAGTCTGATGTGATCTAGGATGGGTAGTGGATTGAAGGATTTTTCATTGATTTGAAGGTAGAAGAGAAGGAGTTATGGCAGTGGTAACAATGGTTGTGTTAAACCGATGAGAACACTTCATTGATATATTGAGTTCTGCAATCATCACTCAGGGGTGGTCCTTCTGATGTTCCACTCCATGTTCTGCCTCCAAAGCAGCTCGGGTCCCCTCCCCAGGGATCGCCGTGTCCAGAACTTTTTGGGTAGCAAAGTTGTGCAGAACATAGCAAGCTACAACTATGCAGGGTACATGATCTGGTACGAAGAATTCTTTGCATCTGGTTACTGAGAATCTGGACTTTCAGCAAGTGGTGCTGTTAAAGTTGAAAGGGTTAACGGTTGGAGTTTGCAATGTGTATCATCTATTGTATACCTTTAGGAGAGCTGGAGAATCCATGCAGCTTGGTATGATAGCAAAGCAGCAGCTTGATAGTGGTGGAGCCAATGGGATTTTTTTTTTGCGGGGGTGGGGGGGTCTTGATCTCCACCCCCCAAAAAAATCATTTTGAGGCCAGCCAAATGTGGCTTTGGAGAACTGGCTCCATTTCACTCCCAGAAAAGTGTTGAGTTGACAAATGCATGACCATACAGCCGCTAGGGTGATACTGCACAGATTCCACTGTGGCTGCTTGAGATGAACGTGTGGCATAAAAATTGAGTGTGGTGATAACTTTCACAGCATTCTAGACAAATGATCTTGACAATGGGTCTTCATATAGTAGTTGGCACAGCTCCTTTGTTGCTTCTTTGATGCAGCTCACTCTACACTTTTCTCATACAGAGCTTCTCACTAAGGTCTTCATAGGATCTCTGTGGCCTGTAAATTCTTTGAACGAGGGTGCTAATATTTTGTAGCGCACAGTGTTGTCAAACATTGCCTCACTTCCGTTTTCTCCTTGCTGCTCTGTTCCTCGTCAGCCTCTATTAAAATTACATACAAGGAAATGCTCATAGGGAATTCAATAGGTGGTGCTCAGAACCTCTTGCTGTGGATTAGGGCAAACATTTCCCAGTGGTCTCCAGCTATCAGAAGCCAAGTCCAACTCAATCCAGGTGCAAGGCAAAAGAAAAAAGCTTTAAAAGCTCTTCTGTAACTCTAGCTATTCTCTTGTAAGTTTATTTAGCCTCGAGGTTCCAAAGTAAAATACTTTCTCCGGTACCAATATCCTTTATTTTGTTCTAAGTAACTCTTGGTGCAAGGGAAGCACAAATCACAAAACTTGGGGACTCCAGTGCCATCGCTGCTGATTTTAATATATGGTAATGAGCTCCCAGCAGCATCAGTGAAGGCCTCTGATCAGATTGGGAACTACAGTGCAGCCATTATGGGGAGGAAACCTGACGGAAACAGCTATCCCCGCCCACTGGAATCCACCCACAAAACTTGGTATGCTGCTTTTACAATAGAATCTCACAACGCGACGAGCAAGTTCTGGGCTACTGTCTTTAATGACACTAAATACACTGTGTATGTAATGACACCACAGCATTTGAAGGCTACATGCATTTTATATGTTAGAAGTGTAATTTTGAATTTAAAAACAAAAACTTAATTTGCATCGCATTTAGAATTAATACGGTTGCTGAAACTTTGCTTCATTTAAGTATTTGTTTCTGTGAATGCATCATATGCTAAATTACCTTTTTAAAACAAAAAAATCTGTTCCCTCCCCCCACCATCCAAATTTGGGAGTTTGTTACTTATCTTTTATTGCCCCTGGGGAATGGTGCATAGGACATCTGAAAGAAGCAGGTTAAGCAAGTGTTGCAAGTTATCTCAAAAATGTATATTATTTGGGATTTAAGAATAAACATTAGCACAAAGTAAACACTATTTTGCATTTAAGATTGAGTAATACAGTCCCCACTGCGTATAGCGGGCAGGTTCGTGTGATTGTGATCTGCACGATGGCTGGTATAACGTGGTAAGTGTTATTTAATTTTATTTTTTTAAATATTTAAATATCATTTAAATTTTTAAAAAGCACGGAGGAAATCTTCATCCTCCATCTCCCCACTCCCGGTCTCTGTACATGTACAGTGTGGTTACTCAGTGCCTAAATTACAAGAGACTTGGGAAATTGATCATGGAGGGATTTTAAGATACTGGTGAGGACTTTGAAATCTCCCGCTCAGCTGTTCCTCAGCAACTTAGGTTGGAGATTACAGACCTGGATCCGTTTAAGAGATGTTCAGACTGTCCTGTTCACTTAAAAACAGAGCTGGAAGGTGTCCTACTCAGTAAGCTGGCAAGAAGGGCTTGCAGCAGTGACAGGAGTTCTAGATGCCGGGGGCTGTGGGGCAAGGCAAAGGTGTGTGGTTAGGACATAATGATGGGGTAATTGTATTTTAACAAGGTGTGAGCAGCTGCCCAAAATAGTCAGTGCGCTTAATACGGGTTAAACGCTGCCTTTGTAATTGCCGCCTTTGGCAGTGGCAAATGGTCAGTGCCATCTGCCCGATATCGGGATAAGCGGGACGGTGTAAGTGGTGGCGACTGTAGTACAAACCTGTACTATTTTGTATTCTGAATAGTTTAATAAAGTTAAATGATTGCTGGACAAAAACTAAATCTAATTTTCAGTTACTTATTTCAAACTGATGTAAACATCATCATAACTGAAATAAATGTAGGCACAAATGGCAGTGACAGTAAAAGTAATGCTGCTATTGTTTTTGACAGACTTGTTTATGTTCTACATGGTAGAAAAAAATCTATTGACCATTTGAATTGATTTTCTTTCAAATTATTTGCTGACAAGATGCCTCACTTTTTTGTTTTAAAAGCAAGCAGAGGTAGGGCAGTAATTCACATCGTAAAAATTGCATTTGTTAAGACTGAATGGTAAAAACTTTGTGGGGCTAATATTCTATCGACCCAGTTGAGGTTTTCATGCTGCAAAGCGTGTCAGTGGAACAGTGCCACTGACTGTCTTGATATTTCCACTCTAGCTCATGTGAATAATTCTGCATAGCTGCCAAAGCAGAGAGGAAACCCAATGGGACAAGTGGAAATTCTGACCAGCAGGTCCAAATTAAGAGATCTGCACATTAAAAGGGAAGTGCCTGCATATGTGAACAAATATTTATTTTGGCCTTCATCAACATCCAAAATGAATTTCAGATACTCGTTGGCCTTGGCCAAGGGAGAGGGAGAAGTATCAGGCAGAAATCAAGTGAAAGAAAACTCAACTTGAAAGCCTAAAACAGCTTCTGTGGGCAAGTGAAGGAGGGTTACAGTACCTGAGCCCCTGTTTGATTAGTGGCTAAATGGAGGTGCCATTGCATTAGGTCGATGTGAGAAGGGTTGTGCAATTTGACATTCAGGGCATGCTCCCCCAGAGAACAGCAGTGCACTATTCCTGGAAGTGGGTGCTGAGGAGGCTGTGCATTGCACACTATGTGCAGGACCTGGGAACAGATGCAGAAGCTGGCACACTTAAAGGAATCTGGCAAGGAAGCCCTACCCAAAAGTGCCATGTATCTTGTGGATGACCCAAAAGTCACCTTTTTCAACATGTTTGCCTGTTCCACATGTACTCTTCACCCATGCCAAGGCCTCACACAAACTTACAGCTGGTTCTTTTCATCTCATGCAAACCTATACATCAGGATGACACATCTTCAAGATACAGTGTGAATTTGCAAACCTTGCCACACACTTTTCAAGGCCAAAACACTTCAATTCATTTTAGAACAATCCAGCTGTATGATGCATGGTCACTTCATGACACCCAGGTTGAAATGCAAGTTTTGCATCTGTCATTTTGCATGTGCTCCTTCAACTTCCAACCTCGAGAGATGACTTTTCTGCTGGTACAACCAGATGTCACCTTGAGAGCACAAACTCAAACTGCAGAAAGGCATCTCTGGTCAAGTGTAGGTACCAAAGATATCTCCATTGACATGCCTAAGGAGGTTTGGTGGGGTCTGTTTGACACACCTATGTGGGTAATGGTGAATGTTACAAATTTTAGGTCTACACCAGGAACTCTTTCTCGGGGTCAGCATCACTGGTCTCTCTCGTCAACAGACCCTGCGTCCCTTACAATCGGAAGTTTACCTTTACTGCCCAATAGCTAATCACACAATAGGGTATTGTGGATGTAATAACAGTGAAACCCCTTGTGTGAAGTGGATACTATAATCTTGCATGTGCCCCTGTGTGTGTTCCTTCTATCTTCTGGAAGGCAAACTGAACAGCAGTGCAGTGAGATGAGGCCAATTGTAAACCAACAGACTGGTCTATTTTAAATGTAATATATGAAAGAATACTGCTTTCAGTAAAATTCACTTTAATCCCTACTGCTCCTCAACATCAAAAACAATGGCCCAAAATTTGTGGTCAGAGGCTTCCCGCCGACCTGTTAAAAAATCTACAAATTTACCTGGTGGTCCAGGAGGCATGGAGACTTGCGCTCCTGGACCTCTCCGGGTACCCGTGGGTAGAGGCCCACGTATCCCAGGGGCGCATACGGTTCGCAAGCGCCCCTGGGATCACGTGGGCCAGCCCAACCAATAAAAGAAGGAATCCCCATTCATATTTATGGGAGTTCTGTACGTACAGGATCCCCATAAGTATGAATGGGGATCACTTAAAAAATACATGAACACGTGCAATAAAATTTAAAAAATATATATATTTAAAACTAATTAAAATGCCATTTCATTAAATATTTTAAACAAAAATTTACTTTTTTGAAAAAATTTATGTTTTAACGGGGCTAAAAATAAACTTACATTATTGGACAGGGTTGTTAATGTATAAATGAGAATTTTATTTTTCTATTTTTTAAAACTCTCATGCTGCTAAAACCTGCTTTTACCAAGTGTAAGAATTTCACAGGCATTCAGTGGGCGGAAGTTGGACAAATAGCGCAACTCTCCACCCGTGGAGGCCCTTCTCCCGGGCATGTGGAGTCTTGACCGATCGCAAGTTCCGGGTTTTAGCGCATGCGCTTCACATACCTAAACCTGGAACTTGCGCAGCCCCGACGGGCGCGTACACACCTCGTATGTACCTGTAGGGGTCGCAAAATACGGCCCAATATCTTACACAAATAGCCCTGATATAGGCCTAGCTTCACTTTTGCAGTTCAGTGATCCATTGAATTGACTGGCTATAATCTCAGGCAGAAGAGTTTTCTCCTTTTGTGATTGCTTTAAAGAAAGAAAGACTTGCATTTATATAGCACCTTTCACAACCACTGGATGTCCCAAAGCACTTTACAGCCAATGAAGTACTTTTTGAAGTGTAATCACTCTTGTAATGTAGGAAATGCGGCAGCCAATTTGCCACAAACAGCTCCCACAAACAGCAATGTGATAATGACCAAATAATCTGTTTTTGTTATGTTGATAGAGGGATAAATATTGGACAGGACAACAGGGATAATGCCCCTGCTCTTCATCGAAATAGTGCCATGGGATCTTTTTCGTCCACCTGAGAGAGCAGACGGGGCTTCGGTTTAATGTCCCATCTGAAAGACGGCACCTCCGACAGTGCAGCAGTCCCTCAGCACTGCACTGGATTGTCAGCTTAGATTTTTGTGCCCAAGTCTCTGGAGTGGGGCTTGAACCTACTGACTCAGAGGCAAGAGTGTTACCTACTGAGCCACAGCTGACACTTAAATCAAGTTTCTGCAGACAGTCTGCCCATTAGTTGGACAGGAAACGAAAGGTTTGACCTCTGACCCACCGCAGCGTTCAGCGTATGTGAATTGGTCTGTTGAGTGGCCAATAAAACTGACTCTTGCCCTCCCAAGTGTGGGCTGCTAGAAATCCCCCCCCCCCCGGGCCAAACTGGGTGCCGTCTAGTCAGATGCTTCAACTGGTTTTAACTCGCATTTCCAGCCCAAAGCTTTTCTGTGGATTAAAGTAATTCAGTAGCAACATTTTAAGATAAATGACCGGAAAATCGTCCTAGTTCAAATAGTCAAAAATCCCAAACATGATACTGGGCCTGAGCCACTTGCTTTAGGTACATGAAAGCCTCCCTCTGAGGACTCTTCTGGAAATCCATGTTGTGCTCTAGCTCCCTGATGGAAAGGAGGAATTTAAAAGCAGTGCCCATTCTACCAGCAAGGGCTGTCGCATATATTAACTATTCTGACTGGTCGGTGGTAAAGAGAGAAGTTTAAAAAATGATGTCTAAATTTAATGTGCAATGCTACTTGTGCGCCTGTTGATTGCGTCTGTGCTTTTGCTTTTAAGGTGCAGCTCCATGACTCTCCACTCTGAGCCCACATCAGTAAAAAAGTCGGGGCTGGGAAATATGTCCCCAATTTGCATATTTTTAAAACTTTTTAATGACATTGTGCAGTGGATCCTCCTCCTCCAGCGCTGCCCGGGCAGAAAACCCTGGGCAGCACATTGGCAATTGTTTTTGTCATGCAAGGCCTCTTGGCTCTCTAATTTCCACCCCTTTGTGCCTGATGTATGCTTGCACCATCACCGCATGGGAGCAGCAATTCGGCCCCTATTTGCAACCTTTTTGTCATCGCCTGAAAAATGGACTTTGAAATACCTGGTTTATGTTTGGTTAAATATATAAATAGTAACTATTGGCTGGTTTGAGAGGAGTGTCATTTTTCCTCAAGTTCACACTTGCAATTAAGGTGAAGTAATCAAACTGGTGCTTAGTGATAGTGATTTACTAATACAATGGGCACCTGAACTGATCTCAACAGGCAAGTTGGCAAGATTCCAGTCACTGCTTCTAATGTGCTATCTGTGCTTCCATACCAATTGACACTCCGAATCCTATATAAGCTATACCAGTCTCTGATGAGAGCACTTCATAGAAGCTGAACATTGGCAGCCTTACTCTGCTTCATGGGTAATGGTTGTTAAAAATGTGTCTGTCTTTATATAAAAAAATAAATTACACTTCAATGCTGTTTCACATGTAACAGATGATTCCAGCACACTGTGTTCTTGAGCTTTTTGTATGAATTCTCATGTGTTTCAACAGTAATATGTGCTGGCCATTACTATACTGTAGAATATTGGATGGGCTGCAAACACGTTTTAGTTGACCTAACACATAGAAAAGATGTCCATTGAAACAGCATAGTGAAATGTGTTTATCAGACAATAATAATCACGGTTTAGATAATTTTCTAAATTGTCTGTGTGGTTTATGATTGTTACCTGAACTTGAAGAATAGATTATAGGTTTGCAAATCACTCTCTTCTAGGTTGTGAAAAGTCTGCTCAAAAAGTTTCCTGTACCTACAAACATGCACTGTCCGGTGTGGATGCACTGGATTTGACATGAATTTTGTGTCCCATCAGACCAGTTATATTCCTTATCTCACTAATTTTACTGAATTGATCAGTTTATTGGATCAGTAAAGCCAACGTAAGCAGTGTAGATTTGACGCTTCAGCATAAATGTTGAATTATATACGTACATCAGGAGAGCACTGGACACCACATCTGGAAAAAAATGTATTCTTTCAGAAGTCATAAAATAAGATTAAACAAAATCTGTTAGTTGACATTCAGGGCACTGAAATCTTGCAGAAAGAAGAGTGTAAGCCTTCCTGCAAATGAAGTATACATGACACATAGACATTAAGGCCTAGAAATTCAGTAAGGCCCCGCCAGCTGGCTAGCGCCCAAAAGTTAGCGCGGAGCCAGTTGCGCCCGTCAGATATTCAGTTTTAGCGCCCCAAGTCGGAACTGGGCGCTATTCCAGGGTGTGCCCGCCCCCGCTTGGGGCACTGAAACTGAATTTCAGCGCTGTAGGTGCCGCTGCGCCACCCCCTGCGGAGCGGCAGGCTGCGGTACTGCAGGCCTCCTCCTCTTAAGGGGGAGGTGCCTGCAACGGGGAGCTCGCCGCTTGATAGTGCCGGCAAATGAGCCAGGCACCACGGAGGAGTGCCGGGCTCGCGGAAAGCAGCCGGCAATGCCGCGGGGGGGGGGGGGGGTGGAGGAGGCCGGGGAAGGAGGTGCGGCCAGGCGGCCGCCGAAAAAGCGTCCGGCCACACCTCCGCCTTAACTAGCGCCACTAAGGCTGCAGCACGGCTCGGTCTTCACAACGTTGTTTGCGGCCGCTGCGGAAGAGGCGGCCGCAACTAAATATGGGGGTCGGGGCGGAACCGGGGCACTGCGCACACCGATGACGTCATCGGTGCCGGCGCAGCGCTACCGGCTACCGCCGCCATTACCGCAGCGCTGAATATCAGCGCAAACTCCTCTACTGGCGCAGAAGCCCTCTTTGGGCGGTAACTGGTCGCACACGCAACTGAATTTCTAGCCCTAAATATATTAGGAATATCAAAATTAGCGAAGTATTAACATTGAATTTGTATTCAGCGACAATCCATTAAGAACCAGAAGTACTATGCGGAGAAATGTAAACAAAATACACGCCCAAAAAACACAACCTGACCTGTCTGGGAGTCAACAAAATGATAAGTCTGATTGTACCTCTTTTCTCAGGACTACAAGATAATTACATCTTAGCTCATCTATTCAGAATGACCTTAAAATCTGGCATTGCAACATCCAGATGATTAAATGATTCCAGGGTTCTTGCCTTCATTACTCTATCTGGGAGTCCATTCCAAATATTGATCACTCTATGTGTAGAGCTTCCTCATGTCTGACGCACAGCAGATGTAATTTAAAGCGGATAACAACAACAAGTGTGAAGCGATGCACTTTGGGAGGAACAACATGCGAAACAATATTTTGAGGAGGGTGTAAGAGCAGAGGGACCTGGGGGTGCATCTTCACAAATCTCTGAAGGTGGCAGGGCAAGTTGATAAGGCAGTTAATAAAGCATATGGGATACTTGCCATACTTGAGAAGGTTAAGGGGAGACCTAATGGAGGTATTAAAAATTATGAGGAGCTTTGATAGAGCAAGCGGGTCGGTAACCAGAGATCCTAGATTTAAATATTTGGCAAAAGAACTAAAGCGGAAATGAGGAATAATTATTTCACACACACGGTTGCCAAGATCCAGAATGCATTACCTGACAAGGTGGTGGAAGCAGATTCCATAGGAACTATTAAAAGGCAATTGGGCATGTACTTGAAGATGACTAATTTTCAGGGTTATGGGGAAAAAAGCTGGGGTGTGGGACTAAATTGGACAGCTCTTTCAAAGAGCCGGCACAGGCCTCCTTCTGTGCTGGAAAATCCTATGATTCTAAGTCAGTCCTAAATCTGCCTTTTATTATGTTGAAGTTGCAGCTCCTTGTCCTAGTCTTGCAATTTAATTTGAAGTATTTTTCTCGATTTATCTTTTCCATTCCATTGACTATCTTCTCTATCTCTATGGGATCACCTCTCGGACACCTACTTTCTAGGCTTAAATGGCTGATATACTTTAGTCTTTCCTCACAACTCAAACTCCTGACAACAGGGATTAGTCTTGTGTTTCTTCTATACACCACCTCCAATGCTTGAATGTCTCCCTTGTGTCTTGTTGACTAGAACTGGAAGGTGTGGTCTGACCAGAGCACGAGACTGTTTGGTCAAGATTTCCTTTTTATTATTTTGGCTATGTAGTTTAATATGGCTTTATTGATTGATGCTCTGAACTGTTAAACATGTTGAGCATTAAGTCTAATCCTTTATTATTTGAACACCATGGATTATGTGCATTACCCATATTTCCTTCCAATGTGCAGTACTTTAAAATTGACTGCATTAAATTTGAACTGCTAAGGTTCTGCCCACTTCCATATTTTGTTCAACTCATTCTGTAATTTCTGATGGGCATGGTAGTTATGTTGTTATGGCTGGGAGTTCAAATCTCACCTGGGCAAGTTGTGAAACTGAATTCAATAAATTTATGGACTAACACATCCCCATCATACCATCCCTGTCTCATGCCAGTGTCCTCCTGGTCGCAAAGATGAAATGTGAGACACCACAAAAGATTTCAAACATAATTAATAAATTTATCTATAAATCTATCACATATATCACATGAATTCTAATAACTAATCACACTTGTACAATCCTATAGAGCCTGTCGTTCGTGTGCCTTTTCCTACCCTAGTGCTCCTATGCAGTGCGCCTTCAGTGGCTGCAGCACAGCTGGTGGAAAGCTGCTGAGTTTCCATGGGGGAGACTTCAGATGGCCTTGCAGGATGACCTCGAGCAGCTGTGGACCTAGAAGGCCCGGCTGTAGACTGAGCCACCTCGGCATGTGCGGCAGCAGTCTGGGCTGGCTGGCTGGTTGGTTGACCGGCAGCTGCAAGGGCAATGGCGGAGTGGCAGTGGTGGGAGTAGGAATGCTGTCATCCTGAGAGAGGACAGAAGGTTCCTGCTCCACAGACACACTGCTACTCCCCCGGGGTGGCGCCTCAGCATTGCTAGCAATCTGTTGGAGCACAGATTGCTCGCCTGCTGCAACACCATGAGAGCCCCGGTTGATGATGATGGCAGCAGTCAGAGCTTGGGTGGCATCATGCAGAGACTGCATGAGAGCAGTCAGATCTTGGATGCCACCAAGCAGGGACTGCATGAGAGCAGTCTGAGCTTCCGCTCCAGCACTAAGATGTTGGGTTATTTCCACCTGCGCTGCAATGGAAGCAGCGACATCGCTCATCTGGGTTGCCACGGTCTCTCTGGGAGTGTACCATTATTTCCATACCGAAAATTATGGGCTCCGTGCTCTGCGCAGAGCCCCGTGCAATGTTGGAGGTGGACTCTTCCATGCTGTTTGCCATTGCCGAGAGGCTCTCTGGCAGCCTTGCCATTGCACCTATCATTTCCGTGTGTATGCCCATCACCTATCGCGGTCCTCATCTGAGGCCTGTACAGCAGAACTTGCCTTCCGGGACGCTGACCCCCAAGCTACCCTTTCCCCTTGGCCTTGCTACAGTCCACTCGTGCCCCATGCCTCACCCTGTGCAGATACCGCTACTGCACTAGCCTCTAAAGAATGTGAAGTGCCAGTATCTGAGCTGGTGTCTGCGAGTGACACATGCAGTGCAGCACTGTCTTCTTCTTCTTCCGCCTCGCTCTCTATGGTACCCTCCGGGACAGGCTGCTTGAGTGCTTGCTGATTATCTGAAAGCAGAAAGGCACAAGAGTCAGGTTAAGGGAAGGGGTGCAGGAAGGCAGAAATGCATGCATACAGCATGAGTAGCTTGAAAGTGAGAAAAGATTGTGGACTGAGGGGGATGTGGGATGTGAGAAGAAGGAGTAAGGATGAACATACCGTTATTGTCCCCAAGGGGGTCAACGTCGCCGGTGGCCATGGTGCTGATGACATGGCACCCAATGATCTCCAGCACTCTCATCTCCAACTGGCTCAGCTCTTCAATCTGGGCTTGGCCCCCGCCTGTCCGCTCCTGTTCACGCCGGCTGTGAGCCACCTTGGCCTGTAAAAGAAAGGAGTGTGTGAGTGAGTATGGTGCAATGTGATTGAGTGATGTGCCTGCCATAGTTGAATAGCTGTCATTGTGGGCAAGGTGAGAGATGTGGGTGCGAGTGTTGATAGGTAGAGATTGTTGGTGGGGGTGTGGTGCTTTGGGCAGTGTGAGAAGCTTGTGGTACAGATGGTGGTATGTAGCATTTGTTGAAGCCTTCACTCACCCTGACCACCCATGTGAGGTCGTTAAACCACTGGGTGTGGGAACCTGGGGACCACAGTGCTGCCCGTGATGTGGTGTGCCACCTCCCTCCACATAGTGCGGCAAAGTTGTGGTGAGGGCCTCCGGCCAGTTGCCAGGTACAGGACCGCCCGCCTTCTCTCACCACAAAAACCAATGCCTCCAAAGCTTCATCCGAAAACCTCAGGGCTCTCTCCCTGGGGTGGCGATCTACCATCAGGATTTGTAAATTTGTGCTCCTTCTCCTTGTCCTCCTTATGGTTGTTGGGGACAGCTGCACACCCAACAATGTTGAGAATAAGGTGCTGCAGCATCAATGCACCTCCCCTTCAAGTAGTGAAAAAAGCCTGTGGCAATCATTACTTGCAATTAGACTGCCTCTGATATTAGCCCAGCTTTTCAGTGTAACGCCAATGAGCTTGACTTTTTAGACGAGAATCATGACTGCAATCATTTTAATGAGGAGTGACGATGAATTTTGCTGTATCCTAAATGATTTTCAGGTGGTACTACTTAACCGTTTTTAGTCTAAACACTGCCCATTTCTTGGCTATAACAAATTTCTAGCACTAGGAAAGTGAGAGTTCATCTCCTTTTGGATCTAAGAAAGATAAATCGGAATATTTTCTTGATGGCAAGAAACTAGAAACTGTGGAGGAGCAAAGGGATGAGTGTCCTGGTATCCTGGTGCACAAATCACTACAAGTGCACACATACAAAAAGCAATCAAAAAGACCATGGAATATTGGCCTTTCATCTCAAGGGGACTAGAATACAAAGGGGAAAAAAATTATGCTTCAGTTGTACAGAGGCTTGGCCAGACCCTATCTGGAGTAGGGGTGCAGGGCAGATTCAGCGGAATGATACCGGGGCTTAAAAAAGAGGTTAAATTATGAGGACAAGTTGCATAAATTTGGCTCATGTTCACTTGAGTTTAAAAGGTTGAGGGGTGATCTAATTGAGGTGTTTAAAGCTATTTCCACTGGTAGGGGAACCCAGAACAAGGGGCACAGTCTTAAAACTAGGCCATTTAGGAGTGAAATCGGGAAGCACTTTTTCACACAAATGGTAATGGAAACCTGGAATTTTCTCCCCCAAAAGGCTGTGGATGCTGGGTCAATTAAATTTTGAAGACTGAGATCGATAGGTTTTTTGTTGGGTACGGGTACAAAGGGATATGGATCAAAGGCAGATAAATAACATTGAGGTACAGATCAGCCATGATCTAATTGAATGGTAGAACAGGCTTGAGGGGCTGAATGGCCTACTCCTGTTCCTATGTTCCTGTAATTCAAGTAAATTTAACAGTGAAAGATAGTGACCTTCAGACATTAAGCTATCTGCAATTCCTAGAAAAGTAATTTTTTGTGTTATTTCTTTTAACTGACTTTTATATTGTCCTTGTATGTAGGTGATAATTGTCTGTCTGATGGGCAGCTGTGTGGTCCAGAAGAAATCAGAAATAGCCTAAAAAGTTGAAAAGATTGCTCCTAAAATCACTTGTACTTGTCAGCATTTTCTTGGGGAATTATGTCTCGCGATCTGTTCTCCATCAGAAGTCTCTGGATAAGATGTAGTTCAAGACTACAATTATTCTCAGTTCAATTATTGTCAAGAATTCTGGATGTCAAACTTAAAACCTATACAGATTAGGGAAGAGGAAAGGGTGAGACGACCCTTCCATTATATAATCGAGACAAATACTTCGATTTTATTTGAAATCTGTGACTGGTCTGCTTTTTAATTTATCAATCTATAAATGTATTTATTTATCTATCTGTGCATCAGTCTTGTGTGGGTAGCATACTGAATCTGCCAGTAGTAACCGAGAAAATTAAGTGTTACATTTTCCTTATTGACTCAAATAAGCAACTTGTAAGTACAGGAAACTTTTTTTTATCCGGCATGGACGGGACCAACGTGGTGCCGGTTCATCAAAATTTCCGGATAACCGAACGCTATAGTAAAAGATACGGAGAGCTGACAGCTCCGTATAAAGCAACAAACCCTGTTGCTTAGCAACAAGTTCAGAACAATGGCCACAAGTTGCAAGTGTCTCTGTAGCTTAGCAACAGCTGCAGCCACACCCTTGCACAGCAACAGATGGAGGAACGCAAGTACAATATGAAGTAAAACCTACTCCTGAATTTTGCCGGTTAACTGAGATTTCCGGTTATTTAGGTGCCGGTAAATCGAAAATTTCCTTATTTGCTTAAAATACAGATCAGCAAAGACCCTACAGAATCCGACTCAAAAGGCTCCACTTTCAACCAATCACATCACTGAATTCATTTTCTGCAACTGCCACTTTTATTTCTGACAGCTGAATATATGGCAGTACAACTAACATTTATAAAATAACACAAAAGCAAAATACTGTGGATGCTGGAAATCTGAAATAAAAACAAAAAATGCTGGAAATACTCAGCAGGTCAGGCAGCATCTATAGAGAGAGAAACAGTTAACGAGTTCTGACGAAGGGTCATTGACCTGAAACGTTAACTCTGTTTCTCTGTCTACAGATGCTGTCTGACCCGCTGAGTATTTCCAGCATTTTCAGTTTTTATTTATTTAAAAAAAACACATTAAAAAAGTATATTTCTAAAAAAAATCTGCTAAACTTACTCATAAAATCAACTGTTATATGTTAAAAATGCCCATGACGTTTCCTCTACCCAGGCTTGTCTGCATTCCTCAGATCCTTGAATGAAAAGGCTCAATTAAGCCGAGGACTTCCAGAACGACACTTTGTTCAAGTCACTCTGGTGGATTGCAACTCCCAGAATGCATTTGAAGACTGCTTCTTTCTTATCTTAACACAGGTAAGGTAGGCTTTACAAATAGGAAGTCATGACACACTCTGTGAGTAGTCTTGCTAGCGATCGTGAAAAAATCTGCTGCTTTAAAGATGCACTCCAGTTTTCTGATTGCAGAAATAAAAAAAAAACTGAACTCCCACTTATGGCCTTCTGATTGATAATTAGACTCTGGGGTAAAAATTCTCTCAACAGCAGTTCTCACAGTTCACATGACACTAGAGACAGTTAAGAGATTGACCACATTCTCTGATTTACCATGTGCAATGTGATGGAAGATTGACTGTTTGTGTGTGTGTGTGTATATGTACAGGAAACTCTCTTTTTACCAGCACCTAAATAACCGGAAATCCCTCTTAACCGGAAAAATTCAGGAGTAGGATAGCAAAATACTGCAGATGCTGGAAATCCGAAATAACAACAGAAAATGCTGGAAAAACTCAGCAGGCCAGGCAACATCCGTGGAGAGAAAATAGAGTCGACGTTTCGGGTGAACCCTTTTTCAAAACTGGAAAGGAAATGAAATAGATCGAAGACAGGGCTGCGATAGAACAAAAGTAGTAAAGAGACATTAAGAGGTATTCAAAACCAGACGAGATGGTAATAGGACAACTGGAGACAAAAGACGGCTCAGATTAGGTGTGAAGTGTACTGGCAGAAAGAGAGACAGCTGCCATGTGGGAGAGAGAAAAAAAAAAGGAAAGGGGGGGGGGGGGAGGGAAAACCCAAAACAAAGGGGTGGAAAAAAATATAAGTAAAAATGTAATAGGAGCCGAGGTTATGATCTGAAATTGTTGAACTCGATATTTAGTCCGGAAGGCTGCAGAGTGTCTAATCGGAAGATGAGGTGCTGTTCCTCGAGTTTACGTTGAGCTTCCATGGAACAATGCAAGAGGCAAGGACGGTGAGGTCCGAGTGGGAATGGAACAGTGAATTAAAATGACAGGTGACCAGAAGCTCGGGGTCACCCTTACGGACTGAACGGAGGTGTTCCACAAAGCGGTCACCCAATCTGCGTTTGGTCTCCCCAATGTAGAGGAGACCGCATCGTGAGCAGCGAATACAGTATACTAGATTGCAAGAAGTACAAGTAAATCGCTGTTTCACCTGGAAGGGGTGTTTGGGGCCCTGGACAGTGGGAAGGGGGGAGGTATAGGGGCAGGTGTTACATCTCCTGCGTTTGCACGGGAAGGTGCCAGGCGAAGGGGAAGGGCTGTTGGGGGTGATAGAGGAGTGGACTAGGGTGTCTCGGAGGGAGCAGTCCCTACGGAATGCTGAAAGGGGAGGGGAGGGGAAGATGCGTTTGGTGGTGGGATCACTTTGGAGGTAGCGGAAATGGCGGAGGATGATCCGTTGAATGTGGAGGCTGGTGGGGTGAAAGGTGAGGACAAGGGGAACCCTATTGTTCCGGGAGGGAGGGGCAGGGGTGAGGGCAGAAGTGCGGGAGATAGAACTGACACGGCCGAGGGTCGTGTCAACCACAGTAGAGGGGAATCCTCGGTTGAGGAAAAAGGAAGACATGTCGGAAGCACTGGTGTGGAAGGTGGCATCGTCGGAGCAGATACGGCGGAGATGGAGAAACTGGGAGAATGGAATAGAGTCCTTACAGGAGGCGGGGTGGGAGGAAGTGTAGTCCAGGTAGCTGTGGGAGTCAGTGGGCTTGTAGTGAATATTGGTCGATAACCTATCCCCAGAGATGGAGACGGAGAAGTCGAGGAAGGGAAGAGTCAGAGATGGACCATGTGAAGGCGAGGGAAGGGTGGAAATTGGAGGCAAAGTGAATGAAAATTCAGGAGTAGGTTCAGGTAAGTTTTACTTCATATTAGTGGCCGTGTAACTGGGGTTCCTGCACCTGTTGCCATGCAACAGGGACGCCTGGATCTGTGGCCGTGTACAGGGCTCTTGTACCTTAGTAAGTATACCTCTCTGTAATCCGGACTTTTTGATCAACCGGTCCCGTCGGTGCCGGATAAAAAATGAGTTTCCTTGTATATATAAATATCCTAGAAGCAGTGACATGTTGCAGTATGCATCCATGAATGCTGGTTGTCCACTAGTGCAACACAAGTTGGCATTCTTAATCTATGAATCTAGACAGTGAATGCTGAAATGCTTTTTGACTGAATGGCATCACAGCTGAGTCTGATTGCCTCCTTGCATGTGCACTTTTCAGTAGTGGTCACTTGGTAGTAATCTTGAGCAGGACCCTGCCTAATTTTCCCAAAACCATCCCTTTCCTTCCCTAGCCCATTAACACCGACTACAATCATAGTGCTCCTACTGCACCCAGATCATGGATTAAACCCATGACTCTCAGTTTCCAGTTATAGTGAATCTAGGAAGATATAATGGGTGATTTTTTTTGTGCCCTTATCTAGTAGTAGTTTGATAAATGTTTTGAAAAAAACTGCAGATATTTATTAACTTAATACATGAAGTGGACACATTTTTTTAAATTGTGCAGAATTGCTGTTGGATTTCTTTATTTGGCATTGCACAGAGCAAGACTTTACATACTAAAACTCATATATGAAATCCAGATATGAAATCATTAGTTCTTCATTATGAAGGTGGTTTAAAAAAATGTTTTTATTATTCGTTCCTGGGATGTGGGTGTCGCTGGCAAAATCAGCATTTATTGGCCATCCCTAATTGCCCTTAAGAAGGTGGTGGTGAGCCGCCGCCTTGAATCGCTGCAGTCTGTGTGGTGAAGGTACTCCCACAGTGCTGTTATGGAGGGGGTTCCAGGGTTTTGACCTAGTGACGATGAAGGAACGGCAATATATTTCCAAGTCAGGATGGTGTGTAACTTGGAGGGGAACTTGCAGGTGATGGTGTTCACATGCGCCTGTTGCCCGTGTCCTTCTAGGTGGTAGAGGTCGCAGGATTGGGAGGTGCTGCCGAAGAAGCCTTGGCGAGTTGCTGCATTGCATCCTGCAGATGGTACACACTGCAGATACATTGCGCCGGTAGTGGATGGCGTGCCAATAAAGCGGTCTGCTTTGTCCTGGATGGTGATGAGCTTCTTGAGTGTTGTTGGAACTGCACTCCTAACTTGTGCCTTTGTAGATGGTGGAAAGGCTTTGGGGATTCAGGAGGTGAGACACTCGCCGCGGAATACCTGGCCTCTGACCTGTTCTTGTAGCCACAGTATTTATGTGGGTGGTCCAGTTGAGTTTTCTGGTCAATGGTGACCACCAGGATGTTGATAGTGGAGGATTCGGTGATGGTAATGCTGTTGAATGTCAAGGGGCGGTGGTTAGACTCTTGCTTGCTGGAGATAGTCATTGCCTGGCACTTGTCTGGCGCAAATGTTGCTTGCCCCTTATCAGCCCAAGCCTGACTGTCATCCAGGTCTTACTGCATCCGGGCATGGACTACTTCATTATCTGAGGAGTTATGAATGGAACTGAACACTGTGCAATCATCAGCGAACATCCTCACTTCTGACCTTATGATGGAGGGAAGGTTATTGATGAAGATGGTTGAGCCCAGGACACTGCCCTGTGGAACTCCTGCAGCGATGTTCTAGGGCTGAGATGATTGACCTCCAACAACCACAACTATCCTCCTTTGTGCTAGGTATGACACCAGCCAGCGGAGAGTTTTCCCCGATTCCCATTGACTTCAGTTTTACTAGGGCTCCTTGAAGCCACACTTGGTCAAATGCTGCCTTGATGTCAAGGGCAGTCCCTCTCGCCTCACCTCTGGAATTCAGCTCTCTTGTCCATGCTTGGACCAAGGCTATAATGAGGTCTGGAGCCGAGTGGTCCTGGCGGAACCCCAACTGAGTATTGGTGAGTAAGTGCCGCTTGAAACACTGTCAACGACACCTTCCATCACTTTGCTGATGATTGAGAGTAGACATACAGGGCTGTAATTGGCTGGATTGGATTTCTCTTGGTTTTGTGGACAGGACATACCTGGGCAGTTTTACACATTGTCAGGTAGATGCCAGTGTTGTAGCTGTACTGGAACAGCTTGGCTAGAGGCGTGGCTAGGTCTGGATCACAAGTCTTCAGCACTTCAGCCAGGATGTTGTCCGTCCCCATAGCCTTTGTTGTATCCAGTGCACTCAGCCGTTTCTTGATATCACATGGAGTGAATCGAATTGGCTGAAGACTGGCTTCTGTGACGGTGGGGACCTCAGGAGGAGGCCGATATGGATCATCCACTCGACACGTCTAGCTGAAGATGGTTGCAAATGCTTTAGTCTTGTCTTTTGCACTTGTGCTGGGCTCCGCCATCATTGAGGATGGGGTTATTCATGGAGCCTCCTCCTCCCATTAGTTGTTTAATTATCCCCCTCGATTCACGACTGGATGTGACAGGACTGCAGAGCTTTGATCTGATCCATTGATTGTGGGATCGCTTAGCTCTGTTTATAGTATACTGCTTCTGCTGTTTAGCATGCATGTAGTCCTGTGTTGCAGCTTCCCCAGGTTGGCACCTCATTTTTAGGTATGCCTGGTGCTGTTCCTGGAATGCTCTTCTGCACTCCTCATTGAACCAGGGTTGGTTCCCTGGCTTGATGGTAATGGTAGAGTGAGGGATATGCCAGGCCATGAGATTACAGGTTGAGGTGGAATACAATTCTGCTGTTGATGGCCCACAGCGCCTCATGGATGCCCAGTTTTGAGCTGGTAGATCTGTTCTGAATCTATCCCATTTAGCATGGTGGTAGTGCCACACAACATGGTGTCCCCAGTGTGAAGACAAGATTTTGTCTCCACAAGAACTGTGCTGTGGTCACTGCTACCAATGCTGTCATGGACAGATGCATCTGCGACAGGTAGATTGGTGAGGACGAGGCCAAATAAGTTTTTCCCTCATGTTGGTTCTCTCACCACCTGTTGCAGGCCCAGACTGGCAGCTATGTCCTTCAGGACTCGGCCAGCTCGGTCAGTAGTGGTGCTACTGAGCCACTCTTGGTGATGGACATTGAAGTCCCTGTGGTAAACCACTTTTATCGTTCACTATCGTTACACTATGGTTATCACTGTTTATATCGTTACACTATGGTTATCACTGTTTACACTGTTGTATCACTACACAAGGTCACCTCTTGTCACGCTGTTATACCTGGGCTGACCACAGCTGACTCCGCCCATGGCTCTGCCTGCTTGCCCAGGTATAAAGGTGGTCGACTGGCTGGTATTCCTCCTTGTTGGACCCGATCACCCACGAGGGTGGGGTCTGTTATTTAGCCAATAAAAACCTATAGTTACTATCTTAACTCGTCGCTTTTCATTGGATGAATTGATAGGTATATCAGTCCCCCACCCAGAGTACATTCTGTGGCCTTGCTACCCTCAGTGATTCTTCCAAGTGGTGTTCAACATGGAGGAGCATTGATTCATCAGCTGAGGGAGGGCAGTAGGTGATAATCAGCAGGAGGTTTCCTTGTCTGTGCTTGACCTGAGACTTCATGGGGTCCGGAGTCAATGTTGAGGACTCCCAGGGCCACTCCTTCCTGATTGTATACCACTGTGCAGCCACCCCTGGTGGGTCTGTCCTGCCGGTGGGACAGGACATACCCAGGGATGGTGATGGAGGAATCTGGTACATTGACTGAAAGGTATGATTCTGAGAGTATGACTATGTCCGGCTTTGCTTGACTAGTCTGTGGGACAGCGCTCCCAATTTTCACACAAGTCCCTGATATACCTATCAATTCGTCCAATGAAAAGCAACGAGTTAAGAAAGTAACTATAGGTTTTTATTGACTAAATAACAGAGCCCACCCTCGTGGGTGATCGGATCCAAGAAGGAGGAATACCAGCCAGTCGACCACCTTTATACCTGGGCAGGTAGGTGGAGCCATGGGCGGAGTCGGCAGTGGTCAGCCCAGGTATAGCAGCGTGACAAGAGGCGACCTCGTACAGTGATACAACAATGTGAACAGTGATAACTATAGGGAAACGATCTAACAGTGATAACTATAGTGTAACGATAGTGAACGGTAAAAGTGGTTTACCACATTCACCCCTTGTTTAGATTTGAGTCCGGCGGGGTGAAGTGTACTACCAGTTCTGGTATGTCAGTCTGTCCGGAGGCCTCGTAAGCCTGTCTGATCGTCGCAGCGGCGGTGTTGCGTTCTCCGGTGTTAATGCTGGCGTCTGCGAGGTAGGCGAAGGCTCTTGGGGTTCCGGCGTACCGTCTACCTGGTCTGGAATTGGGGGGGGTGGTGGGGGGGGGGGGGGGGTGAAGGTGGTGTCTCCGGAGTGCCCGAGGGTGCGAGGTCTCGTAAGGAGACTGTGTCCTCCCGCCCGTCTGGGTATGCCACGTAGGCGTACTGGGGGTTGGCGTGCAGGAGGTTCACCCTCTCGACCAGGGGGTCCGTTTTATGGGCCCTCACGTGCTTTCGCAGCAAGACAGGCCCTGGAGAGGTCAGCCAGGTTGGTAGCGTGGTTCCCGTAGTCGACTTCCTGGGGAAAACAAACATTCGTTCATGGGGGGTGGCGTTAGTGGCAGTGCAAAGTAGTGACCGGGTGGAATGCAGCGCCGCCGGGAGGACCTCCTGCCAGCGAGAGGTTGGGAGGCCCTTAGACTTTAAGGCTAAGAGGACGGCCTTCCATACCGTCGCGTTCTCTCTTTCCACCTGGCCGTTCCCTCGGGGGTTGTAGCTGGTGGTCCTGCTAGTGGCGATGCCTCTCGCTAGTAGGAACTGACGGAGTTCCTCGCTCATGAAGGAGGCGCCCCGGTCACTATGTATATAGTTTGGGAACCCGAACAAGGCAAAGAGGTCGTTCAGGCATTTAACGACCGTGGTGCTGGTCATGTCTGGGCAGGGGAAGGCAAAGGGGAAACGGGAGTACTCATCAACAATGTTGAGGAAGTACACATTACGGTCAGAGGACGGGAGGGGCCCCTTAAAATCGATGCTTAAGCGCTCGAATGGGCGGGTGGCCTTGATCAGGCTTGCTCTGTCCAGCCTAAAGAAGTGCGGTTTGCACTCGGCACAGGTCTGGCAGTTCCTGGTCATGGTCCTGACCTCCTCGATGGAGTAGGTCAGGTTGCGGGCCTTAATGAAGTGGTAAAGCCTGGTGACCCCGGGGTGGCAGAGGTCGTTGTGGAGGGTCTGAAGTCTATCAATTTGCGCGTTGGCGCATGTAATTCGCGATAGAGCGTCAGGGGGTTCGTTCAGCTTACCAGGCCGGTACAAGATATCATAATCGTAGGTGGATAGCTCGATTCTCCACCTCAAGATCTTGTCGTTCTTGATTTTACCCCTCAGCTTGTTACTAAACATAAAAGCGACCGAACGCTGGTCGGTGAGGAGGGTAAATCGCTTGCCTGCGAGGTAATGCCTCCAGCGGCGTACCGCCTCCACAATCGCCTGGGCCTCCTTCTCGACCGAAGAGTGTCGGATCTCGGGGCCCTGTAGGGTCCTTGAGAAGAAGGCCACCGGTCTCCCCTCCTGGTTGAGGGTAGCGGCTAGGGCGAAGTCGGATGGATCGCTCTCCACTTGGAAGGGGATGGACTCATCCACTGCGTGCATAGTGGCCTTAGCAATGTCTCCCCTGATGAGGGAGAAGGCCGCGCGCGCTTCTTCCGTAAGGGGGAAGGAGGTGGACTTCATGAGGGGTCTGGCTTTGTCCGCATAATTCGGCACCCATTGGGCATAGTAGGTGAAGAGCCCCAGGGTTCTCTTCAGCGCCTTTGGACAGTGGGGAAGGGGTAGCTCCATGAGGGGACGCATTCTTTCGGGATCGGGGCCGATGATTCCGTTCTCTACTACGCAGCCGAGGATGGCAAGGCGCGAGGTGTTAAACACACATTTCTCCTTATTGTAGGTGAGGTTCAGCCGTTGGGCCGTACGGAGGAATCTTTCCAGATTAGCGTCATGGTCTTGCCGGTCGCGGCCGCAGATGGTGACGTTATCTAGATAGGGGAACGTGGCTTGCAGCCCGTTCTGGTCAACCATCCGGTCCATCTCCCTTTGGAAGACCGAAACCCCGTTGGTGACGCCGAAGGGGACCCTAAGGAAGTGGTAGAGGCGGCCATTCACCTCGAAGGCGGTATACTGGCGGTCCTCGGGGCGGATAGGGAGTTGGTGGTAGGCCGACTTAAGGTCGATGGTAGAGAATACCCGGTATTGAGCAATCTGATTGACCATATCAGATATGCGGGGAAGGGGGTATGCGTCCAGCTGGGTGTACCGGTTTATGGTTTGGCTGTAGTCGATGACCAGGCGGTTTTTATTGCCGGTCTTAACGACTACAACCTGGGCACGCCAGGGGCTGCTGCTCCCCTCGATGATGCCCTCCTTCAGGAGACGCTGCACCTCAGAGCTAATGAAAGCTCTGTCCCCGGCGCTGTACCGCCTGCTCTTGGTAGCGACGGGTTTGCAGTCGGGGGTGAGGTTAGCGAACAGGGAAGGTGGCGGGACCTTGAGGGTGGATAGGCCGCAGGTGTTACGCGGTGGGCGATTTAAAGGCTGCTGGTTGTCGACTGTGAGCGGGGGGAGGGGTCCACCGTATGCTAGAGTGACGCTTTGGAGGTGGGATTGAAAATCCAGCCCTAGTAGGACGGCAGCGCATAGCTGGGGCAGGACGAGGAGTTTAAAGTTTTTATACTCCGTGCCCTTAACCGACAGGGTCACAACACAGTAGCTGCTGATGTCTGTGGCGTGGGACCTCGATGCCATCGAGATCCGGTTGCGCGTTGGCTGGACAGTGAGGGAGTAGTGGCTCACCGTGTCTGGATGTATGAAGCTCTCCGTGCTTCCGCTGTCGAACAGGCAGGTCGTGGCGTGGCCGTCTACTTTGATGTCCATCATTGACTTGGACAGATGATGCGGGCGAGCTTGGTCCAGTGTGACGGAGGCTAGTGTGTGTCTGAGCGGGTCGCTGTAGTCTGTAGGTGAAGCGGTCGTCAGGTCTGGAGGTAAGGTGGCGGTCGAGCGTGGTGGGTAAAATGGAGGCGCCCACGAGGTGGGGCAAAATGGCGGAGAAGATGGCTGCCCCCACAACCCACATGAGGCACTGCTGGCGGCGGTTGCCTGGATCAAAGATGGCCGCCCCCATTGCTCACACGAGGGGATGCTGGCATCTGTGGCCTTGATAAAAGATGGCCGCCCCCACAGTTCGCATGAGGCACTGCTGGCCTCTGCTGCTCTCCCTCTGCAGGCCTTCGCGAAGTGGCCTTTCTTCAGGCAGCTGGAGCACGTCGCGTTTTTGGCTGGGCAGCGCGACCTCGGGTGTTTCGCCTGCCCACAGAAGAAGCAGCCGGCGGCCCGGTCGCGGGGGTCCAAAGTCGCAGCCGGTACCGGGGGTGGCGGTCCCGATCGGGTCCGGGACGCCGACGCTGAGGTAGGTCCCGGGGGCGGCGCTACGAGGGGTATTGCGGTCGGGGTTGGGCCCGAGTCCCAGAGTCGCGAACTGTACCTGGAATACACCTCGAGGTCCCGCTGGGTCACTTCTAGGGAGTAGGCCAAGGCTGCAGCTGTGTTCAGGTCGAGGTCCTTTGATTCCAGCAGTCTCTGCCGTGAGTAGTCGGACCGAAGGCCTTTCACGAAGGCATCGCGGATGTTATCTTCAGTGTTTTCTGCAGCCGATACTGCTTTAAAGTCACAGTCCCTGCCGAGTGTTCGTAGCGCCCGTAAAAATTCAGCTACAGATTCTCCTGGCTGTTGCGGGCGGGATCTTAGGAGGTGTCTGGCATACATGGAATTTACCGGGCTCCGGTACTGCTGTTTCAGTAGGTTGATAGCGGCCTCGTAAGTAGTAATGTCCTGGATGAGTGCGTATACTTTAGGGCTCGCTTGGGCGGTCAGAACTCTTAGTTTGGATCTCTGAGGGACGCCGGATTCTTCCAGGTAGGATTCGAAGCAGCACAGCCAGTGTTTGAAGTCGAGGGCTGCGTTTGTTGCTTGTCGGTTTAGATCCAGGTACGGTGGTTTGAGGGCTCGCAGCCAAGCCGGCTGCTGTGGCTGTTGTAGCTGGGCGTCTGGCTGGTCGTTTGGCTGCTCCGTTGACTGGTTGTTTGGCTGCTCAAGTGACGACATTTTAAAATTTAGTCAATAAAATTGATATACCTATCAATTCGTCCAATGAAAAGCGACGAGTTAAGAAAGTAACTGTAGGTTTTTATTGACTAAATAACAGAGCCCACCCTCGTGGGTGATCGGATCCAAGAAGGAGGAATACCAGCCAGTCGACCACCTTTATACCTGGGCAGGTAGGTGGAGCCATGGGCGGAGTCGGCAGTGGTCAGCCCAGGTATAGCAGCGTGACAAGAGGCGACCTCGTACAGTGATACAACAATGTGAACAGTGATAACTATAGGGAAACGATCTAACAGTGATAACTATAGTGTAACGATAGTGAACGGTAAAAGTGGTTTACCACAGTCCCCAGTGAGGAAGACTTTGTGAGGGTGTGCCGTTGTGTCCGAAACCGGTACCGAGGTCAATGCCGGGTGGTCCGTCTGGTTTTCTTCTCATTGTTTTTCGTAGCGGTTGTGTACAACTGAGTGGCTTGCTTGGCCATTTCAGAGGGCAGTTAAGAGTCAACTCTCATATAGGCCAGACCAGGTAAGGATGGCATTTATATTAACCCTTATGCTGGTGAAAGCAGGCCCTATGCTCAGGGTTCTGTGGGCAGTAGTTGGGCACTGCACCAGCAAAAGTGATTTTTAGGTCGGTTCATATGATCTGTCAAGGCGAACCTTAACAAATCGCAAGTTCTGGGTTTTCGCACATGCGGAAACCCGGAACTTGTGGAGCCTTTTACAAGGCTTACGACAGCGTACGTACGCCGTCATCGGCCCTGCAAATTCCGGGCCATAGTATTTACAGCACTGAAACAGGCCATTCGGCCCAGCAGGGCCATGTTTATGCTCCACACGAGCCTCCTCCCACCCTTCTTTATCTAACCCCATCAACATTTCCCTCTATTCCTTTCTTCCTCCTGTGTTTTGCCGCAGTCTTCCTCTGTATTAACTACACCTCCCAATTTGGTGTCATCCGCAAATTTTGAAATTGTACTTCCAATTCCCGAGTCCAACTTTTTTATGTAAATGGTGAACAGCAGTGGTCCCAGCACTGATCCTTCTGGAACACCACTTCCCACCTTTTGCCAGTCTGAGTAACTACCTTTAAATCCTACTCTCTGTTTTCTGTTTTGTTTTGTAGCCAGGTTGCTATCCACTTAGCTACTTGTCCCTGACTCCACATGTTCTGACCGTAGTCATGTGGTACCTTATTGAAGGCCTTTTGGAAATCCAAATATATTGCATCTACTGCATTACCCTTATCTACCCTTTCTGTTACTTATTCAAAGAATTCAATAAGATTGGTCAAGCATGATCTTCGTTTATGAAATGATAATAATTCAACTTTATTGTCATTGTACAATGCACAAGTACATGAACAACGAAATGTGATCTTGCAAGCTCCCATGAGTCCAGTACAAATAACATTAACATTAAACGTAAATAGCACCGTCCTGGGAGAAGCAAAGCCGCTGCGTCTGTGCGCGCCGCCATTCCATTTCCACCATTCCTCCTGTCCGACAATCTTCAGCCCAATGCCCGGGCCTGCTCACCAGCCGCCCCTCCCGGGGCTCCTTCCGTGACCTTCTCACCAACCGCCCCTCCTCGGGGCTCCTTCCGTGACCTTCTGCACCTGGTCTTCCCTGATGATCACTCCTCCAGGTACTAACCAGGCCTGGCTCTGCTTAGCTTCCAAGCCTTGCCAGTGACCCTGTCCCTAGTCCCAGGAACATCTGTGCTAACTCTTTATTATATTTTTCTTTAATAGTTGTTCCTTTTACTTTATTTTTAACAGTTCTTCCTGACCATTTGTTACCTTGTTCCTTACCTTCGTCTCCTATTTCCTTTATCTTCAGACTTATGTTATTTTCACCATATCCCTCTCCCGTCTTACTAGGTTGAAATCCTATCGACAACCCTATGTATCCTTTCCGCTAGGATTATTATTCTTTGTCCTTTACTCATTTTACATATTTGCTTACATATATGTTATAACGTAATCAGAAAGGATAGGGAAGGAAGGTGGGGTGGGGTAGCTGTATTAGTTGGAGATAACAATGACAGAAAAAGGCACATAGCTAACAGAAGGTTAGAAACAGAATCCACATGGATTGAAATAAAAGATAAGAAGGGATCGATCACGCTAATAGGTGTATATTCCAGTTCAGGTGGAGCCCATCCCAGCGATACAGCTCCTTTCTGTCCCAGTATTGGTGTCAGTGTCCTATGAAATGGAACCCCTCCTTCCCACACCAGTCTTTCAGCCACGCATTCACCTTCCTGATCTGCCTGTCTCTCTATGCCAATTAGCTCTACACTAATTGATGAATCCCGAGATTACCACCTGTGTGGTCCTGTTTTTTAATTTGGTTCTTAACTTCTGATGTTCCCTTTAACAGGATCTCCTCCCTTTTCTGATCCCAACTTGACAACTGGATCTTCCCCCTCCCTTTCCAAGTTCCTCTCCAGTTGCACTGAGATATCCTTTACCTTTGCACCAGGTAGGCAACATACCCATCTGGACTCTTGGTCGTGACTGCAGAGGATGATAGCTATTCCCCAAATTATTAAATCCCCTATGACTACAACCTTTCTACACTGTTCTCCCTCCCCCGAACTGCCACCGGCTCCACGGTGCCATGGTTTGCATTCTGGCTGCCCAGCCTGCATCCTTATCCTCACAGGTAGCAAGTATTTTGTACCTGTTGGACAGGACCAGTGTCTGCGGGACCTCCTCCTCCTATCTCCCCTCAGTTCCCTCTACCCTTCTGACTGGCAGTCATACTCTCCCCTTCCTGCATCTGTGCTTTCCTCTGAGCTGTGACCGTATGATGGAGAAAACTATCCAGAAATTCCTCCCCTCCCTTGTGTCGGAGTGTCTCTAACTGGCGCTCCAACTCAAGGACGCTAAGCCGGAGGGTCTCAAGCCAGTGACATTTACTGCAGCTTTAACTGAGATCACATCCATGAAGTTGGGGCTCCAGTATTACAGTACATGTTATATAAATTTATCAGAAGTTTGTATATTAGCATAGCAGGTAGCAATTGTACACTTTCTGATTGATTTAACATAGAATAAGATCATCTTGATTTAGTGGAAATAGTGTTTTCCCTGATTCTGTCTTTTATTGTGATGTGGTGTGCAGGTCTTGGCCTTCAGGTTATGCCTTCAGCAAGTTGTCTTGCAGCCTTTGTCATTAGTCTGTCAGCAAACCTCTTTCCCTTTCTTCCGGTTAACACCTTATTTGCTTATACCATTATGCTAGGTTTTCTTGTTTCTTACAAGTTTTACTGAATAACTCACCAAAACAGCTTGTTGATTTTATTATTTAGTGAGTCCCATCTTCCTCCACTGATCTGAATTGATCTGTATTCAAATTGATCTGAATCAGTCACTGTAACAATCTCAAACAATTACACGTTCTGAGCAAATTTACTCATCTGCTTTCATCAGATCTGTGGCTATCTGGCAGTAGCTTCTTTTCCTCAAATAATATCTTTTCTGTTCCTGCACTTCATGTAGTCTCAATGACTTAGGCTTTTTGAGCTGCCTTACTTTGTCAAGTCTCATTTTCTTGCCTCTTGCTTTTTACTAAAAAAAACTAGGGTAAAACTCCCTCTTTTTCCCCTCAACATCAAGTTAAGGTAAATGATTGTGGGTGTTTTGTATCACAGCACCAATATTTGGACTTTGTTTTTAATCTTAACTTATAAAGCATCTTTAGCCTGTTGTATATTTATTGCAAGATATGCATTTTTCAGTAAATTCTCAACTAAGGTCATTGCAAAGATTCAAACAAGTGGCCCTTTGGTTAGAAAGGCATTATCAGGAAATGTTTTCCTTAAAAGGAAATTATCCCAGGATAAATTCTTCCTGTTTTACACCAGTGTCGTAAACATTTGTGCTCAAGATGAAGCTTCAAGCTTTTGACCATTTGTTTTTCCAGTGGAAAAACAAGCATTTCTCTCATTGTAAACACAGATAAAAGAGACTTTTATGGTTCCCCACTCTCTCTGGCCCTTTCTGTTTATAACAGTATGGTTGTAAACCTAGGAAACCCATTTGGCCTGATTTATTGCCCTGGACTCTGAAGCTTTGGCCATCTGGCTTTTTAGTTTTTAAAACACAGAAAGAGTTCTATGTTTATCGAAAAGGCAAATTCAGTGTTGTAGCTCTATCGCTTACTTGGCTCTCATATCCCAAGGCTATGTTCTCTTTACTGAAGTCTTCAATTGATCATGTGGCAATAGAGACTGTAAGACATAAGCACAGAGGGAATACCCTTTATGAATGTTCCCACTACTGCTGTAGAGGTTTTGGGGTCCAAACTCTCAAGATACATGGCTGGCTTTAACTTGCTTAGAGAGAAGTTTTACAGGTAACCATGAATGAACTACTGTCTAGTGCTCAGACCGATCAGTTTTGCATTTTGACAAAATTCTCTCCAGCAGTGGCATAGTACAGGAGCAGCGCGTTGGCACACACGTTGGTGGTAGTACTCTGCTATTACGTAGCCCCAGACAAGTGACAGTAGGTGCTGTGTCTGGAAGCAATGAACTAACAGAGCCTTTAATAAAAGAGAGCACTGGCAGTGATGAAGGTATGTCAGGGTTAGTTGAAGATGCAGTTCTGGGCTTTGAATCTTATATTACAACAGTGACTACACTTCAAAAAGTACTTCATTGGCTATAAAGCACTTTGGGGCGTTCGGTGGTTGTGAAAGGCACTATATAAATGCAAGTCTGTCTTTTTTTTCCTGTCTTTCTTCCTTTCACCACCCCCCACCCCCTTCCCTCCCACCCATGCAGCCAGCCACAAGTGCTGGTCTCTCAGGGGAACACTTTGTAATGGGACACATCCATAGAGAAGTTCACAACACACAAATGGCAAATATATTGAACACATTAGCCCTGAACGGCTTAATAAATTGATTTCACTTTACCCTGTTTTTCTTTTATTGTGTAGAAAGAGAATCTTTGTTTTTTTTCCAAAGGTGAAGGAGATGAAGCATGTTAGTTCTTGACCAGAACTGAACAGATAAAACAAGTGGACATTCTATAATTGTAAATTTATTCAATAGCAAATTAGTGTTCTAAGTATCAGTGATGGAACTGATCAATGAGACAGTCATGCACCTGTCCTCCTGGCTGGGGGCTGCTACTCACCTTCATTCTCCTTATCAACCATGGCTTACAGCTGCATCTCATCCAAGTCTATTTGAATGGATCCTGACCATAACAATATTATGCACCATATATCATCTCCACGTTTGCTGATTTGGTTCATCGTCACTGAGTTAAAATTCTAGAAATCCCTAACAACATTCTGGAGACACCTTCACCACTGCAGCGGTTCAAGAAGGTGGCCACCGCCACCTTCTCGAGGGCAACTAGCAATGGCCAATAAATACTGACCTTGCTAGTGATGCCCATATCCCAAGAATGAATTTATATTATATTATATAAAAGTTAAGTGGTCTCAGGATTTCAAAGATATTGCAACTGTGGGTAGGGTTGTGACGTAACATATTGGCCCTGAATTTGTGATCGGAGGCTTCTTGCGGGGAAATGCCTCCGATCCGCAAATAAAATGCCCGCGTACCTGAAGGTCCAGGAGGTACGGAGACTCGTGGTCCTGGGCCTTTCCGGGTACCCGCGGGTAGAGGCCCAGGTATCCCAGGGGCGCATGCGGTTCGCAAGCGCCCCATGGATCACGTGGGCCAGCCCAACCAATGAAAATAGAGAATCCCCATTCTTTCTTATGGGGATTCCATATGTACGGAAATCCCATACGCATGAATGGGGATACCCCAAAAATACATCTACATTTCAAATAAATAAAAAAAATCATTACATATTTAAATTTAATTAAATATTTAAAACAATGTATTTTTTTGAAAAACAAATTTATGTTTTAAAGGGGCTAAAAATAAACTTACCTTATTTCACAGGTTTTTTAACATATAAATTATTGATAATTTATTTTTGTTTTTTTAGAACTCTAATGCTAGTAAAAGCAGGCCTTACACCTGCTTTTACCAGGCATAAGAATTTCACGGGCGTTCGCTGGGCAGAAGTTAGACAAATAGCCCTACTCTCCACTCGAGGAGGCCCCTTTTCCGGGGATGCGTTGGATCTGTCAAGAAGATTCTTGACAGATCGCAAGTTCCGGGTTTTCTCGCATGCTTAAACCCGGAACTTGCGCGGCTTCCAAACGGGTGCGCACACACCTCGTATGCGCATGTAGGGGCTGCAAATGATGGCCCAATGTTGCTTGACTAATTGATTACACTGGGGAGAACCCTAATGTTACATTACACTCAGTCATCCCAACGTAATCAATTTAAATAAAAACGTCCTGGCTGCGAGCTCCCAGGAACCAGTCAAATGAATAGGGCAAAGTGCAAAACAACCTGTGTGGTAACAATTAATGAGGCATAACATGTCAGTGAAATGAAGTTTGCTAAAACGCTAGCCTGCCTGTTTGATGTCTGCCAACAGATATAGTGAGGATGGATCAGTAGTTGGTTAATGGAAACAGAGTAAGTTCAGACTAAAGAATTTGGGAAGTGATGGATGGTGTGGTGTGGTGGGGAAATGGAGCCTCTTGAGGGCTACAGACTGGGTTTACGAGGTAACTGGCTTGCTGCCATTAGTGTCTCCCTCCATAGCTTCTCCCCACAACACTCATCCTTTCCCTTGCCTCCCTTTATGTCCCATGCCTCTGCATTCCAATTCCTACCAATCCCTTTGCTATTCCCTACTTGCTACCCGGCCTTTTCCTTCATGCTCAATGCCTGTATCTTCCTCCTCTTTGCTCTGCTGCCACTCATTTTCACCTGTAGCCCTCATTAACAGCCCACTCTCTCCCCCAAGGATGGGTGGCAAAAGGCCAAAGACCCCTCACCCTGCTTCCATTCTCCCCTCATCCTTCTTATCCTACTGTCTGTATTCCTCAAAGAGGCTTTGTTTGGTTTCAAAATTAAACTTAATTGGATTTTTTTCAAAATGAATTAGCGCAGGCACTTTGCTGTCATGATTAGGAGGCAGAAAGAGGTATTCCTGGCAACTTGCCTCATTCCTGTAGTTACGGGCATGGGATGCTTAGATGCAGGGCCACCTCAAAAACCTGGCAAAGGGCTTGTGTCGGGACCTCCCCAACCAGTCCAGATGGGCAAGCTATCTGAGCAAAGCTGACATTTTACTTGTGTCTTAAGCATTTATTCTCAGATCTTTAAGGACTGGAATGTTTTTCAATTGTGAAGAGCAACATGTAAATGAAAGTTGCTGAAAAATGGATTGAGAAGAGGAAAATCCTGTCTGACAAAACGCGCTGACTTTTTGAGGATGTAACAAGTAGATAGTGGAGCCCCGTACAATATAGTTTCACAGTGTGATCACAAGACTTTCAGGAATCATTTTGTCAAAAGTTCATATGAAAGACTCCTAATTAAACTATCAGCCACACGAATCCAGGATCGAACATGGGCAGGTTAAAAAACAGAAAATGAAGAGTATCCATGATTGGTGTAATGTCTGATTGGATGGAGCTTTTAAATGAGTGAATGGACCCCTATTGTTTCTAAGCTACATAAATGAACTGGATACTGAAAGCAAATGTAAAGATGTCAAATTTGCTAATGATACTAAAACGAGGGCAATAATTGAGACAGAAGATTCAGCAAGATTTTGATTGGTTATGCAATTGGGTGGACAAATAGCTTATAAAAATTAACACTGAAAAATAGCATAGATTATTCAAAAGATATGCCTCATAAGCATACAATGAATGGAAATAAATGAACACAGGTAAACTTTGAGACCTGGGAATAATGGTAGTCTTGGCACTTTCTAGACAATGTGGTAAAGCTAATAGAAAGTGGAAGTCTACAGAGGTTATGCTAAGGCTTTGCACTGCACCGGTCATTAGAGTGCTTGTTCAGTTGTGATCCCTATGCTACAAAAAGAGATATAGACAATTGAAAGGATACAGAAACAAGTAACAAGACTGATCACAATTGTAAAGGGAATGAATAATAAAGACAGATATAAGAAGCTTAAACTTTATACTCACGAAAAAATACAGGGCAAGGGGGGCCATTGAAGCATGTAAAATAATAAATGGTATAGAGAAGGTTTAGTTATTCAAATTAAATCAGTAAATTAGAACCTGGGAAATAAACTTAAAACTGTCACTGGACAGAACTAAGTACTTCTTTATTTCTTTACTTGTAGAATGCAATATGTATCTGAATAATCCACCCAACAGGGTACTAGGGAGAAAATATTAAGGTCATTCAAAAAGCATTTGGATGCTAGTTGAAGTTAGAGTTTAGAAGGATGTGCTTTGATGAGCAAAATGGTCTTTTCTCATCCATGGCTGCTATTAAATATTCTTTAAACATTTTTCTCTTTGAACACAAGTCACCTTTATAAATGTGTGATCTGATTTTCACCAAAAGGATATCCTTTCTCGTGAGTCTTGGTTCCATTCAATAGTTGCTGTATGGTTGAAAGATTTTATTTTCTCAACTACTATAACAATTAAAAACTAAGGAGGGAATTTTCACAGGAAAAAACGAGTGGGTTGGAGGCGGGGGAGAAGTGAAAGTTGGAAAAATTTTAAACTGGACCCCAACCCGCCTACTTTCACCTTTTACTCGGGCGGAACGGTGGGTGGCCAGACATCCCGCTGCCAGGAGGCAGGTAGGCATTTTTAATATTATAATGAGGCTTGAAGCCTCTGCTTTAACCTGCTGTTCAGGTTTAACTTCAAGCGGCTGGAAATCCCGGGGCTTGGGATTCCCGGTGGCTGCAACAAGGCTAACACAGCCTCGGAGCAATCCTTGTGGCCTGGGAGGAGCAGGAGTGCTTCCTCCTGGCCTCCCAAGCTCACCCACCAGCAGCCCGCCGGGGGGAAGGGGGGTGGTCCGATCCCTGACCCTGGGGCTGAGTCGCGATCCTGGGGGTCCTATTCCCTGGGGGAATCACAAATCCACGCCGGGGGATGGGACCCCCCCCGGGATCGCGACTCAGCCCCGGGGTCAGGGATTGGACCTTCTCTCTCTCTCTCTTCTTCCCCCCCCCCCCCACCCCCACCCCCACCCCCCGGGATCGGATACCCCCCCTGGGTGGGGGATGGGACCCCCTGGGCTTAACACCCCCCCCCCCCCTCTCACCCCCTCCCAGGCTTGGAACCCCACCTCACCTGGACCCAGCACCTACCTGGTCCTGCAGTGTCCTGGTCAGTGTTCTTCGCCCAACTGGAAGCCAACCTGTCAATCAGTCTGACTTCCAGGCAGGGAATCCGCCCATTACGTCACGTGCACGCTGTGGTGTTTCCCGCCATCTACCGGGTCCCCTTACAGGTGGGAAACTGGAAAATCCCAGCCTAACTTTCAGTTATACCATAAGTAATCTCTTCTGGTTCCTTCAGATGTGATGTTTTATGTCCTATCTGCAGCTGTCTGAGTAGATTACCTATTCTTCAACAAAGCTGGTGTTTTTACACGAGAACTAGACTAACTGGATGGTAAGATGTCCACAGAGCTTTACTTCTGATCAGTCTTAATGGCCCAGATTTTGCTGTAGCAGGGCATCTCGTTGTGTCTGTCGTTAATTAAACTTGTCTGTGTGTGTTAAAAAATTTTGCGTTGCATTTTGCTGGAAGTGCGAGCTGATAATGTTGCAGCAAGGAAAACAGGGCATCTGGGACCTGACTGAACAGGACAACCAACAGGTTATCTCCTTAATCAGATTGAAGGATTGAGAAATAAACAGAGGAATGATGGAGAGGGAAGTGTAAATTAGAGTGGGTGAATTCAATGTCAAATCAGTATAGATATAGAACTGGAGAGGGAAGGAAAGATCGGATTAAGAGAGAAAAAAAGAGACAGAAAGGAAAAGTAATAGAAAAAGTTATTTTTAAAAAAAATTTACATTTTTAAAAATGACATTCGATGCATGTCAATGGTGAGACAGGCAGCGAAATGCCGTTTTCGGGAAGCTAAAGGCATAGCAGCCAACTCAGTCAGCAACTTTTGGATATTTGCATTTAACTGCACATCTGCCCCTTGCCTGACGTTGCTGTAGCGTTTGCGCATGAATAACAGTGAGCGCCATTAGCCTCACTGTTATTTTGACAACAAATTCTGGCCCAATATTTAAATTCGAGCTCTAGCCGCCAGTATTTGCACAGTTTTGATTTAATTCATTTGAACATAGATAACGATATATTTTAAATATGGTATCTCAAAAATACTTGTATGCAAATTCTACTCTTAATTCAAAGTCCCTTATTATGAATTATCTGATTTTTTTTTACCACCATATTCCCACTTTGCTTGGTTAAATACATTGCTTAATGGATTTAATAACTTTGTGCTTAAAAAGTGAATTATCTGGAGTAGACTGTCGCTATGCCTATAGAAATCTATATTTTATTTCTGTAGGATAGGGCACATCTTGATAAGAAAATCATCATATTTCCTCATTCATTTGTTCAACCCGCACCATACTGAGTCAAAATGATACGTATAGATGAGCGAGGCCATTCGGCCCAGAAGTAGAGCAATAGGATACTGTGGTTTTCTATCACCTGCAGGACGAGGGTACAAAACCAGGGCAGGCTTTTGGGTGAGAATCTCCTCTATTTGCTTGCTGTAAAGATCCTAAATTAAAACGGTTTGAGTCGTCTCAACCCAGTTCCTAATAGCCATGGATCCGTAGCACAAAATCTGACACTAATTGGCAACCTCCATCTGAGAGACTACAAGAATAGCTAGTGTGGGAAGTGCAAAACTGCATTCAGATAATGAGGAAGCCCATGTTAACAGCCGATAATCTAACATTAAGAATGTACAGTTACATACAGAATTAGACTGGGTTCATCCCACTGACTACGCTATATATAAACATTGATACTTCCTGTAATATTGATGTTGCAATTTTCATTATGAACCATTATGCAGCTTTCATGGATACAGGCGGTAGCTTTAAGGACTGTTTTGTCTGACGGTAACATCAAAGCGGAGTTTGTAGCACATACATAGTGGGAACTGGAATATCTGTGAGAATGACTGTGCTAAATTACTAACTGAGATGCATGTAAATAGTACAGTATCATTTAAAAATATTTACTTGATAAAGGTAGATGTGACACTGTTTTAAAGTACAGATAAGATAAAAGTAGCCCAGGGAAGAAAGGAAACTATCGCCACTGGCACGCAGCAGCTGCTGGTACATAAACTGGTAGTTAGAGGCTCGCAGCAGAGGTCAGTGGTGATATGAAAGTAGATAATGGGTTATGTCTGACTAGGATAAGCTGTTTTCTAGTTTAAAGAAACAGGCAACGTGTACAAAACATGTGGAGTCATCTTGTTATGGAGTCCAACAGTGAAAAAAAATGTAAGCAGGATCTTTATAATCCAACCAAAAAAGACACCTGCAGCACACTGACTTTCAAGAAAATATAATCTGGGCAGGAACAAAAATATTTCTGGAACAATCCACAATCATTATTCAAAAATATTTTTGTTTGTAAGATTTCTGGTTGGATGAGATGGGTGCAATGATGTAGTGGTGATATTAGAGGCCTGGCCTAATAATCTGGAGAACATGAGTTCAAATCCCATCATAGATAGTTTACCCCCTGGTACGGCTCTCATCTTCGCTCCCTTAAGTCCAAGGGACGCAGACTTGAATGGATATGGCGGACAACTGGTTTAGCCATTCACCACCAGATCTGGCTGGACCACATAAAGCACTGTCGGGCCCTGCTCTTGTCTGCCAAAATTGCTCACTATTTCAGAATCATTCTGTAATGCAAAGATAAACCTCGGCTCCTATTCTCTACTGCTAACCGTCTTCTTAAACCCCTCTCCCCTGTCTCCTGCACCCTCACCTCCGATAACAAGTGTGAGGAGCTCATGGACTTCTTTGTCTCTAAGATTGAGACCATCCGTTCAGCTGCCTCTGCCACTTCCCTTCCTTCCCCTAGCCCACTGTGCCAAACTTCCTCTAAGGTTCCCCCCTGCCCTAGCCCTGAAGTCACATCTTTCTCCAGTTTCTCTCCGATCTCCCCTCATGATCTCTCTGCGCTCATCTTGTCTATGAGACCCACCTCCTGCTCCCTTAACCCTATTCCTACCAAACTGCTGACCACCCAACTCCCTTTTCTGGCTCCCATGTTAGCTGACATTGTTAACGGTTCTCTCTCCTCAGGTACTGTCCCCCTCTCCCTCAAATCTGCCGTCATCACCCCTCTCAAAAAAAACAAACCTTGATCCCTCCGTCCTTGCAAACTACTGCCCCATCTCCAACCTCCCTATCCTTTCCAAAGTCCTTGAACGCGTTGTCGCCTCCCAAATCCGTGCCCATCTTTCCCGCAATTCCATGTTTGAATCCCTCCAATCAGGATTCCGCCCTTGCCACAGTACCGAAACAGCTCTCATCAAAGTCACAAATGACATCCTTTGTGACTGTGACAAAGGCAAACTATCCCTCCTCGTCCTTCTTGACTTGTCTGCAGCCTTTGACACGGTTGACCACTCCATCCTTCTCCAACACCTCTCCACCGTTGTCCAGCTGGGTGGGACTGCACCCGCCTGGTTCCATTGTTATCTATCTAATCGTAACCAGAGAATCACCTGTAATGACTTCTCTTCCTGCTCCCGTATCGTTACCTCTGGTGTCCCCCAAGGATCTGTCCTTGGCCCCCTCCTATTTCTCAAGTACATGTTGCTCCTTGGTGACATCATCCGAAAACACAGCATCAGTTTCCACATGTACGCTGACGACACCCAGCACTACCTCTTCTCTCGACCCCTCCACGGTGTCTAAATTGTCAGACTGCTTGTCTGACATCCAGTTCTGGATGAGCAGAAATTTTCTCCAATTAAATATTGGGAAGACCGAAGCCATTGTTTTTGGTCCCCGCTACAAATTTTGTTCCCTAGCCACTGACTTCATCCCTCTCTCTCACATCTGTCTGAGGCTAAACCACATTGTTTGCAACCTTGGTGTCATATTTGACCCCGAAATGAGCTTCCGATCACATATCCGCAGCACAACTAAGACCGCCTACTTCCACCTCTGTAACATCGCCCATGTCCGCCCTTGTCTCAGCTCAGCCGCTGCTGAAACCCCCATCCATGCCTTTGTTACCTCTAGACTTGACTATTCCAAAGCACTCCTGGCTGGCCTCCCACATTCCACCCTACGTAAACTTGAGGTCATCCAAAACTCAGCTGCCCGTGTCCTAACCCGCACCAAGTCCCGTTCGCCCGTCACCCCTGTGCTCACTGACCTACATTGGCTTCCGGTTAAGCAGCGCCTTGATTTCAAAATTCTCACCCATGTTTTCAAATCCATCCATGGCCTCGCCCCTTCCTATCTCTGTAATCTCCTTCAGCTCCCCCCCCCCCCCTCCCCGTCCCCGGAGATATCTGCATTCCTCTAATTCTGCCCTCTTGAGCATCCCTGATTATAATCGCTCAACCTTTGGTGGTCGTGTCTTCTGTTGCCTAGGCCCTAAGCTCTGGAATTCCCTCCCTAAACCTCTCCACCTCTCTTTCCTCCTTTACGACGCTCCTTAAAACCTACCTCTTTGACCAAGCTTTTGGTCACCTGCCCTAATTTATCCTTATGTGGATCGGTGTCAAATTTTTTGTCTTAAAATACTCCTGTGCAGCACCTTGGGACGTTTTACTACGTTAAAGGCGCTATAGAAATACAAGTTGTTGTTGTTGAAAGTTTAAATTCAGTTTAAAAATCTGGAAATAAAAAATTGGTATCAGTAAAAGTGACCATTATTGTCGTAAAAAACTAACTGATCCACTAATGTCCTTCATGCAAGGAAACCTGCTGTCCTTGCTTGGTCTGGCATATCTGTGACTCCAGTCCCACACCAACTCTTAACTGCCCTCTGAAATGGCCTCGCAAGCCATTCTTTTGTATCAAACTACTGCAAAGAATAACATATGCAGAGGATGGCCCACCACCACCTAAATAAATGAATGCCAGTCATTCCCACATCCTGAGAATGAATTTTAAAAAATGAGAACAGCTGACTGACAGCATGCAGCTATCTTCAGGAGATCTTTGGGGTGATTCCATGATCATACAATCAGCCCTATAATTCCTCCTTTTTGTACAGCTCCACATACTTCTGAAGAGTTAAACAGACCCCCCTCTGTGGAGGTTTGTGAATCATACTGAAGTACTGTTGCAGGAGCCTAGTTAATTTGAATCCATGCTCTCTCTGCTGGTTGTAAGAGAAATGAGCTCCAACAGTGTCAACCAAGTTCCTACCAACAGTAATTCCACAGCACAATGCCATCCATAAGTTGACAGACGTCTTCAGAGAAGCCACAAAGACCCTGGTATGAAAGTGCCAATCACTGGAGTGCAATGAGAAGTTTTTTTCCCGATATATGATAATACATATTTTTAGGGCATAGCAGAGAAGCATCTGTACCTAATCCATACTGATACTGACATTGGATGCAAAAGTGAAATAAGTTTCTATTCTCTAGTACATTAAAAAAGGATAATCTGTGTTTTTAAATAACGGTCTGGCAATTTATTTAGTGGAAAATTATTTTTTAATTAAACTCCCCAGCTCTCGTTAATATTGTGTATTGAATCATCCTTGTAATTATGTTTCAAATATTCTGCCTACATAAATTTGATGGCTGCATTACAATTTTGGCACCAAGACAAAAGTTAAACAAGATTGCAGTTTTTTTTAGTGTATTGTAAGAAATGTTCTTTGGTTCTGCACGTTCCTGAAGAGGACACTGAAATGGAATAATTTTTGTAGATCATATATGCAAGGAAGAAAGCACCTAGTTTGAAGTCTGAGAGTTTTGTTATCATAGGGTAGGCCTTTCAGTTTGAATTGTCTTAATTTTTATTTAACAGTTCCTGTCATAAAGCTGGCCTGTTGGGGAGTTTAATTCTTAATATTAATAATTGTTATAATTGTCTTGCATTAACTCTTAAAATATATTATCATTTAAATGTTGGTTTGCAGAGTAAAATAATTTATTTTGGATTAATTTCCCAATGACATTCCCCTCTTATAGGTTTCCCAGTTTCGTGTCAGCAGTTTTATGCCAGAACTAGTTGTCCTTCACAATGTTTATAGCTGTATGATTTTGCACAAGTGGTTTCTATAGCTACTGTACAGCAGCAGATGTAGAGCAGTGAAAAGCTGTGATAAGCAAGACAGGCTTTTTAAACAAAAACCAGACATGGGCAATTACCCTGAAGCTGAACTGAGGCCCATCTGAGTAAATGTAGGATATGAATCTTTAAAAAGTGTAAGCAAATGCAACACTACCTGATACTTTCTTTTTCCTGTTTATAATATGGTAATAGCATAGCTAATAACAGATTAGATATTGCAATTGCCAGAGCAACTTTTTAGGTCAATAGTTTTTTAGAAGCCAATTGTCAAGGGTTAGTTTGAAGCTCCAGAAGCTGAGGTGAGAAGCACAGGGGAGCAATTTTATTTTGTTGTTTTGTGCTTTCAACTGCTGTTTGCTTCTAAAAGTTCACCGATAACAACATTTCTCTTTTTGAACAGCTGGTGTTTAAAGGGCTGTAAATGACTTGTGGTTAACACGGCTGTAAGGGACCTCAACCAATGATTATGTTATCATTTGAAGAGGGCCTGTAAGTTTTAATGTAATAATAGTAGCACAAACCACTGGAGGTCAAAGACGACACTGTTTAACCCTCTAACATCTGAGAAGGATAAATCAAATCTAGAGGTTACACATGGGTCCAAATAAATGCATTTCTGATCCAAGCATAAGATTCCATTATACCAAACCACTTGGCATTCGCTTCTATTGTTTAGTAACTCTTAATCCAACTGCAACATTGAAACAGAAATGCTGATCCAAGCACAAAATATCTCCAGCTATCTGGTTTCAATGATTCGCATGATAAGGCAGTTGGTAAAGGCCACGTAAAATGTCCTGCTGACTCTAGAAAAAGATCTTGTTCAGGGTGTGACTGTTTTTGTTTCGATTGAATTGCTGGATAAAAAGTTAAATGGGTTGCTGTACAAGGATTTGGAAATTGGCTGCTTTTAGCTGCAGTTTCCTGATCCAAGCGTAACCTTTCTTGATAAATTAGTTTGTGTTTAATTAGAATGAGTCTCGTACACATTAAACAGGAAATAAATGCAGTGACTGTTTCTTTTTTAATTGCTGCATTGGAGAGACAATGACACTTATTAGTTACATTAAATATAATTTTATATCAGACATCTTCTGTATTTGGAAAAACAACAATTGCATGTTTTTTCCAGAGCTAACTCTATGAAGGAGATTGAATTAAAAATATGCTCTTTAAAAAAGAGGCAAGCTTTCATCTCTAAGACTACACACTTCATACTGGAACGGTGCTGTGTTCAATCTAATACAAAGGTTTTTTTAAAAAAAAAAAGCACTATTTCCAGTGTAAATTCTCTTAGTTCAGCTGTGTCACTCCACATTTTTTCTGCTCTGTCCAGGACCCCTCCTGGACTTCCGCTTAGTTATCTTAGCTTTTATTCTCTCATATTTTGGATGCTTCCTTAACCACCATTGACATCTCACTGAGCTTATGGTAAGCTTAGATGTAAAAAATACTAAGAGGCAAAGAAAAACAGACCATTAAATTAAGAAATGCGGGAAATGGCAAAAGGAAAAGAGAGGATTGCTCCAAGAAAGGTCCGGTTCAAACCCTGGGTGTGGTAAGTTAGTTAACCTCAGCTGGGGTACACTGGCACTATTACATAATGATATCAGCAAAGAATGCTAAGGGAGAAGGAAAAATCATATAGGATTCCTGTTCCTGATCATTGTCCAGTCATTCTTGCTGAAAAGTGTGACTTGATACTTCCCATGAACAGTCCACCAACACTCCCTGTCTCTGCTCGCATGTGAAGAGTGGCCACTTGGGTATGGTATTGGAAGGCTGTTAGTACTTATGGAACTGTACATCATGAGTCGGCACCTTCAGGAGAAGTGGAAAAATAAAGGGAAGAATGTAAAAAAATATATATAAGTACAACAGATAAGGAAGAGGAAGAAATGAAATGTATCTTGCATTGAAGAAAACTGGCTTCTTCCATTACATTGAGAGAGAGTAAGGAAGTGTCCAAAACCTGGCTTACTATGGATTGGCACTGGTCCAACTTGTTTTCCTTAAAGCTCTAGCTTTAGTAGCTTCTTCCAATTTCCTACAGGAGAGAACGTGCTCACCTTTCTATAGTTGAAAAATAATCAGTCAATACTATTAATTGGCATACTCACAAACAAACCAGTGATCCATTTATATTTATAATGCATTAAAAATCTTTACATATGCATGGACTTCCTAACTATCACATAATTACCTGTTGTCATGTTTTTAATACACTTTGGGAATCAAGTTTTTTCCATTATAAATTCCTATGTACACATTTATAATGTATTATATATTTTGCAATAGTATAAATTTATCAATTGAATATCTTTTTGTGTATCATTTAATGCCTTCACTAAGTTTTCACCTGAAGATCTCAACCTCTCCCAAAAGCTTGGGCTTTGACTTGAAAGTTTTGCCCGGAGCTGTGACTCAGAATTCGATTTGGAACGTGTAGTGTAACCAATTTCCAAGGATGTATCAGCACTGTTCTGTTAGCTGTTAATTTTCTTTAACTTTTAGCATTTATTGCTTAGCATTTTTTCCAAATCATTTTGAAAAATGAGAGGACAAATTTCAAAAGCTTTACCAATGTAAAATTTATATTGAGTGTTTTTAAAAATAGAGAGGGAATGTGTGTTTGTGTACTTGTGAGAAAGACTGGGGTGAGATAGAGAGAGAGATTAGGGTCAGAGACAGACTGGGATTGGAGAGAGATGTGGCGAGAGAGAGAAACAGAAAAATAGGAGCACGAGTAGTACATTCGGCCCTTCAAACCTGCTCCGCTATTCAATATGATCATGGCTGATCCTCTACCTCAATACCATATTCCCACTCTCTCCCCATACCCCTTGATGCCTTTTGTGTCTAGAAATCTATCTACTTCTTAAATATATTCAGTGACTTGGCCTCCACAGCATTCTGTGGTAGAGAATTCCACAGGTTCACCACCCTCTGAGTGAAGAAAATTCTCCTCATCTCAGTCCTAAATGTCCTACCCCATATTCTGAGACTGTGACCCCTCGTTCTAGACCCGCCAGCCAGGGGAAACATCCTCCCTGCATCCAGTCTGTCTAGCCCTGTCAGAATTTTATACGTTTCAATGAGATCCCCTCTCCTTCTAAACTCTAGTGAATACAGGCCTAGTCCACCCAATTTCTCCTCATACGCCAGTTTTGCCATCCCAGAAATCAGTCTGCTGAACCTTCGCTGCACTCCCTCTATGGCAACTCATTTCTTAGGTAAGGAGACCAAAACTGCACACAGTACTCCAGGTGTGGTCTCATCAAGGCCCTGTACAACTGCAGTAAGACATCCTTGCTCCTGTACTCAAAATCCTCTTGCAATGAAGGCCAACATACCATTTGCCTTCCTAACTGCTTGCTGCACCTGCATGTCTGCTTTCAGTGACTGGTGTACAAGGACACCCAGATGCCTTTGTACATCAACATTTCCCAATCTATCACCATTTAAATAATACTCTACCTTTCTGTTTTTCCTACCAAAGTCACATTTATCCACGTTATACCGCATCTGCTATGTATTTGCCCACTCACTCAACTTGTCTAAATCGCCTTGAAGCCTCTTTGCATCCTCCTCACAACTCACAATCCCACCTAGTTTCGTGTTGTCAGCAAACTTGTAAATATTACATTTGGTTCCCTCATCCAAATCATTGACATATATTGTGAATAGCTGGGCCCCAAGCACTGATCCCTGCGGTACCTCACTAGTCACCGCCTGCTACCCTGAAAAAGACCCATTTATTCCTACTCTCTGTTTCCTGTTTGTTAACCAATTTTCAATCCATGCCAGTATATTACCCCCAATCCCATGTGCTTTAATGAGAGAGTGCAAGGTGAGAGACTGATCAGAGATAGAGGGGGTGAGAGAGATTAAGGTCAGGGGGTGGTGGGGGAGAGTGAGTATTTTTTCATTTAATATTACTTCAATTTACAAAAAATAGTTTAGTTGAATTTTGAAGCCAGCTAATTATCTCGCCTTTGTTTTGTTGACAGTTAATGGTAATTATTTACCCCTGTGAGACCGGGATTCTAATTTTTAATACCTCTGAGATAAAGGGGAAGAGAGATAGATGGAAACATACAATTAAAGTGAAGGGTAGGCAGCTTCTTTCCTGATTCTAAATGGAACTTTTTTATAGTTGAATTTTGAAAACAAGCGTGTGTCTTTGAAGGAAACAGATTGGAAGGGAGGTGAGGAGGAAAATTGGTTGAGTGGGAAGAGGCCTCTGCCCACTCGTCACTTGCCCTTGGACAGGAGCAAGTGTCAATGGAGAGGAGTGGACAGCAGATTAAGGGTGAGGAGACAGCAGAGAGAGGAGATGGGGAGAATACAGGAAAACAGCAGGTAGTTCCAAGGAGAAGAGGTGTAGTGTTAGGAGTGAGCGGGTGATAGAAAGGGGACTGAATAGTTTATCATAAGCTCAGTGAGATGAAGGGGCAGGGGATGCGATAGGAGTGAGTCTGGGTATATCCAAATGCTTATTTCTACTTCATGGCTAGCAGCACACATGCTACATAATAACATCACTTCAAAAAAAACTCTCCTTGGGGAAGATGTATTTTGGAGGCCCAGTTATTTGGAATTCTGTTATAGTTAGGGTTGTACTACAGTAATGAGTAATGTCTTTCAAACTAATCTCCTCTCCTTCATTCCTTAGGATAAGGATCGATATGCCCACCTTATTGATGCTAAGTATAATCCATACACAGGCCACAATTCATTCCGTGACAAGTACTTCAGTGGAGTCATGAAGAAGATTTCTAAAGAAAATGAAAATTCTCAGAACTGAACCGTTCAAATATATTTTGAACCGCAAGAGACTTTTCAGCTAATAAATAGATGAAGACCCATTTTATTTAGCTGTAATAGCATTCTTAAAAGATTTAATTTGAGAGACAGAAGTGATTAGTATGAACTGTATTTTTGTATTAACTGGCCAAATAGAATATGCATAAACAGCTAAAACAATAAATGTCCTTTTATATGCATTATTAAGTACATTTGTAAACAATTTCTTTGAGAGGAATACACAAAGGAATCCAGTTTGTTTGTAAAGCACGTCACAGAGTGGGATGTATTAAAAGGTCAATATTGAGTCAAAACACAGGTAATCCTGCCACTTTATGAATAAAATTGTGAGAATAAGATAAGCGGACACAGGTTCAAACTAGTTAACGGTAAATTTAAGACTCATAACTAGGAAGAATTTCTTCATACAAAGAATGAGCAACAAACTAAATGTATTTACAGACAGAGCAGTAATGGTAAAAATATCTGGAATCATTTAAGAAATAATTAGAAGATAAAATGGGACTGTACGGTCATCTGAATTGATGAATTAAGATGGGCTGAATGGCCTTTTTCATTCATCATTATCTTGTGATCTATACATAAGTGGTGGAATTCTACAAGTTTCATTAATTTGTACAATTGTGTAATCAGTAATGAGGCCCAGTGCGCACACAGCATAGTCCCAAAATTAAAAAGATTCTTCTCCAGTAGAATCTGAAGTTCGGTGCCAAGTATGCTGTGCCTTACCTTTCTGGCCCCAAGTGCTTCACCATGGTATTGGCCCTCTTATATTTCATTATAATAAGGGAGTCCAAGCCTTTGGTCCTTGTGGCCTATGTGGGTATGTACCATGTAGCTATAGGATCACATTTAAAGTTTAAGATCATGTTCCCATGCCCATTCTTCGGACATAATTGGTCACCTTTTGTCTCAACCAGTCATGACTCACTTCTCATAGAGTCATAGAGTTATACAGCACGGATAGAGGCCCTTCAGCCCATCGTGTCCGCGCCGGCCATCAAGCCCTGTCTAATCTAATCCCATATTCCAGCATTTGGTCCGTAGCCTTGTATGCTATGGCATTTCAAGTGCTCATCCAAATGCTTCTTAAATGTTGTGAGGGTTCCTGCCTCCACAACCCTTTCAGGCAGTGAGTTCCAGACTCCAACCACCCTCTGGGTGAAAAAGTTCTTTCTCAAATCCCCTCTAAACCTCCCGCCCTTTACCTTGAATCTATGCCCCCTAGTTATTGACCCCTCTACTAAGGGAAAAAGCTCCTCAGCATCCATCCTATCTATGCCCCTCATAATTTTGTACACCTCAATCATGTCCCCCCTCAGCCTCCTCTGCTCCAAGGAAAACAAACCCAATCTGCCCAGTCTCTCTTCCTAGCTGAAGCGCTCCAGCCCTGGTAACATCCTGGTGAATCTCCTCTGCACCCTCTCCAAAGCGTTCACATCCTTCCTGTAGTGTGGCGACCAGAACTGCACACAGTATTCCAGCTGTGGCCTAACCAGTGTTTTATACAGCTCCATCATAACCTCCTTGCTCTTATATTCTATGCCTCGGCTAATGAAGGCAAGTATCCCATATGCCTTTTTTACCACCTTATCCACCTGTTCCGCCGCCTTCAGGGATCTGTGTACTTGCACACCCAGATCCCTCTGACCCTCCGTCTTGCCTAGGGTCTTACCATTCATTGTGTATTCCCTTGCCTTGTTAGTCCCCCCAAAGTGCATCACCTCGCACTTTTCCGGGTTAAATTCCATTTGCCACTGTTCCGCCCATCTGACCAACCCATCCATATCGTCCTGCAGACTGAGGCTACCCTCCTCGCTATTTACCACCCTACCAATTTTTGTATCATCTGCGAACTTACTGATCATACCTTTTACATTCAAATCATTTAAGTGTATTTTGTGAATTTTAGTGTGTTAAGAAGTCAATTATTTGAAGTAAGTTTAATTTTTTAAGGGTTTTTTAAACTCTTGGGCAGTTTAAACAGGAAGTAGAATCCAGGTATAAAAGGGGAGGGGCTAGTGCGGTGCACGGAGTGCTTTGTGCATTGAGTGCTGTTGGAGTTTTGCTAAGTGGGAGAGTTCGGATAAGTGGGAGGTGAGGGTGTGTTTTTTGCTCTGTTTTATTCCCCACTCCCAGGCTTAGACAGCACTGCGGAGGCGGAGCAGCGAGACGAGTCAACCAAACAGGCTCCACAGACAGTATTCAAGGAGGAGGTTGGTGATCAGCTGGTTGGTTGGTTTTCTTCCTTCTCTTCTCTTTCATACCTTTAAGTTGGTAAGTCCTATTGAATAGTGGTGTGATATTATCATATATATCCGGGCAGGGTCTTCATAACTAATAATAAGAAATTTAATTAATTATATAGAATGGAGCAGGTGATGTGTTACTGTTGTGAGATGTGGGAGCCGGTGAACCCCATTGAGGCTAACGGTGATTACATCTGCGACAAGTGTTTGCTGCTAGAGGAACTCAAGTTCCATGTTATGGAGCTTGAGACCGAGCTTCAGACACTGCGACACATCAGGGAGGGGGAGAAGTTCCTGGACTCTATGTTTCAGGAGATGGTCACACCTATGAAATTAATTACTGCAGATGTAGTCCGTGGTCAGGGACAGGACGGTGTGACTACGAGTGAGGAAGGTACAGGGATCCAGGATGTAGTGTTGAAGGAGACGCAGCCCTTGTTCTTGTCCAGCAGGATCGAGGTTCTTACTCCCTGTGAGGGCGGGAGCGGGGACTGCAGGGAGGATGAGCAACCTGGCCACAGCACCGTGGTACAGGGGGCCATTCAAGTGGAGGGAGTAAAAAGAAATGTTGTAGTGGTAGGGGATAGTATCATTAGGGGGATAGATAGGGTTCTCTGCAGTCAAGAGCGGGAGTCCCGAAGGCTGTGTTGCCTGCCTGGTGCCAGGGTTAAGGACATCTCTTCTGGGCTGGAAAGAAACTTGCAGTGGGAGGGGGAGGATCCAGTTGTCGTGGTCCATGTTGGTACAAACGACGTAGATAGGACAAGGAAGACGGTTCTGTTAAAGGAGTATGAGCAGCTAGGGGTCAAATTAAAAAACAGAACCTCAAGGGTAATAATCTCTGGGTTATTACCTGAGCCACGAGCGAATTTGGCTAGGATAAATAAAATTAAAGAGTTAAATGCGTGGCTCAAAGACTGGTGTGGGAGAAATGGGTTTTGCTTCTTGGGACACTGGCACCAGTACTGGGACAGGAGGGAGCTGTTCTGTTGGGACGGACTCCACTTGGCCAGTGCTGGGACTAGAGTCCTGGCGAATCATATAACTAGGGCTGTAGAGAGGGCTTTAAACTAATTAGTGGGGGGGAGGTTTCTAGAGAGCAAATAATAGAAATGACAAAAGAGAAGGTCATAGACTTAGGTAGCAGTGGGGGAATTAAAAAACAGAATGTGTCAGGAAGGGACAGAAGGTATGGAGTAAAAAGTAAAGTACTAAAAAGGGAAAAAACAGGAACTAAGTGTTACAAAACATATTTGAAAGTTCTTTATCTGAATGCACGTAGCATTCGTAACAAAATGAATGAGTTAACGGCACAAATAATGACATATGGGTATGATCTTGTGGCCATTACAGAAACATGGCTGCAGGGTGACCATGACTGGGAATTAAACATACCAGGTTATTTAACAATCAGGAAGGACAGGCAGGAAGGGAGAGGAGGTGGGGTGGCTATGTTAATAAAGGAAGGAATCACTATAATACAGAGAAATGATATTGGGTCAAAGGAGCAGGATAGTGAAACAGTTTGGGTGGAGGTAAGGAATAATAAGGGGAAAAAAACACTAGTGGGTGTAGTCTATAGGCCTCCGAACAGTTGCAACTCTGTTGGACGGAGTATTAATCAGGAAATAGTTGAGGCTTGTAATAAGGGAACAGCTATAATTATGGGGGATTTTAATTATCATATTAACTGGACAAATCAAATTGGGCAGAGCAGCCTTGAGGAAGAGTTCATTGAGTGTATTAGGGATGGGTTTCTTGAGCAGTATGTAACTGAACCGACCAGGGGGCAAGCAACCTTAGATTTGGTCCTGTGTAATGAGACAGGATTAATTAAAAATGTCCTAGTAAAGGATCCCCTTGGAATGAGTGACCATAACATGGTTGAGTTCCATATTCAATTAGAGGGTGAGAAGGTTGGATCTCAAACAAGCGTGCTGAGCTTGAATAAAGGAGACTATGAAGGTATGAGAGCGGAATTAATTAGAGTGGACTGGGAAAATAGATTAAAGGGTAAGACGGTACATGACCAGTGGTGTACATTTAAGGAGTTATTTTACAACTTCCAAAAAAAATATATTCCACTGAGGAAAAAAGGGTGTAAAAGAAAAGATAGCCATCCGTGGCTAAGTAAAGTAATTAAGGATAGTATCCGACTAAAAACAAGGGCATATAAGGTAGCCAAATCTAGTGGGAGGATGGAAGATTGGGAAGTCTTTAAAAGACAGCAAAAAATAACAAAAAGATTGATTAAGAAAGGGAAGATAGATTATGAAAGTAAATTAGCAAAAAATATAAAAACAGACAGTAAAAGTTTCTATAGTTATATAAAAAGAAAAAGGGTGGCTAAAGTAAATGTTGGTCCCTTAGAGGATGAGACCGGGAAATTAATGGTGGGAAACATGGAGATGGCAAAAACACTGAACAATTATTTTGTATCAGTCTTTACAGTAGAGGACACTAAGAATATCCCAACACTGGACAAACAGGGGGCTCTAGGGGGGGAGGAACTAAATACGATTAAAATCACTAAGGAAGTGGTACTTGGTAAAATAATGGGACTCAAGGCGGATAAATCCCCTGGACCTGATGGCTTGCATCCCAGGGTCTTGAGGGAAGTAGCGGTAGGGATTGTGGATGCATTGGTAATAATTTTCCAAAACTCACTGGACTCAGCAAAGGTCCCGGCAGATTGGAAAACTGCTAATGTAACACCCTTATTTAAAAAGGGTAGTAGGCAGAAGGCTGGAAACTATAGACCTGTTAGCCTAACATCTGTGGTTGGTAAAATGTTAGAGTCCATTATTAAGGAGACAGTAACGGGACATTTGGATAAACATAATTTAATAGGGCAAACTCAGCATGGTTTCATGAAGGGGAAGTCATGTTTAACAAATTTGCTTGAGTTTTTTGAGGAAGTAACATACAGGGTGGATAAAGGGGAACCAGTGGACGTAGTGTATTTAGACTTCCAAAAGGCATTTGACAAGGTGCCACACAAAAGATTATTGCTCAAGATAAAAAATCACGGGATTGGGGGTAATATTCTGGCGTGGGTGGAGGATTGGCTCTCTAACAGAAAGCAGAGAGTTGGGATAAATGGTTCGTTCTCAGATTGGCAACCAGTAACTAGTGGTGTTCCGCAGGGGTCAGTGCTGGGTCCCCAACTCTTTACAATCTATATTAACGATTTAGAGGAGGGGACCGAGTGTAACATATCAAAGTTTGCAGATGATACAAAGATGGGAGGGAAAGTAGTGAGTGAGGAGGACATAAAAAACCTGCAAAGGGACATAGACAGGCTAAGTAAATGGGCAGAGATTTGGCAGATGGAATACAATACTGGAAAGTGTGAGGTTATGCACTTTGGCAGGAAAAATCATAGAGCAAGTTATTATCTTAATGGCAAGAAACTGGAAAGTACTGTAGTACAAAGGGATCTGGGGGTCCTGGTGCACGAAACTCAAAAAGTTAGTATGCAGGTACAGCAAGTGATTAAGAAGGCCAATGGAATGTTGGCTTTTATTGCTAGGGGGTTGGAATATAAAAACAGGGAGGTATTACTGCAGTTGTACAAGGTATTGGTGAGGCCGCACCTGGAATACTGCATACAGTTTTGGTGTCCATACTTAAGAAAAGACATACTTGCTCTCGAGTCAGTACAAAGAAGGTTCACTCGGTTAATCCCGGGGATGAGGGGGTGGTCATATGAGGAGAGGTTGAGTAGATTGGGACTCTACTCATTGGAGTTCAGAAGAATGAGAGGCGATCTTATTGAAACATATAAGATTGTGAAGGGGCTTGATCGGGTGGATGCGGTGAGGATGTTCCCAATGATGGGTGAAACTAGAACTAGGGGGCATAATCTTAAAATAAGGGGCTGCTCATTCAAAACTGAGATGAGGAGAAACTTCTTCACTCAGAGGGTGGTAGGTTTGTGGAATTTGCTGCCCCAGAAAGCTGTGGAAGCTACATCATTAAATAAATTTAAAACAAAAATAGATAGTTTCCTAGAAGTAAAGGGAATAAAGGGTTACGGGGAGCGGGCAGGAAATTGGACATGAGTCTGGGTTCGGAATGGTCATGGCCCTGTGGGTAGTGGAGCGGGCCCAGGGGCCGTGTAGCCTTGTTCTGCTCCTACTGTGTTCTAATTCTGTTAGATTTCAGGAGATGGTTTTATTCCTGTTCCTGGCTGGGGTGGAGATCGCCTTTACAGAAGGTAAGTACTGTAGAAAATATAGGGACAGAGTGATCTCCTGGAAGAATTTCGATCGCCTAGATGGGTCGGAGAGGAATTTCCCAGATTTTTTTCTCCCAAATTGGCCATTGGGTCTTTATCTGGTTTTTCGCCTCTCCCGGGAGATCACATGGGTTCGGGTGGATGCAGAGTGATAGAAGATTTGAGGTTAGGATCAGATCAGCCATGATCTTATTGAATGGTGGAGCAGGCTCGAGGGGCCGATTGGCCTACTCTTGCTCCTATTTCTTATGTTCTTATGTTCTTATCCAAGTCATTAATGTAGACCACAAACAGCAAGGGACCCAGCACCGATCCCTGTGGTACCCCACTGGCCACAGGCTTCCAGTCACAAAAACAACCTTCGACCATCACCCTCTGCCTTCTGCCACTAAGCCAGTTTTGTATCCAATGTGCCAAGGCACCCTGGATTCCATGGGCTCTTACCTTCTTGACCAGTCTCCTGTGCGGGACTTTATCGAAGGCCTTACTGAAATCCATGTATACCACATCCACTGCGTTACCCTCATCCACACACCTAGTCACCCCCTCAAAAAATTCAATCAAATTAGTCAGACATGATCTTCCCTTGACAAAGCCATGTTGACTATTCCTGATTAATCCTTGCCTCTCCAAGTGGAGACAAATTTTGTCCCTCAGAATTTTTTCCAATAATTTACCTACCACTGATGTTAGGCTCACTGGCCTGTAGTTTCCTGGTTTTTCCCTACTTCCCTTCTTGAATAATGGTACTACATTAGCGGTTCTCCAGTCCTCTGGCACATCCCCTGTGGCCAGAGAGGTCCTGAATATATGTGTTAGAGCCCCCGCAATCTCTTCCTTTGCCTCACACAGCAGCCTGGGATACATTACATCCGGGCCTGGGGATTTATCCATTTTTAGGCCAGCTAAAACCGCCAATACCTCCTCCCTATCGATGTTAATATGTTCGAGCATATCACAGTCCCCCCGCCCTATTTCTATGTCTACATCGTCCTTCTCCATAGTGAAAACAGATGCAAAAAATTCATTTAGAACCCCTCCTACATCTTCCGGCTCCACACACAGATTGCCACTTTTGTCCCTAATGGGCCCTATTTTTTCCCTAGTTATCCTCTTACCCTTAATATACTTATAAAACATCTTAGGATTTTCCTTTATTTTGCTCGCCAGTGTTATTTCATGGCCCCTCCTTGATCTCCTAATTTCTTTTTTAAGTATCCCCCTGCACTTTTTGTACTCCTCTAGGGCTTCCTCCGTCTTTAGCCTTTTGTATCTGCCAAAAGCCCTCTTTTTTTTCCTAATCCATTCTCGTATATCCCCTGACATCCAAGGTTCCCTGTGGTTTTTGGAACCACCCTTGACCTTTACGGGAACATGTTGCCATTGTATGATCTCAATCTCCCTTCTGAAAGCCTCCCATTGCTCCGATGTGGATTTTCCTACAAGTAGTTGATCCCAGTCCATTTTGGCCAGATCCTGCCTTATCCTATTAAAATTGGCCTTCCCCCAATTTAGAACCTTTATTTCTATCAAGGAAAGAAAGACTTGCATTTATATAGAGCATTTCCTAACCTCGGCATCCAAAATAAATGTAAATAATGGAATTATCAGTAAATTTGAGGACCATCTGTACAATAACAATCTAGTAAGTGGCAGTCAGTATGGATTCAGCAGAGGAAGATGCTGTCTGACCAACATCCTCGACTTCTTTGAAGAAGGGACAACCCAAGTGGACTGTGGTGAGCCCTATGATGTGGTGTATCTTGGCTTCCAATAGTTCCAAATGAAAGGCTATTAATTAAACTCAAAGCTGTGGAGTTTCAGGGTAAACCCTGGGCATAGATAAGAAACTAGTTGAAGGTTAGGAAATAATGAGTACTTGTTCGAGGAGTTATATTAATTTGGGGGCAAGTACTGAGTGGGTAGCCTCAGGGCTCAGCTCTGGGACCACTACTGTTTCAAATTTATATAAATGGCCTGAATTCAGAAACTATAATCAAAGTGGTCAAATTTGCAGATGATACCAAATTAGGAGGGGCGGTGGAATGGAATTGGCTTGAGTAAAGAAGATTGAGGGGTGATCTAATCGAGGTGTTCAAAATGTTAAAGAATTTGATAGGGGTAGATACAGAGAAACTATTTCCTCTGGTGGGGGAATCAAGAATGAGGGGACATCAATAATTATCTTGTGATTAAAAGTGGAAGAACATGGCTTCGAGGGCTGCAATCCCGAAGACTACTGAATCCCAATGTCAATAGCCAACTGCTTCATCACCAGTAGGAGGCAAGATCAGTGGGAAAGTGATCACTGGGTTGTTCTTCCATATCTATCAGCAGCCACTTCAGACCAGAGTTGATTACAGCCTGAGGAGTATATCACAGTTGATGTGCTGTTTAAAGACATCAGAAGAAACCGGTGGGGAGGAGGGTTTGTCTCCTCGCAAAAAATATCATTCACAACAATGCCTCGAGTTCTAAATTGTGCAGCGGCCCCCAGGTTGTATTTAGCAAGGGGTTAATTAATTATTGCTAACATTTAGGACTTTCCATTCTTTAAAATTCTGTCACTTTTTATTCTTAGAACTATACAATAAAGAGCCATTTATAAGGTATCTGCTTGGAGAGCAGACACCGATGTAGGAGGAAGGCAGCTGACGGCAGCCAAGCTAGTTCATCTGCAAACTTGATTTTGGAGTCTACCAGCAGTTAATGCCAGGAACTCCATATCTCAGAGAACTCAGAATAAATAGAACCCACCAAACAAGGACCTTTTTGATCCAAAATAGTCTACAGTGGCACTGTTTATTATTGTTCATCAGAAGCTGGCATTTATTCTCCTTAGAGAAGAGAAGGTTAACGGGAGATTTAATAGAGGTATTCAAAATTATGAGGAGTTTCATTAGAGTAAATAAAGAGAAACTGTTTCTACTGGCGAGTGGGTCGGTGACCAGAGAACATAGATTTAAGATCATTGGCAAAAGAACCAGAGGGGATATAGGCAAAAAAAAATGACGCAGTGAGTTGTTATGATTTGGAATGCACTGCCTGAAAGGTTGGTGGAAGCAGATTCAATAGTAACTTTCAAAAGGGAATTGATATATACCTGAAAAGGAAAAATTTGCAGGGCTAGCTCTTTCAAAGAGTCGGCACAGGCGTGATGAGCTGAATGGCCTCCTTCTGTGCTGTAAGATTCAAAGGTAAGCAGAAGTTGAATCACCCATTTTTTGTTACTGGTTTGGCTCCTTTGAGCCCCTATAATAAAGATGCAACAAAACTTATTTAACAAATTACATTGGCCCTGAAAATCTGTGGGCTGTGGTCCTGACAGTTGTGTTGGCATCGTGCCTGCCAGAATTTGTGGGGAGGGCATCTAATTTGCATGGGGTCATCAGGTACCCATGCCACTATGGTGCATCTCCCCTGCCCATCTCCCCCTTACTGCTTGAAAATCCCAGGCCCAGGCTCCCCACGCCTAAGATTCTGTGCAGCTCCACCGTGGCTCCCTATGTGAGGATGCTGGCATAGCTTTTTATATATTCAGTTCATTGAATTTCTGGATTTCCACTGCACTTCTGGCAAAGTTGAGTGCCTTAACAGGACCAGCTGCAAGGAAATTTCCAGCCAATGTGTTCTGAATGGATATAATATACAAATAGGAGAGATTTAAAATCTGCTTCTATAAGAATAAGACGCCTCCTAAGCTCTGGCTTTATGTTTAGTAAGGTTCCAGCATAGAATTAGAGAGAGAATTTTCTCATCCACCTTGAGTAGATAATTTGAAAATGGATGTTGTTATTTCACAGTCAACTGTTGGGGTTACAGTGGCTATTAAATAAAATGCTTGTCTATTGTAGTAAGTGTAAACTTGAGAGGCAAGCACACAGAAGAGAAACATTTTATGCAGCAGCTCTTGCAAGATCAGTGAATGGTAGCTCCTGGGGCAATTTAAGGTTTGAGGGTGCAAAATTATTTTTTGGGGTGTAATTTCCACCCTATCCTGTCTTGGAACTTACATGAAGTTAGAAAAAGAACATTATAACTTAATTTAGGGTCTTTAAAAGTATTCCAGTCAAAAATTGTGGCACAGCTTTTTATGGGGCCAAAAATCTCTGCGCATTCTGGCAGCTCCCAACTTGAAGAAATCCAGATCTTGGTTCTTCGAAGGGTGCTGGCTCTTCCTTGCTGATCCTTGACTCATGTGTTGGAGTCAAAACTGGCACGACCTCAATCAGCACTGATGTGAAATATATCTTCTGAATTATTGACTAAGGACTGGACTTGAAGTTAATAGATTGTAAAAAGATGTCTAACAGAGGCGATAGTATACAGGCATGTTTCCTTAGTTGAACTTTGCTAAAAATATTAACAATCTTCTGAGGTTAAGCAACACTAAAGATGAAAGTCATTAGTGACGAGGCAAGCTATTTGACACCTATTATGGCACTTTAAGAGCTCTAATAATTTACATAAAAGCTGCTGTTATGGTAAATCAACTGTGAAGAGGAGGTTTGGGAACTATTATGGAAGTTTGACACCAAAGAAAAGTGTGAGTGCTATCTTGGTACTCGCTTCGAGTCAGAAGGTTGTGGGTTTAAGCCTCACTGCATGACTTGAACATATAATCTAAGCTGACATTTCAGTGCCATTTTATGGATGAAACTTTAAACCAAGGGTCCATCTATTTGCCTGTTCATATGGACATGAAAGATGCCATGGTACTATTTGAAGAAGAGCAGGGAGTGCTCCCAAAAGCCAACATTTCTCCCTTAGCCAACACCACCAAAACAGATTTAGTCTCGCAAACCCACGTCCAGTTTGGTATACTCCTGAAATATCTTTGATGGGAATTCACCGGAAGGGCTGCAGATGAGCACAGGACATGGATACGCCAGGACCCGGCCTAACATTGGGGTATCCAATTGGGGTTTTCAGGGTAGAGCATTTGCCTAACCAAAACAAGGCTGGGGCTGGAGGGTGGGAACGCCTTACACATTGGGAATTCCTGCATTTCTGGTCCTCAAAAGTAGCTAGCTTAAGATCAGCGGAGGTACGTCTGATGAGACCCAAGTGTATCTCACTGACAACCAGTGGAAGTGGGACTCACCAGGCCGGGGGCGGGGGGAGGCGTGAAAGCTGGGTTTCCCTGAAGAAAAAAATATTTCAAAGCAGTCCCTTAGCAAGAGATCTGCTGTGGATAGTAGTCTTCTGCTTCGTGGGGAAGGGGGTGGGGAGGGTGGCGGTTAAAACCCTTCTGCAAACTGACACTCTTTGGCCACAATTTTCAGCTTCTTTGGTGTGTGGACACTCAAGATACACCCTTCGGGCAGGAGCACCTGCGTCCCAATATTAATTATTGAAACCTTAGCAGGGCCAGTTGCAGAGGTTTAGCGTGGGCACATCTTGGCACTTATATCAGGATGAATTGATTTAAGGGGCCTTCATCTAGTGGTTTAACTCATTTACAGTTTGTGGGATTTGGCTGTTGGATTTACTTACAAAACAACAATGACTGCAATTCAAAAGTTGTTGGGTACATTGGGACATTCTGAGGATGTGAAAGGGCACTATAAAAAGACAAGCCCTTTGTTTACTGATTGCTCTGTACTGGTGAATGCTGTGCTGGCTCATGAGCAGGTCATCTTTGGGTTGACAGGTTATACCACTGTCGAGGCCTTCTGACTTTGTGCCTGGAAGGAGGTGACCAAGAGAATCAATGCAATGTTCCCAACCAGAAGGAAAGTAAGGACATTCTGAAAAATATTGCTGATATCAAGAATGTTACCAAAAAAGGAGGTCTCTCCATTACATTGTACAGTGCAGAATACTGTTTGCAATGTCTCTCCGTTACATTGTACAGTGCAGATTACTGACAGGTTTTCATCAATCAACTACAGATTTCGTTTTTGCGGGGGGTGGGGGGAATTGGGGAGAATGATTTATATAACACAACTACTTCAAGTAGAAGCTATCCTGTTTGCTTTGGCGCCACTTACATTGGGGGCAGATTTGACAGCAACAGATTCACAACTTAATTTCTGTTCCCTATGACTGAAAGAAAGACTTGTATTCATATAGCGCCTTTCACTTTCTCAGGACTTCCCAAAGTGCTTTACAGCCAATTAAGTGTAATCACTGTTGTAATGTAGGAAAGGCGGCAGCCAATTTGCGCAGAGCAAGGTCCCACAAACAGCAATGTGATAATGACCAGATAATTTACTTTTTAGTGATGATGGTTGAGAGATAAGTTTTGGCCAGGGCACCAAGGAGAACTCCCCTGCTCTTCTTCGAAATAGTGCCATGGTATCATTTACGTCCACCTGAGAGAGCAGACGGGGCCTCGGGTTAACGTCCCACTGCACAGGCTAGTGATCACAGAACCACGATACTAGCCTGTACCGATGGGCTGAGTGTTGAGAAACTGTCTACAGCAAGAATAAATGGAGGAAGTCACCACTGGAGCCTGTGCTGCTGCTGAAGGCACCAGAGAAACCATCTGTTTAGGCGGTTGTAAGTGTTTTGGGACCACCTCATTGAACATACAATGCTGCCACCCATGCTGTCAGCAGCATTTCTTTAAGGCAAATGAACCACATGACAACCTGTTTTTCTAACTAAATATCCAGATAGTAAAAAAATGTTTGTGTCTCTGGATATGTTTTCAATCTACTGAAAATGAAATATTTTGAATTAAAAGATGAAAGATTCACCTCAATAGAGTGGGCTCTGGGTACACTTTTTTCCTGATAAGGTAACAAAAGGTTAAACTACACTCCTTCAGGAGACAGTTGGCACTAGGCACGTTGAAAAAATGTTATCTATTTTTGACAAAGCATAAATAGCCCTGGAGTTGATATCTGCATAAGAGGGCAGCTGGCATGGGCGGGGGTTGTGCAGATCTCAGTATCCCACATCCCCCAGGGAATGGTTGCCAGCCATTAAATTCTGGATGATATTGACACCAAGTTCTTCTCATACAGAATAGGCCATTCACAACATGTCCCATCACTCAGTAATGCCCTGACAAGGGTGAAGATAAAAAGTCACAACATTTCAGACAATCTGGCACAGACATCCTCACAGGATGGAGCAAGTCAGCACTGGAAGAGAGGATGAGTGCACATATCATTCCTCCAGCACATGTGCTACAGATTATGTTCAAAGCTGAGAAAATGAATTCTAATACTGCTTTCTTAGCACTGATGATGGAAAAATTTCTGCCATGTTAAAAGTCAAGGTAAATTGGCCTATCATATTTCCCATAAATCAGAATCTGACCACATCACATTTCTTGTTGGAGTGATTTTGTTCTTTCTGACATTTGGCACACCTACACTTCCATAAGTCAATTGTATTAGTTGCCTAGTATTTCTGAGTGGGTCCTTTTGATTTCCCACCGTTACTATGACAGAGGATCAGTGGCAGCTCCGGAGAAATGGCGTAAATGCCAAAGTGACGGCCAGAGATCGGGGAACCCCCGTGAAAATTCTATCCGGTGTTTTTAAACAGCCTCAAATAAGTATTGTATAGTCTATAAATACTGCTGATATTAACAAATGAACGCTAAACGCATTCAGATGACATTCCTCTTTCTGTTATTATTTTAATGCAGGTGTTAAGTTTATTTCTCCACTAAAATAGTTGACAAGGACTGTCACATGAATGCAGTAAGTATTCATCTATTAATATCACCAACAGTAATTTATAGGATTATAACCTACAACTCCGAGCAGCTGAACTGATTTACCCAAGTTTGCAGTACATAGCTCTATCCAGATGATTGAATCCGATTTTCTTGCCAGGGCTCCCCCTAAAAGATTCTGTTACACACTCACACACATTGCTATTATACACCCAGGTAGAAACACTGGGCAGCTCCCTTAGGGCATGTGATCCTCCCCGCCTGAGTTTTCTCTATGGCCCGGAAATCCCTCGGAACTGCTCCCACTCGGCCGCCATAACTTTGCCAGAAGTGCGGCGGAATCCCCATTTACGGGCGTAAATAGGGTTTCCACTGTATATCCGGTATAGTTACAGCAGCAGAACAGGAGCAGCTCCAAGGAAATTCTGGGTACATGCTCCGCCCAGGCTATTATTAAATGCCCAAACATAAAAGAGGAACATCTGGCCCATCGTGCCCAATCTGAAGGTCAGAATTTAGTTAGTATTTTACAGTTAGTATTGACCCTGTGTTAAATCCTTATGTTCTGCATCTTTTGGATGATATTCCCTCATTATAATTGCATGACTCATTACATAGACTGGTTGTTACTTGATTTGAGTGCCTTGTTTGGCTATATTGTTTTCAGTTTTCTGGTCACTCTCCCCGTCCTTCATGAACCCATTCTTCCTTCGCCCTCCTGCATACCTGCAAATGTTCATAATTGTCCTGGTCTGGGTAGTGGTGGACCTTAATCCTTGGGGCAGTGTACCATTGGTAGTTGCAAGGGTTATCATTGGTTACCCCAATGTTTGGCTGAGCAGGCAACATCTTTTTGTCGTGGGATTAGAAGGAAGTCATTGTCTATGGTTGGCATGATTTGGGGTTTGCCATGAGTCTTAATGACTGATGATTAATGTGCATCTACACAGCCATCTGACGGGTTGGCGTTGTCTTATAGTGGGATCACAAGGAGATGGCACCTAATTGAGAGCTTGAATATCGATTACCTTGCTTTGCACTGGCTGCTCCTGGTATGGTGAAGGGGATTGGCGTATCTCACATGAAAGACTAAATAAGGTTCAGGTTCATGGGATTGATGGTAACATGTTGAATTGGATTAAAACATGTCTGGTTGGAAGAAACACTGAATACTGGGGCTGAAATTGCGGCCTCCGTAATGGTGTACTCTCAGAGTACGCCGTCATAATCCATTTGAAAGGCCCTGGAAGTTCCGGATTTTCACAAGTGCTTGCGCATGCACGAAATCCGGACCATGCGATCTGTCAAGCTACGCCTTAACAGATCATCCGAACCGCATGGAAACTCAGTATTGCTTGTGCAGAGCTGGGCTATTTGCCCAACAACTGCCCACGCAACTGTTACAGCTGATAAAAAACAGGCATACCAGGGATGAGGGAGCTCAGGTAGGTAGAGTAGAGAAGCTGGGATTTTTCTCCTTAGAATAAGGAGATGAAGGGGAGATTTAACAGAGGTGTTCAAAATTATGAGGTATTTTGATAGAGTAGATAGGGAGAAACTGTTTCCAGTGGCAGGACGGTCGATAACCAGAGGACACAGATTTAAGGTAATTGGCAAAAAAGCCAGGGGGCAGATGAGGAGAAAATTGTTTATGCAACAGGTTGTTGTGATCTGGAATGCATTGCCTGAAAGGGTGATGGAAGCAGATTTAGTTGTAACTTTCAAAATGGATTTGAATATCTACTTGAAAAGGAGAAATTTGCAGGGCTATGGGTAAAGAGCAGGGGAGTGGGACTAATTGGATTGCTCTTTCAAAGATGATTCACTGAGAGACATAGGTCAGACCAAGATCCTTTTTTGCCTTTTGATTAGATGGTAGGATCTAAAATGATACAGCTTCATAAAAATTAGTGAGTCCATTTATTCCCATAGGCAGAAAGAAACTCAGTCAGTGAAATACTGTTGTGAATGTCTGTGAAAGACCTACACATTATCTGCTATTCTCACAACAATTAGTAATCTATACAAACACACACCACACTGCTGGGCCTGGTCAGTAGCTGTTTTGACATCGTGTTGGTATTTGGGGAGGATGAGCGATAGGTAGATTAAGCACCTGTCCCTCAAACATACAGGTTTTTGACAGACAATGCAGCAATGCTCTGTTTGAAGGTGTGTTGGGAAGCCAGCATTCTAACATTTGTCCCTTTCAATCATTGCAGACCTGGAAAAGCAACCTGTCAGCTGTCAGTGGTCAAGACAGCACCACACAGCACCTTGCATCCCTCTCACCGAAGTTTGCAAGCACCAGCTCAGTTAGGCACATCCTGAAGGATGCAGTTTGTTAGCGTGATGAGGTAACACCAGTTGAGATAAAGTGCAAAGCTGAGGTCCAACAAGTATGATGTACTCGCTACCTGTGAGGCCAAGAAGAAAGACTGCGGGGAGGACAGCCATAATGCAAACCAAGGCACCATGGCTCAGAAGTCTGTCCAAGGGGGGGAAGAGCAGAATAGAAATGTGGTAGTGATAGGGGATTCTATAATTAGGGGGATAGATAGCCTCCTCTGCAGCCAAGAACCCCGAAGGGTGTGTTGCCTTCCCTGTGCCAGGGTAAGGGACATCTCGAGACAGCTGGAGAGGAATTTGGAAAGGGAGGGGGTAAACCCAGTTGCTGTGGTCCATGTCGGAACAAATGACTTAGGTAGGAACAGGAAGGAGGTCCTGCTGAAGGAGTATCAGGAGTTAGGAGTGAAATTAAAAAGCAGGACCCTGAGGGTAATAATCTCTGGATTATTGCCTGAGCCACGTGCAAATTGGCATAGAAACAGACAGATCAGGAGAATTAACATGTGGCTAAAGGGCTGGTGTGGGAAGGAGGGGTTCCTTTTCATGGGACACTGGTACCAGTACTGGGACAGGAAGGAGCTGTACCAATGGGATTGACTCCACCTGAACTGGGATGGGACCCGTGTCCTAGCGGAAAGGGTAAATAGGGAGTTGGCAATGACTTTAAACTAGTAAGACAGGGGGAGGGATCTACAAGAAATGAAATCAGCCTAAATATAAATAAAACAGGAAAGGAGAGCATAGGAAAGAGTAAAGTAAGGGAGGACATTGATGGCCAGGGAATAAATAGAGTTATAGAACAGGAGTTTAAAAGGATAGTTAAAAATAAAGTGAGAGGAACTGCTATTAAAAATGAGTTAATCTGTCTGTACAGCAATGCACACAGTGTCCATAATAAAACAGGGGAGCTGGAGGCAATCATGCATTTCGAGGAACGAGACAGAGTAGGGATTACTGAGTCATGGCTACAGAAAAATCAGGACTGGGAATTAAACATTGCAGGGTATAACATATTTAGAAAAGTGAGAGAGGGGAAAAGGGGAGGTGGAGTAGCTGTACTTATTAAGGATAACATAATGGCAGTGGAAATAAGTGACACAGCTATCAGCTAGACAGAAATAGAATCCATGTGGCTAGAGATAAAAGATAATAAAGGATTAATCACATTAATGGGGTAGTCAACAGACCACCTAATAGTGGAAGGAAGGTGTAGGAAGAAATATGCAGTCAAATTAGGGAAATGAGTAAAAAACATAGAATAATAATCATGGGGGATTTCAACTACACAGATATTAATTGGACAGAAGAGGTAGGTAAAAAGGATAAGCTAATGGAGTTCCTACAATGTGTGCTGGACTTGTTTCTAACCCAATATGTAAAAAGCCCACCAAGGGAGGATTCGCTATTGGATCTAGTAATGGGGAATGAACCAGAGCAGATAAGAGAAGTAAAAGTAGGGGAACATCTAGGCAATAGTGACCATAATATAATACGTTTTAAGATAATAATTGAGAAGGACTAGATATGACAAAGACCATGGTAATAGATTTGGAGAAAAGCTGATTTTGAGGGGCTGAGAATAGAACTTGGGAAAATGAAATGGTCAACAGTATTGGCAAACAATGATGTAGAACAGCAATGGGAAATATTTAAAATGTATGTTCAACAGAGTCCAGGAAAAATATAGTCCACTACTAAACAAGAACAAGCTAAACACTGATGAGACACTGTGGATGAATAAAGCCATAAGGGAAAAATTGAGGGTATGGAAAGAGGCATACATTAAGTACATGGACAGCAGGGGAGAGCATGATAAGGGAGAATATGAAGGGATTAGGAGAGAAGTCAAAAAAACAATTAGGAAGGCAAAGAGGAACAATGAAATTAAATTACCAAGGAACATAAAACGCAATAGTAAAATATTTTACAGGCACATAAATAAAAAAAGGAAGGTCAGGATGGGAATAGGGTCACTAAGGGGTGGAGAGGATAATACCACAGGCAGCAATAGAGAGATGGCAGAGATATTAAATAATTACTTTGCTTCAGTATTTACTAGGGAGATAGAACAGGTGGAGATAACATCGGATGATGAGATTAGTAATGAGTTAACTGCATTTAAAATAAAACAAGGAGATATACTAAATAAACTAATGAAACTCAAAGAGGATAAAACCCCTGGTCTGGACGGATTACATTTGCGCATTTTAAAAGATTCTAAAGAAGAAATAGCAGAGGCATTACTATACATATTTAGTAATTCGTTAGAAAAAGGTGTAATGCCAGAGGACTGGCAGATAGCTAACGTAATACCTATATTTAAGAAGGGAGATAAAATATGTCCAGGGAACTATAGGCCAGTCAGCTTAACATCGGTGGTAGGAAAAATAATGGAATCCCTACAAAAGGAGAAAATAGAAGAACATCTAGAAACAAAAAATATAATAATAAAGTCAGCATGGATTTCAAAAGGAAAAGTCTTGCTTGACCAACCTAATTGAATTTTTTGAAGAGGTAACAGAGAGAGTAGACAAGGGTAATGCAGTAGATGTAATTTATCTATATTTTCAATAGGCCTTCGTTAAGGTACCACATAATAGACGAATGAATAAGGTCGGGGAATGCAGTATCAGGTGATAAGTAGCAGAATGGATAGCTAGCTGGCTTCATGACAGAAAGCAGAGAGTAGGGATGAAGGGTAGCTATTCAGAGTGGCAGAAGGTGGAAAGTGGTGTTCCACAAGGATCAGTGCTGGGACCACTGTTGTTCACAATTTAATGATTTAGACTTTGGAATCAAAAACACAATTTCTAAATTTGCAGATGACACCAAATTGGGGGGGGGATAGTCAACACTGAGGAGGACTGCAACAAATTACAAGAAGACATTAATAAACTTGCAGAATGGGTATATAATTGGCAAATGAAATTCAACACATAAATGTGAGGTATTACATTTTGGTAAGAAAAATAGCGAGGTCACATATTTCTTGGAAAATAAGAATCTAAATGGGGTAGAGGAACAAAGGGATCCAGGAGAACAAATACACAAATCACGAAAAGTATCGACACAGGTTAACAAGGCCATAAAAAAAGCAAACCAAGCACTCGGGTTTATTTCTAGGGGATAGAATTGAAAAGTAGTGTAGTTATGTTAAACATTTATCGAACCTTGGTTAGACCACAATTGGAGTACTGTGTGCAATTCTGGTCACCATATTATAAAAAGGATATAGAGGCATTGGAGAGGGTGCAGAGAAGATTTACAAGGATGATACCAGAAATGCGAGGGTACACCTATCAGGAAAGGATGAACAGGCTGGGTATCTTTTCTCTTGAAAAGAGAAGGTTGAGGGGTGACCTAATAGAGGTCTTTAAAATCATGAAAGGTTTTGATAGAGTAGATACAGAGAGAATGTTTTCACTTGTGGGGATGAGCAAAATTAGAAGCCATCAATATAAGATAGTCACCAAAAAATCAAATAGGGAATTCAGCAGAAAATTCTTTACCCAGAGAATGGTGAAGGGAATAGTATAGATGCATTTAAGGGGTGGTTAGATAAGCATATGAGGGAGAAGGGAATAGAGGGTTATGCTGATAGGGTTAGATGAGGAAAGACGGGAGGAGGCTCGAGTGGAGGATAAACACCGGCATGGACTGGTTGGGCCGAATGGCCTGTTTCTGTGCTGTATATCCTATGTAATCCTTTGTAAAGAACAAGTGATAAGAACATAAGAACATTAGAAATAGGAGCAGGAATAGGCCACTTGGCCCCTCAAGCCTGCTCCGCCATTCAATAAGATCATGGCTGATCTTGGGCTCAAAGCCACTTCCCTGCCCGCTCCCCATAACCCTTCACTCCCTTATCTTGTAAGAAATCTGTCTATCTCCACCTTAAATGTATTTAATGACCCAGCCTCCACGGCTCTCTGGGGCAGAGAATTCCACAGATTTACGACCCTCTGAGAGAAGAAATTCCTCCTCATCTCAGTTCTAAAAGGGCGACCCTTTATTCTGAAACTACGCTCCCGAATTCTAGATTTCCCCACGAGGGGAAACATCCTCTCTGCATCTACCTTGTCGAGCCCCCTCAGTATCTTATATGTTTCAATAAGATCACCTCTCATTCTTCTAAATTCCAATGAGTATAGGCCTAACCTGTTCAAACTTTCTTCATAAGTCAACACCCTCATCTCAGGAATCAACCGTGTGAATCATCTCTGAACTACCTCCAATGCAAGTATATCCTTCCTTAAATAAGGAGACCAAAACTGTACGCAGTACTCAAGGTGTGATCTCACCACTGCTCTGTACAGTTGTAGCAGGACTCCCCTGCTTTTATACTCCAACCCCCTTGCAATAAAGACCAACATTCCATTTGCCTTTTTGATTACTTGCTGCACCTGCATGCCAACTTTTTGTGATTCATGCACAAGGACCCCCAGGTCCCTCTGAACTATAGCATTTTGTAATCTCTCTCCATTTAAATAATAATTTGCTTTTTTAATTTTCCTGCCAAAGTGGATAACCTCGCACTTTCCCACATTATACTCCATCTGCCAAATGTTTGCCCACTCACTTAGCCTGTCTATATCCCTTTGCAGATTCTTTGAGTCCTCTGCACAACTTGCTTTCCCACCCATCTTTGTATCATCCGCAAACTTGGCTACATTACACTCGGTCCCTTCATCCAAGTCATTAATGTAGATTATAAATAGTTGAGGCCCCAGCACCGATCCCTGTAGCACCCCACTAGTTACCGTTTGCCAACCGGAAAGTGATCCATTTATCCCGACTCTCTGCTTTCTGTTAGTTAGCCAATTCTCTATCCATGCTAATATATTACCCCCAACTCTGTGAGCTCTTATCTTATGCAGTAACCTTTTATGTGGCACCTTATCGAATGCCTTCTGGAAATCCAAATACACCACATTCACTAGCTCACACTTATCCACCCTGCTCGTTACATCCTCAAAGAACTCCAGTAAATTTTTTAAACGTGATTTCCCTTTCATAAAACCATGCTGACTCTGCTTGACTGCATTATGATTTTCCAAATGCCCTGCTACTGCTTCCTTAATAAAGGAATCCAGCATTTTCCCAACGACAGATGTTAGGCTAACTGGTCTATAGTTTCCTGCTTTCTGTCTCCCTCCTTTCTTAAATAGGGGTGTTACATTTGCAGTTTTCCAATCCGCTGGGACCTCTCCAGAGTCCAGGGAATTTTGGTATATTGCAACCAATGCATCCACTATCTCTGCAGCCACTTCTTTTATGACCCTGGGATGCAGGCCATCTGGTCCAGGGGACTTGTCGTCTTTTAGTCCCATTATTTTACCAAGTACTTTTTCCTTCGTGATAGTGATTGTCTTTAGTTCCCCCTCCATGTGGTCCCTTGATTGTCCATTATTGGGATGTTGTTAGTGTCTTCTACCGTGAAGACAGATAAAAATATTTGTTCAATATTTGCCATTTCCCCGTTCCCCATTATTAATTCCCCATTCTCATCCTCTAAGGGACCAATGTTTACTTTAGCTACTCTCTTCCCTTTTATATACCTGTCGAAGCTCTTACTTTCTGTTTTAATATTTCTTGCCAGTTTACTCTCATAATTCATCTTCTCTTTCTTTATTTTTTTTTAGTTATCCTTTGTTGGTTTTTAAAAATTTCCCAATCCTCTGGCCTCCCACCAATCTTGGCAACATTGTATGCCTTCATTTTCAATTGATACCAGATGCTGGCAGAGGAGGAGCAGGGAGCTGCTGACCAGATGGCCATGTGAGTGCCATTTATGATGCTCTACACCCTTATGAACCCTGTCAACCAGGCAACGTTCACTTTGTCAAGCTGGCTTTTCCTTTCCACATTGAAAGTGATGAGTGTGTTGTCTCTTGCAAACAAGACCTCTGTCACTTGCTTTATGCATCTGTGGACTGCCAACTGACTGATTTGTCATGTGTCGTTGGTGGTGGCTTGGAAGGATCCAATGGCATAAAAGTTTAATGGACTAGTGACCATCACTATGGTATAAGTTGTCTGTAGCTCAACCTCCACATTGCTATGTGCAGCATCCTTTATGAAGCAGAGGCATCAAAGACAGGCCTCCTCTGGCATGTTCTGTAAGGACTGTCTGGGACAGTAATTGGCGGTTCTGGAGTAAGGATAAGTGCATACTTAACCTATCTTTCTTGATCCCTCAAGCGGTGTTCTTCTCCAAATCTAGGATTGCCATTGGAACTCCCAAAGGAATTCCCACCTTTCCCACTTCTGTTGCTGAAAGTGAAATAGCAGCTGAAAGCAAGAATATTGTAAGAAATAAAAGCTGTACAATGCAATACAGCAAAAAAAAATAATGTACCAACTAAACGGCAGATAAAGCATGGGCTAGCACCACATAGAAAAGAAGGGGGCAAGAAAGGTGCTTATTGCAATGTGTGACTAATTTAAAAACTTTTGATCGGCTTAATAAGGCTTGTGCTGGTTACCAGTGCAGCCTCTAAAAACCTAGCAATGTTCTTTGCAGCAAAATGGAGTGCGCTGAGAATTGGGCAGGATAGTCTATGTGCTCAGTTTTGCAAGCTATGCTTCCCCATAGTGAAACACTGTGACACCAGCTTAGTCTTGTAAATTTGGGACCATCAAAGCATGAAAGGTAATCCTCCAACTGGAATGAGCTTCTGTGGGGGGCCAGCTTCCCTGCTTCTTTGAGGTGTAAGAAGCACCAACATAGATTTTGTGCCTGGGTATCAGGATATTACGCTGAAAGTTAGAGTGGCTGGTGAATATGTCTGACTAAGTATGGGTGGATGTATTCAAATGATATATTAATGGTGAAATGTCACACAATATAATATAACCCTGCACCCACTAAGCCCAGGATATGGATTTTGTTTTTTTGAACAAAACCTTGCCTTCAGCTACTCCAGAGGAAGCTATCCACAATGAAACCCAAGGCTGGCAGCAGCAATTTTCCACCTTTTCCTGATGTGGGCACCCTGATTCTGGCAGGAAACCTGCTAAAATTATTTAAATAAGACTGATCACCGTCTCACCACTGTCCCTTGACATCCAACTTCATTACCATCACCGAAACCCCCACCATCAACATCCTTGGGGTCACCATTGACTAGAAACTTAACTGGACCAGCCACATAAATACTGTGGCTATAAGAGCAAGTCACAGACTAGGTATTCTGCAGCGAGTGTCTTACCTCCTGACTCCCCAGAGTCTTTCCACCATCTACAAGACACATGTCAGGAGTGTGAGGGAAAACTCTCCACTTGCCTGGTTAAGTGCAGCTCCAACAACACTCAAAAAGCTCAACACTATACAAGACAAAGCAGCCCACTTGATTGGCACCCCATCCATCACCTTAAACATTCACTCCCTCCACCACTGGCATACCGTGGCTGCAGTGTGTAACATCTACAAGATGCACTGCAACAACTCACCAAGGCTTCTTCGGCAGCACCTCCCAAACCCGTGACCTCTACCACCTAGAAGAACAAGGGCAGCAAGCGCATAGGAACACCGCCACCTCCAAGTTCCTCTCCAAGTCACGCACCATCCTGACTTGGAATTATATCGCCGTCCCTTCCTCATCACTGGGTCAAAATCCTGGAACTCCCTTACTAACAGCACTGTGGGAGTACCTTCACCACAAGGACTGCAGCAGTTCAAGAAGGCAGCTCACCACCACTTTCTCAAGGGCAACTAGGGATGGGCAATAAATGCTGACCTTGCCAGCGATGCCCACATCCCATGAACAAATAGAATACCCTGGGAAATTCATTGATGTCAGTTTGGCACTAGATGAATGGATGCAAACTGTCTGCAGCTGCAGTTCCAGAGAGGAAAATCTAGCCCACCATCTTCTAATTACTGTACACATATTTTCAATGAAAAATTAGAAGTAAACATAAAACATAAGCACAGAGAGAACACAAAGCTGTTGTTTAGAACTTTTAGGCTTATTGATCCTTGCTTGCCCTAATAATATCTCACATGGATTCTTGGATCAAGCCAGCATGTGTACTGGCTTTGATCTGCTGATTTCTAAACCATCAACATTGCTGTGGGTAATTAACACTGGTTGAACAAACTGTTTGTACTTGGAGTCTAGAGGGCACATCATACTGCCAAGGACCGAGGGAAAATGTTCTTATTGTATACTCTGTAGGTTTGCCTAGTATTACCTCAACAGTGGTTTTATACTGCCAATATAAACTGGAGTTGTGTGGGTTTTGTTTGACCAAAGCTTTTACAACTCATAAGTGCAGCTTACTACAAACCCATGGGTCTCCCTCTGTTGGCTGTACTCCATAATATAAACAAGCCTGGCTCCTTTATCCTGAAAGCATTGTGGATCCATGAAAATGCTGATCGATTATTCTCCTGTTGGGACCTGAAATGAAAGAGGGACAGGGTTAGCTGTTAATATGAAGGGCGAGCAAAGGGAGATGAGTGACTGCTGAATGCAGCAGCAGTTTGTCATGAAGAGTGTGTAGGGTGAGATAGAAGTAAGAAAGGAAAAAGAGGAGGGGTTAGAAGCAATCCCGGGGTCGTTCTCTCCATGGATGCTGACTGACCTATTTGTGCTTCCAACATTTGCAATTTTTTGCTTTGTATTTATTCTTTCATCTCTATTATAACACTCATCTGATGCTTGCTGTTTTCACACAAGATAGCTTTGATGGTATAGTAGAATAAGTTGCTTTTTGAACATGAAAGGTTTTTCATTACAAAGAAAAATGACATTTTGAGTGAGAGAGAAAAGAAAGAGTTGAAGAGAGGGGCGTCAGTCTGGCCTGGCCTGGCCCTACTCCACCATGTTCATTCTGCATGAATGTGGTGCCACTAGAACAATTAAGGGAGAAGATTTCATGTCAGCCTGCTCTGCAGATTTGTATCATGATCTGAGACAACTTACTATTTTTGGACTGATAAATAACCCAGGCACATTAATCTTTATTATTTTTTCAAAACAGTAAACAATATTAGTTATACTTTTAAGAGCCTGTTCCAAGTGCAGTGGTTGTTTCATGCAATATTTTTTAAAACACTGTTGTGACCTTTCTCTCCAACAAATCTTGTAATGAGGTGCAAAAACTGCTTTCAGTTCACAGTTGTCAGGCTTGGGTTTTAAATTGAGAATTTGTGATGATAAATCTGTCAATCTACTCCTAAAGCACTAACACGACTTTCTTCCCTTGTTTTTGTGGAAAGTTCTCTAGCTGTAAATGTCGCTGTCCAATCAAATACAAGTTCACTGATGCAAATTAACGAACGTAGTTTCTGAAAAATGAGCTACGAGGCCTCAGCACACAGGTCTACTATCGATTGTGATAAGCTCTGGAAGATGACAGGTTAAACAAGTGAGGAAAACATGCTTTGCAGCAGCAGCAGAGGCAATCCTACTGGTGGATAAAGTTTTAAAATAGTGTGAAATCACAGTTGGGCCCAGAAAACACATGTCCACATTTCCATCTGAGTGCAGTTGGGATTCACAGAATCACAGAATCACAGAAACCCCACAGTGCAGATAGAGGCCATTTTGGCCCATCGAGCCTGCACCGACACATATCCCACCCGATCCCCGTAACCCCTACACCAACACGTATCCCACCCTATCCCCGTAACCCCACGTATTTAATCCCCCTAACACTAAGGGTCAATTTATCATAGCCAATCAACCTAACCCGCACATCTTTGGACTGTGGGAGGAAACCGGAGCACCCGGAGGAAACCCACGCAAACACAGGGAGAATGTGCAAACTCCACACAGACAGTCGCCCGAGGCTGGATTCGAACCCGGGTCCCTGGCGCTGTGAGGCAACAGTGCTAACCACTATGCCACCGTGCTGCCCGTGATTCTGGGGCCATTGTTGAATTTACTGATCTGAAAGCAAGTGTACTTGGATTGGTGCATTTTACACATCACATATTGAGCTGATCATTTCAATTTGCTATTAGGTTCATTAAAAAAACAGCATTTGGGAACAGTATACAGGCAAAAATGGATGGCAGGCACCTGAAAGAAGGCGCGAAATGTGCTGGTGTTTATTAAGCAGCCTTAAATATATTTTAGGAGTTGTAGCTGAGTCGTTACACAGAGTGGCACTAGTGCATTCAGGGAAACCCTTCGTTCACTGACAGCTGTGGGAAGATCACAGACCTTAAGTGCTAGGTGCTTGTAAAGGAAAACTCTCTGATGAGTTTGTCTCACTGTTATCTCCCAGTAAATGTGTATGACCCTGCTGTGTCCTCCTCATGTCCAAGTTTCTCTCTCTCAGGGGGTTCAGCTTCTGCCTCAATCTTCTCATCAGGAATCACAATTTCCAAGCCTTTCTGAATAGTGAAATTGTGGAGGACACAGCAGACTAATATAATTCACAAGACAACATGGGGAGTACACATGAGGGAGCCTCAGGACTTATCTGGGTACCTGAATCTTCCCTTTAGCATGCCAATGGCCTATTCAATTTTAATTTGACTGCAGATGTGAGCCTTATTGTAGCATTCTTCCAATTTATTTGTGGTCCTTCTCAATGGTGTTAGAAGCCATGGTAGTACTGGATATCTTATTGTTTCCAAGAAATCATCGTGTCCTTAATTCTGAAAGACTGTGGGGACACTGGACTACCAAAAGATGAACGAATTATGGCAGCTCCATGCTGGGCATTGATGTACAAAAATCTGTGCCTGCAGTTGCACACCAATTGGACATTAAGGGAGTGAATTCCCTTTCGGTTCACATAAAGGCGTGGATTGGCAGTAGGAACTCATGTAGCCATATGAGTGCAATCTGTAATTCCAAGTACCGGAGGTATGATAGAAATCTGATAGAAATGAATGATTGACTTATCCATTCATCTTGATGCTGCCTCAAATTTAATGATCTGGTCACACTGGAAAACAGGGCATTCATTCCAAAGGGCAACTTGCTGCAAGAATGGACAGGAGCTTGACCGAAGTTGCCCCTTAGACTGATCCAATGGCCAGGAAATTAAGTGCTGCAGTGACGTTCTAGAACATAAGAACATAAGAAATAGAAGCAGGAGTAGGCCATTTGGCCGTTCGAGCTTGCTCCGCCATGCAATAAGATCATGGCTGATCTTCTACCTCAACTCCACTTTCCTGCACTATCCCCATATCCCTTGATTCCCTTAACATCCAAAAATCTATTGCTCTCTGTCTTGAATATACTCAATGACCGAACCTCCACAGCCCTCTGGGGTAGAGAATTCCAAAGATTCACCACCCTCTGAGTGAAGAAATTTCTTTTCACCTCAGTCCTAAATGGCTGACCCCTTATTCTGAGACTGTGACCCCTGGTTCTAGACTCCCCAGCCAGGGGAAACATCCTCTGCATCTACCCTGTCAAGCCCTGTAAGAATTTTGTATGTTTCAATGAGATCACCCCTCATTCTTCTAAACTCTAGAGAATATAGGCCTAGTCTACTCAATCTCTCCTCATAGGACAATACCCCCATCCTAGGAATCAGTCTGGTGAACCTTCGTTGCACTCCCTGTATGGCAAGTATATTCTTCCTTAGGCAAGGAGACCAAAACTGTACACAATACTCCAGGTGTGGTCTCACCTATATAACTGCAGTAAGACGTCTTTACTCTTATACTCAAATCCTCTTGTAATAAAGGCCAACATACCATTTGCTTTCCTAATTGCTTGCTGTACCTGCATGTTAACTTTCAGTGATTCGTGTACAAGGACAACCAGGTCCCTCTGAACACCAACATTTCCCAATCTCTCACCATTTAAAAAATACTCTGCTTTTCTATTTTTCCTACCAAAATGGATAACTTCACATTTCTCCACATTATATTCCATTTGCCATGTTCTTGCCCACTCACTTAGCCTGTCTATATCCCCTTGAAGCCTCTTTGCATCCTCCTAACAACTTACATTACCACCTAGCTTTGTATCATCAACAAACTTGGATATATTACATTTGGTTCCCTTATCCAAATCATTGATATAGATTGTGAATAGCTGAGGCCCAAGCACTGATCCTTGCGGTACCTCACTAATTACAGCCTGCCAACTCAAAAATGACCTATTTATTCCTACTCTCTGTTTTCTGTCTGATGCACTATCAATTGCTACAAAAGACTGGAGATTGAGAAAGTAATAAACAGGCTTTTATTACCAAAGAACAGAGCATGCCTCTTGTGGTTGCCTGGTATCCAAAAGGGCCGGAGGCTTCTGAGCAGCGACCTTTATACCCAGCCATGAGGGTGGAGCCAGGGGCGGAGTCAGCTGAGGCATGCACAGACAAGTACATGCAAGAGTGAACAACAGTACTAACAGTGAACAACAATACTAACAACAGTGGTTTACCACATTCACCCCTTGTTTAGAATTGAGTCCGGCAGGGTGAAGTGCACTAAAAATTCGTGTACTGAAGTCTATCAGGAGGCCTTGTAAGCCGTCCTGAGCGTCGCAGCAGCGGCGGTGATGGTGCAGCATCCAACGGTGAACCCGGTGTCTCGTTCAGAGGAGGTGTAGCAGGTGGCGGACCCTGGGGCTGCTGCATGCCGTCTACAGGGGTCAGAGCATGGGTAATGGGAGGTAGCGATGGTGGTCTCTCAGAGGCACCCGAAGGTGCGAGGTCACGTGCGGGGACTGTGTCCTGGGGGTAGGCAGGAGTAGCGGTGGGTGGCGAAGAGGGTGTTTCAGGAGCACCTGCAGGTGCGAGGTCTCGAATGGAGACTGTGTCCTCCCGCCCGTCCGGGTACACCACGTAAGCATACTGCGGGTTGGCGTGGAGGAGGCTCACCCTCTCGACCAGGGGGTCCGCCTTATGGGTCCTCACGTGCTTCCGCAGTAGGACGGGACCTGGAGAAGTCAGCCATGTTGGTAGCGAAATCCCCGACGTGGACTTCCTGGGGAAGGAGAACATTCTCTCGTGAGGAGTGGCATTGGTGGGTGTACAGAGCAGCGACCGAATGGAATGGAGCGCCGCAGGGAGGACCTCCTGCCAGCGGGAGGTCGGAAGGCCCTTAGATTTTAAGTTTAAAAGGACTGCCTTCCAGACTGTCGCATTCTCCCTTTCCACCTGGCCGTTACCCCGGGGGTTGTAGCTGGTGGTCCTGCTTGTAGCAATGCCTCTCGCGAGCAGGTACTGCCGAAGTTCGTCGCTCATAAAAGATGAGCCCCTGTCGCTATGGATATAGCTAGGGAAACCGAACAAGGCGAAGAGGTCATTCAGACATTTAATGACCGTGGTACTGGTCATGTCCGAGCAAGGGATGGCAAACGGGAAACGGGAGTACTCATCAATTATATTGAGGAAGTACACATTGCGGTCAGAGGAGGGGAGGGGCCCTTTAAAATCGATGCTCAGCCGCTCGAAGGGGCGCGTGGCTTTGATCAGGCTCGCTCTGTCTGGCCTATAAAAATGCGGCTTGCACTCGGCACAGATCTGGCAGTTCCTGGTCATGGTCCTGACCTCCTCGATGGAGTAGGGCAGGTTACGGGATTTGATAAAATGGAAGAACCTGGTGACCCCCGGGTGGCAGAGGTCATTGTGGAGGGTCTGTAGCCTATCAACCTGCGCGTTGGCGCACGTACCACGTGATAGGGCATCTGGGGCTCATTGAGTTTCCCGGGCCGGTACAAGATATCGTAATTGTAGGTGGAGAGTTCGATTCTCCACCTTAAGATCTTGTCATTCTTGATTTTGCCCCGCTGCTTATTATGAAACATAAAAGCCACTGAACGCTGGTCAGTGAGCAGGGTAAATCGTTTTCCGGCCAGGTAATGCCGCCAATGTCGCACGGCTTCCACAATGGCCTGGGCCTCCTTTTCGACAGAGGAGTGTCGAATCTCGGGGCCCTGGAGGGTCCTTGAGAAAAAGGCCACGGGTCTCCCCGCCTGGTTAAGGGTTGCAGCTAGGGCAAAGTCGGATGCGTCGCTCTCCACTTGAAAAGGAAGGGACTCATCCACAGCGTGCATTGTGGCCTTCGCAATGTCTCCTTTTATGAGAGTGAAGGCTGCACAGGCCTCTGCTGTCAGGGGGAAGGAGGCGGACTTGATGAGGGGTCGGGCTTTATCCGCATAGTTGGGCACCCACTGAGCATAGTAAGAGAAAAACCCCAGGCATCTCTTCAGTGCTTTCTGGCAGTGGGGGAGGGGGAGCTCCATAAGGGGGCGCATTCTATCGGGGTCTGGGCCGATGACTCCGTTCTCCACTACGCAGCCAAGAATAGCAAGGCGCGTAGTACGAAACATACATTTGTCTTTGTTGTATGTGAGATTCAGCCGCTGGGCCGTCCGGAGGAATTTCTCTAGATTAACGTCGTGGTCCTGCTGGTCGTGGCCGCAGATGGTGACGTTGTCTAGATATGGGAAAGTGGCCTGGAGCGCGTTCTGGTCAACCATCCGGTCCATCTCCCGTTGGAAGACAGAAACTCCGTTGGTGACGCCGAAGGGAACTCTGAGAAAGTGATAGAGCCGACCGTCAGCTTCAAAAGCTGTGTACTGGCGGTCCTCAGCCCTGATGGGGAGCTGGTGGTATGCCGACTTCAGATCAATCGTCGAGAACACCCGGTATTGTGCTATCTGATTGACCATGTCAGATATGCGGGGGAGTGGGTATGCATCTAGTTGGGTGTAGCGATTGATCGTCTGGCTGTAGTCAATAACTAGGCGCTGTTTTTCGCCAGTCTTCACTACCACCACTTGTGCTCGCCATGGGCTGGTGCTACTTTCAATAATCCCTTCCTTCAGGAGTCTCGCTACCTCGGATTTAATGAAGCTCCTATCCCCAACACTGTAACGCCTGCTTTTGGTAGCGATGGGCTTACAGTCGCGGGTGAGGTTAGCGAACAAGGAGGGGGGGGGGACTTTAAGGGTGGAGAGGCTGCAAATGGTGCACGGCGGGCGATTTAAAAGCTGCTGGCTGCAGACTGTGAGTGGGGGGAGGGGTCCGTCATACGCTAATGTGACACTCTTAAGGTGGCACTGAAAATCCAACCCCAGTAGAACGGCAGCGCAGAGATGGGGCAGGACCAGAAGTTTAAAATTTTTGTATTCTGTGCCCCTTACTGAAAGGGTCACTACACAGTAGCCACCGACGTCCGCCGACTGGGCTTTGGAAGCCAAAGAGATCCGATGGCGCGTCGGCAGGACCGGGAGAGAGTAACTGCGCACCGTGTCGGGGTGGATAAAGCTCTCCGTGCTCCCGCTGTCAAAAAGGCAGGTAGTGGCGCGGCCGTTTACCGTAATATCCATCATGGACCTGGACAGTTGATGAGGGAGAGATTGGTCCAGCGTCACGGAGGCCAGCGTATGGTCGAGCGAGTCGATGTGGTCGTCAGATGAGGCGGTGGTTGAGTCCGGGTCCCCCGTGGTTGAAGTCGGAGGCGTCCAAGATGGCGGACAAGATGGCGGCGCCCACGGTCCCGATCCCCACGCGGCTGGGGGAGCCCAAGATGGCGGACAAGATGGCTGCACCCACGGTTCGCACGCAGCGCTGCTGGCGTTAGCGGTCTTCCCTTTGCAGGCGCTAACGTAGTGACCTTTCTTCCCGCAGCCGGAGCAGGTAGCATTCTTCGCGGGGCAGCGTGCTCTAGGGTGTTTAGCTTGGCCACAAAAATAGCATTTTTGTGCCTTGGACATCGCTGCAGCAGTCGGAGGTGGCGGTCCCATGGCCCAAGATTGCGGCGTCCACGGCGCGGGGCGATGAGGGGAGAAAGCGTCCATATTTCTGTGGGCCGCGTCGAGCGAGAGCGCGAGGGACACTGCCTTTGTCAGGTCTATTTCACCCTTCTCCAGCAGCCTCTGCCGGGAGTAGTCGGACCTTAGACCCGCAACGAAAGCGTCTCGTATCAGTCCCTCCGCATGTGCCGCGGCCGATACTTCCTTGCAGTCGCAGCCGCGTCCGAGTACCCGCAGTGCCCGTAGGAAGGCTTCCACCGATTCCCCGGGCTGCTGTCTGCGAGATCTTAAAAGGTGCCTGGCATAGACCGTGTTAACCGGGCGTGCATACTGCCCTTTCAGTAGGTCGATAGCCGCCGCGTAGGTCGTCGCATCTTGGATTAAAGTATAGACTTGGTGGCTCACCTTCGAGGCCAGGATTTTCAGTTTATTTTCATCAAGAGTCACGGTCGAGGCTTCCAGATACGCCTCAAAGCAACACAGCCATTGTGCGAATTTAGTCGACGAACCTGCTTCTTGGGGGTCTAAGTCCAGGCATGTTGGTCTGAGGGCTCGCAGCAGCGCCTGCTGCTCAGCGTTTTGCGCCATCGGTTGATCAGCATCCGCAGCCAACATTTAACTTTGGTAATAAAATTGATGCACTATCAATTGCTACAAAAGACTGGAGATTGAGAAAGTAATAAACAGGCTTTTATTACCAAAGAACAGAGCATGCCTCTTGTGGTTGCCTGGTATCCAAAAGGGCCGGAGGCTTCTGAGCAGCGACCTTTATACCCAGCCATGAGGGTGGAGCCAGGGGCGGAGTCAGCTGAGGCATGCACAGACAAGTACAACAATATGCAAGAGTGAACAACAGTACTAACAGTGAACAACAATACTAACAACAGTGGTTTACCACACTGTCCGTTAACCAAACCAATGCAAAATAATGAATAATCGTCTCCTCCAGATAAAGTTATCTAAATAGTTTAACCCCTCAAGTTTTTATTTTGGTGGTGGAGGGATCACATTTGTGATATTACAGGCAGCGTTCAAAATCCAGCGTGTTTTATTGAACACTCCTTTAATGTTCCATATGTAAAGTAATTGACAGCTGGAGACAATTACAGTTGTAACATCTGATTAATACGTACAATCTATTCTTAATTCACAGTCACTTAATTCAAAATAACTGATGATTCAATTTTATTTACTTTGCTTAATTGAAATTATTGGATAACTAAAACACAAAAAAAATGGAATTATTCTGTAACAGCACAAATCTGCTACTGCTTTACGTCAGCAATTCACAGCATCCTCAGATCTTTCCACTCCGGGGTAATGGGGCAGTCTGTAGGGAGTTGCAGGAAGAAGCATTTCATGAAGCACAGGGCATGAGTGAGGAGGAGAAAGTGCAGGTGGAATCACAGAAGATGCAACCTGGTGGACAGAGAGTCAGCTTGAGGGCTCCTTTAGCTTCTGTGCCCAGAGATTCGGACCTTTGGTAGTTCAATATCAGCACTTCATGGAGTCATTTGAGGCTGTGCCATGCAGCCTGTACAGTTACGAGGTGTCTATGGAGGAGTGCCTGAGTGCATGAGTGCCTGACTGAGCTGTGACCAATCCAGGGCCCTCTACAGCCAAGCACCCCTTGAGCCAAGGCTCTAAGCCCAGGTATAGCTTCTCTCTTTAACAGGTGCTATCGACACCTTGATCATCTACAGCCGTCTGTCTCTTCTGGAGTCATCCTGGAGGGGAATCAGATTGAGACGGCCGCAACTCAGGGCTTCAGCTACTTCATTGCTGCCCAGAGGCCCATGCCCATACAGATCTCTAGCCAGGTTGACGGGGTGAGAGGGGTTGCCACAGTTCATGGAGATCTCTGCAATCCTGTTGCAATGTGACATTGCCCTGAGATACTGCAGATGAGATTCCAATTTTACAGCATCGAGGATCCACTTCATGACTAGCTATGGCTCCTTCCCTTTCAGGGCCTTCTTTAGACCCAGCAGAAAGAGGAACTCGATTACCTCCACCAATTGCTCCAAGCATTGAAACCCAGAGTCATGCTGGGTTCCAGTCATTCACCTCACTTTCTCCTTCCTCTGGAAAACACTTAGAAGGAAAACAGGGTTAGAAAGAAGAAGAAACACACAATGCACATTGACTGAGGGGAAGCACTGGGGCAAAACACGTTGAACACAGCAGCATCGTACAGTAAGAACATAAGAACATAAGAATTAGGAGCAGGAGTAGGTGATACGGCCCCTCGAGACTGCTCCGCCATTCAATAAGGTCATGGCTGATCTTCGACCTCAACTCTACTTTCCTGCCCCATCCCCATATCCCTTGATTCCTCTAGAGTCCAAAAATCTATCTATCTCAGCCTTGAATATACTCAACTACTGAGCATCCACAGCTCTTTGGAGCAGAGAATTCCAAAGATCCACAAACCTCTGAGTGAAGGATTTCCTCCTCATCTCAGTCTTATAACTTATATAACTTCAAAAGTGCGGCCAGTTTAAAAAAAAAAAAGACGGGGAGCTTTTCTGGAACTAAAACTGGAGACGCCAACCTCCCTTTCCAAAAACAATTGGAATGCAGTCGTGGAAACGGCAGCAACGGTGACTTATTACATGTATATTAATTGGGATGGGGAAGTGCAGGCTGAGTAAGGCACCAGCATGGTCTGGGTTACGGCATGTAACCAAATTTTATTCACAGGTTTCTATGCAGATGGCAGGGAATATGGTGTGGATGCAATCTTTTAAAAGTGATGCAGCAGGCAGCTCAGCTAGCACTGTGATCACGGCTCGGGTTCAGATCATGAGTCAGCTTTTGGATGGATACTAATGCATTGTTAGGCTCAGTGGAAGGGAAGTCGTGACGTCATGATGCAAGTCTGTGGGGATTATCCTTGGTCCCCAAAACCCATCCACAGAGTCTTCAGGGGAATTTATAATGGGGAACAAAGAAATGGCAGACCAATTAAATACATACTTTGGTTCTGTCTTCACAAAGGAGGACACAAATAATCTCCCAGAGATGTCGGGGAACATAGGGTCTAATGAGAGGGAGGAACTGAATGAAATCAGTATTTGTAGGGAAATGGTGTTAAGGAAATTGATGGGATTGAAGGCCAATAAATCCCCAAGGCCTGATAATCTACATCCTAGGGTACTTAAGGAAGTGGCCCTAGAAATAGTAGATGCATTGCTGGTCATCTTCCAAAATTCTATAGATTCTGGAACAGTACCCATGGATTGGAGGGTAGCTAATGTTACTCCACTATTCAAAAAAGGTGGAAGAGAGAAAACGGAGAATTATAGACCGGTAAGCCTGACATCGGTAGTGGGGAAAATGCTAGAGTCCATTATAAAAGATGTAATAGCAGAGCACTTGGAAAACAGTGACAGGATCAGACAAAGTCAACATGGATTTACAAAAGGTAAATCATGCTTGACTAATCTACTGGAATTTTTGTGGATGTAACTGGTAGAATAGAAAAGGGAGAACCAGTGGATCTGGTGTATTTGGACTTTCAGACGGCTTTCGAGAAGGTCCCGCATAAGGGAATAGCGTGTAAAGTTAAAGCACATGGGATTGGGGGCAAGGTACTGACTTGGATAGAGAACTGGCTGGCAGACAGTTGGAATAAACGGCTCTTTTTCCGAGTGGCAGGCAGTGACTAGTGGGGTACCGCAGGGATCGGTGTTAGTACCCCAGCTATTCACAATATATATTAATGATCTAGACGAGGGAACTAGATGTAATATCTCCAAGTTTGCAGATGACACAAAGCTGGGTGGGCGTGTGTGCTGTGAGGAGGATGCTGAGAAACTCCAGTATTCTCTACCACAGAAGGCAGTAGAGGCCAATTCATTAAATATATTCAAGAAGGAGTTGGATATATTTCTTAAGGCTAAAGGGATCAAGGGTATGGGGAGAAAGCAGGGACAGGGTACTGAATTTGGATGATCAGCCATGATCGAATTGAATGGCGGAGCAGGCTCGAGGGGCCAAATGGCCTACTCCTGCTCCTATCTTCTATGTTTCTATGATTTGGACAGGTTGGGTGATTGGGCAGATGTATGGCAGATGCAGTATAATGTGGATAAATGCGAGGTTATCCACTTTGGTGTCAAAAACAGGAAGGCAGATTATTATCTGAACGGCAATAGATTGGGAGAAGGGGAAGTGCAATGAGACCTGGGTGTCCTTGTGCACCAGTCGCTGAAGGTAAGCATGCAGGTGCAGCAGGCGGTTAAGAAGGTGTAAAGTCTGTAGGTTGTGCAGTAAATAACTTCAGAGACTTTAGAAGTACAAACAAAACAGGTCTTTACTATTCAGTGGTCTGGGCGATTTCTGATCTAGTTAACGTATCACAACCCTTATATACTGGTGTGGTCACTATTGGTATTACAGTATACATGAGCCAATAAATAGTGCCACCCTAAAGTAGTGCTCTTAAAGGCGAACGGTCACATTCTATAGTTCCCTTAAAGGTAAACGGTTACATACACAACACTCCTCCCTTCCTAGCTTATTACTTACAGAATCCCGTTAAACATACAATCTTCAATTTTATATAAACAGTTTGCAGATATACTCTCGATGGAGTCAACGTCATATAACAATTTACAGATATACTCTCGATGGAGTCAACGTCATATAACTTCATGTTTAACATAACATAATAACATATATAACTTCATGTCAAAACAGATCACAGATTCAGTCTCTGTGGAAAACAGTTCATAGATTCAGTCTCTGTGGTGTAGTCGGTTCACATTGCTGGAGTGACTCATTCAATAGTCCTTCCATGGGTTTAACAGTTTGAACTTCCGAACTGAATTGGCTCCGTTCGGAGGGACCACGTGTGTGATCTGGTAGAGGTAATAATGGTTCAGATGGGTCATCTTCTGTTTCGACTTTTCCTTTTCTGCTTCTTGGAGACTCTCTGGGCTCCACTGTCAGCTGCCAGCTGCATGCACAGTTCCTCCTTCTCTTCCTCCTTTTTCCGTAGTAGAGCCACCTTCTCCCGATGTTCCGTAGACTTTCGGTGCTCCTCCATGATTTCTGTATGGTGGGAGTCGAAGTTACAAGTTGGGCAGGACAGGACATAGTAATATTCGGAGTCGTCCTGAGCTAGGCCAGCGAGAGGGTCTTCTATGTCCTCCCTACCCAGCTGGACGTCAGCCAGCTTTTGTTCCAACTCCAGACATCTTTCCTGAAGAGACTTCTTCACGTGTTCCGCTTCCTCTAACTTTTTCTGGGCTTTCAGCAAGTTGTTTACTAATGACCTCATTTGTGATTTTAATACTTCAACTTCCTTTGGAGATTGATTGATCGGACTATTCAATCCCTCTACCGGAGCAGTTGTTTCAGCGTTCTGTTGTTCAACCTTGACATGAGTCAGCGTACTTTTGGTATCTAAGGGTTGCTCTGCTGCCATCTTCTCAGTCTGTGTTGCAACCTCGGCTATTTCAATAACTTTTGAGAGCTCCAAACCCTTCTCCTCTGACGATTTAAGCTCATGTTCATGGCCCATTCTTACGGTCTCTGTGTTTCTTACAGTTCCCTTTTCTTCCACTGAAAAGATTTCCAGTTGCATCTGTTCTTCAAGTCGTTGGACCTCGGCCATTGCCGCTTCATATTTATTTTGTGTTTCCTTTAATAATTTAACAAGTTCTTGGACATCCTGTATTCCCTGTTCTGGTATGTCTTCCACCACTAATTTTTTTCCTATGGATTGAATCCCTAACGATGAGTCAGCCTTGGCCTGAAGCTCATCAAACATTTCCTGCAGACTTTGTAATTCTTGCTTATGGTCAACCTTTAGTCGTTCATGTTCAACCTTTAGTTGCTCATATGCTTTCACTAACACGAGCTTTTTGGAAGTTGCCAAGTTAACCCCTTCCAGGATTGTAGTCCGAGCCTGTTCATACTGTTCTTTCAACTCATTACACTCTGCTTGCAACAAGTCGTAGAGGTGAACTGGAATACCATCCTGACTTCCTGAAGATTCCTCTTCCTTTGGATCATTCTGTGTATATTCTAGTTCCTGAACAGCCTCAGGGAGATGTGATTGGTACTTGGCCACGATGGCTCTATGGTCGCTCTCTGCTTGAGCGAGCTGTCTCTGTTGTCTTTCCAGGGACTCCCATTCGGTGTCCCAGAACTTTTTCACCTTTTCCATCTCTTGTAGGAGACGGGCACTCAACTGTTCTAATTGTCGTTGTACTTTGACATAACGTTGAGTTCTAGCCCGGTGTTCCTCCGTAATGCATATGTCTGTAGCTTGAACAGACTCAGAATTCTCTGTCTTTATGCACGCCATCGATTTCCCAACCTTAGTCCGTGAGTTCATGTTAATCTTGTTTTTCATACATAAGCTGGACTTATCGTCTTCCGGCTCGGAGTCTGAGCTGCTTGTCTGCACCGAGTCCTCACTCGTCATTGCTTGTCGGTAGTGCCATTCCATGTCTATTTTCTTGATCCACTCCCGTCCCAGAAGTGGTGGTCCTCCCTCAGGTAGTACGTACAGATACATTCGTGGGTGTTCTTTACCCCTATCTCTCACCTTGACTCGTATTTTTCCCAGGGGGTATACATGATGCCCCGTGTATGTCTGTAATACGAATTTGGTATTTCTTAAGGGTATGTGAGAGAATAGCCGGTGATAGTCCTTTTGGTTGATGACGGATACAGCTGATCCCGTGTCCAGCTCCATTCGTACTTGGACTCCCGCTATTTTTAGTGTGACCCAGATCAACTGTGGATCAGTTACTTTACCCACATGGTGGATTCTCAGACTATCCAGCTCCTGGCTGTTTGGGTCTGAGTCTGAATTTTGTTCGTCTGAACTCTTTTCAGCCACCTGATGCACCTTGTTGTACTTTCCTTGTGGTGGTGGCTTCCTTTGCTTGTTGGTCTTCTTTCCGGACCTGCATACCTTCGCGATGTGACCCAGTTTGCCACATTTCCTGCACTCTTGGTTCTTAAACCAGCACTGATTCTGGTCGTGCGTTGTCTTTCCACAACGGTAGCATTTGGGAGTGCTTGCTGTAATTTGGTCCACCCCGAGTGCCGCCGCCTTTAGCTGCATTTCCGCCGTCCCTTTCGCTGCGGCTTCGTGCGATGAAGCTATGAGGACAGCCCTGTCCAGTGTGAGGTCGTTTTCTTCCAGAAGTCGCTTCTGCGTTCCTTCTTTGGCCAAGCCGCATACGAACTTGTCCCGCAGCGCCTCTGTCAAATTCCCTCCAAACTGGCAGTATTTCGCTAGCTTACGCAGTTCGACTAAGTATTCCGCATTGCTTTCATCTTGCCTCTGGGTTCTGGCGTAAAATTTAAATCGTTCAGCCAGCATCAACGGTGTGGGGTTCAAGTGATCCTTCAACACTGTTACGATCTCTTCGAAGGTCTGGTCCACTGGTTTAACTGGTGCTATTAGATGTTTCAAAAGCCCGTATGTTTTTGCTCCCATCGAATTTAACAAAGTTATTGCCTTGTTGTCATCCTCAATTTCGTTGGCTACGCAATATATTTCTATGCATTCCACATACGTGGCCCAGTCTTCTATTTCTGCATTAAAGTCATTAATATTTCCTCGCTTAGGCATCTTCTTCTCTTTTTGAGAACAGTACAAGTATTACTTTACTTATTATTAATTTTCTTCTCTCTTCTTGAGAACACACCAGCCTTTCTGAAAAATCTTATTACTTTTCTGAAATTCTTAATAATTTCCAAGATGGCGGTTTCCCGCTTCTTCCTTCTTCTTCAGCGGTTTTCCCCGAAAAATGGCGGCTTTCCCGCGCTTCTCGCTCTCCCCGCCCACTTCAATGGCGGTTTTCCCGCGCTTGGCGGTCTTCACCCGGTCCCCCGACGCCGTCTGTCAGCCCGAGTGCGGCCCTTATCTATAATGCGATCGCTGGATCGCGAAGCGGCTGCCGGCCCTTATCTGTAGATCCGATCGCTCTCGCGGCTCTCGGCCCTTATCTGGAGATGCGATCGCTGGCTTGCAACGCCTCCCGCTCGGCTCTGGCTCCCCCGCTCGCGCGGCTCTCGGCTCTGACACTCCCGCGCCTACTCGCAGGCTCAGCGCTTCGTGGCAGCGGTTGCTGCACGGCTTCTCACATTGCCCGCGGTCCAGCTGTCACCCGACGCCGTTGGACCCGAATGCTTTGCCCTTCTCCTCCAAATACTTCTACCCCGTTTTTAAATTTTTTTTATTTGTTTTAACTACTCACAGTCTCTTCGGCCGCCTTGTTTTAGGCTGATTGGCTCGCTCAAGATGTGGTAGCAGGGTAATCTGTGCCTGTTGCTGCCGCAGCTTTGCTGTTAATCTTCCAGCTTCCAGTAAGTACTATACTTTTAGTAGACGGAGCCTCGTGTTTTCTTTTTGAAGCTCTCTGCTACTGGTTAGTCTTGCCGCAGGGTACGATCGGACTCGTCGCCACTGTAAAGTCTGTAGGTTGTGCAGTAAATAACTTCAGAGACTTTAGAAGTACAAACAAAACAGGTCTTTACTATTCAGTGGTCTGGGCGATTTCTGATCTAGTTAACGTATCACAACCCTTATATACTGGTGTGGTCACTATCGGTATTACAGTATACATGAGCCAATAAATAGTGCCACCCTAAAGTAGTGCTCTTAAAGGCGAACGGTCACATTCTATAGTTCCCTTAAAGGTAAACGGTTACATACACAACAGAAGGCAAATGGTATGTTGGACTTGGTAGCGAGAGGGTTCGAGTACTGGAACAAGGATGTCTTGCTGCAGTTGTACAGGGCCTTGGTGAGACCACACCATGAGTATTGTGTGCAGTTTTGGTCGCCTTATCTGAGGAAGGATGTTCTTGCCATGGAGGGAGTGCAGCGAACATTCACCAGACTGATACCTGGAATGGCAGGAATGATGTATGGGGAGAGATTGGGTCGATTGGGCTTATACTCGCTAGAGTTTAGAAGAATGAGAGGGGATCTCATTGAAACTTATAAAATTCTAACAGGACTAGACAGACTAGATGCAGGAAGGATGTTCCAGAGTCCAGAACCAGGGGTCACAGTCTAAAGATAAAGGGTAAGCCATTTAGGACAGAGATGAGGAGGAATTTCTTCACCCTGAGAGTGGTGAACCTGTGGAATTCTCTACCATAGAAGGCAGTTGAGGCCAATTCATTAAATATATTCAAGAAGGAGTTAGATATATTTCTTAAGGCTAAAGGGATCAAGGGATATAGGGAGAAGGCAGGGACAGGGTACTGAGTTTGGATGATCAGCCATGATCTCATTGAATAGCGGAGCAGGCTCGAGGGGCCGAATGGCCTACTCCTGCTCCTATCTTCTATGTTTCTATGTTTCTTGGGCTTAAAATAAGATTGGCACTGTTGGCTGCCACAGGACGAATGAATCATGGGAAGTGTCATGTGCATTCATGCACATGATTCTATTGCAGGGTTGAAGATGCTCTATACACTGATGGAATGGTGGCCCTTTCTATTCATGAAGTGTGCTGCATTTGGGTTTGGGGCATATATGGCTACACGGAGTCAATTAGGCCCTGTGTTTGTGGGAAAACTACTACACAGTAGAAGTGAAGGGCTCTTTCTTTGCTGTTGGCTGCTTCCCAAAGGAAATGTGATGAAATCCATGGTCCTGGCAAACCTACACATCAGTTACACGTTTCATACAACTGTGGACTGAAGGTTAGGAGATGTGACAGAGATCTTACCTGGAAGGAACCTACCACTTTAAAGCTCAAAGCAGCTGTAACCTTGACAGCTACTGATAGAGCAGTCCCTGGGCTTCAATTGTGCCTGCAGGTATCAGCTGAGTTCAGTGATAGCTTCCTTCGGGAATCTAAATTGGTGCTGGCAGGCTTCTTCAGACATGTTCTGATAAGAGACCCTGGGCCTGTATACTTGAGTGTCAGCGATCAGCATAGGTATGTGTCCAAATGGACAGCCCAAGGTGCAATCTCAACTGTCTGGCATGCCTACTCTGATGCCCCTCCTCCTCCTCCAGAACTTGCAAATAGAGATGCATGCTCATAGGAATACAATACCTATAGCCGGATGATAATAAGCTCTCTAACAACTACGGTTGTACAAACAGTCACTGACGAAAGATTCACTACAGTTTTAAGTAGTTATCAGGAAGGCTGCAGTGAGGTTCATTCTCCAAGACTAAAACAGTGCAGAAACAATCAGTCGCTAAGAGATATATGATGTACCTTTAAAATCAAGGACCCAACTGAATGGTGCAGGCCTCTTGAACAGTGGCATTTAATGCAGGTGCTGAGTCTATCAGGGGGATAGCGGGAGGGTCCAAATGTGCTACTGTCCAGAGAAACTGCATCTTGATATTAGCTAGCAACCCTGCTGCTGCGACCTGGCTCATCAGGCCCACTGATCTGCATGACAGCTGACTCGATGGCACCACAGGTGTATAGCCCTTGGTGATGCACTCCACAGAGTCCAATTTTCCAGCAGCTAGAAACCAGAGGAGAGAGCTCACAGATTGTGGGGACTCTGCTACAAATGTTGCTGGATTTGCCATGTGTTCCACAGTGGAATGCAGTGTGCTGAATGGGTGATTCATCCTTACAGAGATGTGGCCTGTGAACTCCTCTACACTCGTTTATGGCTGCGTTCAGGACAGGCCAGTTTTGTAAAGGTGCCTTCAAAAAGATATTAGGCCCCTTATTTACATATGCAAAAGGACTAATAACTGTTTTAGCCGGGGCCCTGGACACTCCTTTTCTTCCTTTAACAATATGGTGGGTGTCATTCCCCTGGTGCGGAATATGCATGCAGTCTGCCATATTGGACGCTTTGGTTCCCGTTTTGCACCTGTAAAACAGATGCGCCATCCACCAATTTCTATGCCAGTAATGCTACAACAGGATAAGAGCAGATGAAATATATTTCTTCGTCAACCCTTTGCTTAGAGGTTTAAGTCTACAACATCAACTTGTATTTCTATAGCGCCTTTAATGTAGTAAAACGTCCCAAGGTGCTTCACAGGAGTATTATAAAACAAAAAATTTGACACTGAGCCACATAAGGAGAAATTAGGGCAGGTGACCAAAAGCTTGGTCAAAGAGGTAGGTTTTAAGGAGCATCTTAAAGGAAAAAAAAGAGGTAGAGAGGCCGAGAGGTTTAGGGAGGGAATTCCAGAGCTTAGGGCCTAGGCAACAGAAGGCGTGGCCACTGATGGTTGAGTGATTATAATCAGGGATGCTCAAGAGGGCAGAATTAGGGGAACGCAGATATCTCGGGGGGTGGTTGTGGGGCTGGAGGAGATAGAGAGATAGGGAGGGGCGAGGCCATGGAGGGATTTGAAAACAAGGATGAGAATTTTGAAATGGAGGCTAAACTTAAGTCTAAACAGACTTAACTTGGTATTCATACAATAAGTCTTTGTCAGTTCTCAGACAACTGTTAAAAAAGTTTTGCCCTGTCCAAGCAGCTATTTAAAAGGACCATAGTTTGATAAGGTTAAAGGTCACAGGTAAGAGCTGTTGACAGTCTTGTCTCAGTGTCAGTTTTGACATTAGCTGAAAAATTATTTTCCCTCTTTTAGTAACTGCTGCCGAAGTGAGCATGAATATTTGTTTTTCTTTAGCATTGTCCAGTATTTAAATAACTGCCCCCATAGTATAAATGCCAAAATGAAAAGACGTGTATCAGTGCATCAATGATAAACCTCTACTGATATTATTTTTGTTATGGTTTGAATGTTAAATGGGCACATATTGTATTTAGAACATCCTCACTTTTGAGTACAGCATCTGGTCTTTGGCTGGTGTGCAGTTGAAATGGATTTGCTGATTATGAGATGCTTTTAATATTTAGAACATAACATATTTGGCAACTGGTTCCCCGCTGAATAAAACAATATGAACAGTTTTTGGAAAGTTAGCAGACACATGTGTTCAACCATTTCAGAAGCCACACTGTGCAATGGAGCTAAATCCCATGTGGTGAAGTAAATTGAAAATGCAATAAGGTCAAAGTGTCAGCAAATGGGAGTTTTCTCCCATTATTGAATTATTAGTTGATATGAAACAACTCTTAAGTATTTCTTGCCAGCAATCACTAGGGAGTTTTAGTATAATTAAAAGAACTGGCACGCTAGTGTGTGAAACATACATCTTATCAGACAGTGGCTGAATTCTGATGAGCTTGAGTGAACTTCAGGTCACATGCCGGACCACTTGCAGTATCATGTACTTGACTCATGGCAACTAAAGTTCAGAAACAAACCATCCCATGTTTTCCATAGGACGGGCTAATTGTCACTACAGATACCATATGCATCTACCAAGAAAGCCAGTGGAGGTAAGTGTAAGAATGGAGGATTACACATTATTATTTAAATTAACTAATGATTATGAATAATGGGGGAAACTATCCTCTACAAATAACATTTGACAATAAATTGCATACGCTTGTTTTACATCATCATGTTATATATTAGGCTAGAACAGAAAACATATTGGGACTTAAATTGGATAACCCCCAAAAACAGGCACAAGGGTTGCGATGCGCGATTAACCCGCGCCCGTTGATTGCACTGCAGGCAGGATGCCAACTTTGTGCTGCCTGCTCATTTCCATGATTGCTGCGTGCAGCCAGCGCTCCCCGCGCTGTTCATTAGCTGCACTCATCAGCAGGGGGCCCAATATCATGAGTGCCTAGCACTACTTAAAGCTAGCCTGCACTCTTAAAGGTGGGGGGCGGGGGGGGGGGTTCCATTGCAGCTGCTGGTGGTGCTGAGATCATTCTAAATATTGTGCTGTGGAAGATGGGAGAGTGCGCGCACCAAGGTTTATGGATACTGCACTGGAGGTCTTGGTGGAAGAGGTGGAAAGAAGGAGAGATGTCCTGTATCCTCAGGGGGGCTGGAGGCCCTCCAGACACATGCTCAGAAGGCAGTGGCAAGAGATAGCGGTGGAGGTCAATGCCAGGCGTGTAGCCCCAAGGACCTGGGTTCAGTGTAGGAAGAAGTTTAATAATCTCACATGTGTTGTCAAGTTCAGGAATGCATCTTCAAATGCCTATACCTACCAACTGCACCACTAGCCTCACACACTGCTCAATTCACTACACCCCCATCACTCAGCTACCAACAATCTCTATCAATCAGGACTCATACCTAACATTCATATGCTTCACCTCACCCTTACACACTTAGCACAGTTCTAAGCCTCGCACCCACATCTCATAGCTTGAACACACTGGCAGCTATTCAACAATGACAGCCACATCACCCAAACATATTGCAGGACACTCACTGACACACTTCCCACTTTCTTGCAGAAGAAAGTGACGCACAACAGGTGGTAGCAGGAATTAACGGGAGCGGGAAGAGGCATGCCTGCATGTTTTAATTCCCATGGAGGAGACAGTGCTGGCCATTATGGGAAGGGCTTTGCTGAAAGCCCTTCTCCCCTCTCCCCTCCTCTAGCAGCTTGTTCTCCGCTGCGTAGCCTCTGCTTATTCTCCGAGTCATGCTCAATGCCAAGAGGAAGCCCTACCAGACCACCTGTGTCTGGAAGTACTGATCCCTGGGGAACACCACTGTATACCTTCCTCCAGTCCAAAAAACAACCATTCACCACTGCTTTCCATTTCTTGTCACTTAGCCAATTTCGTATCCATGCTGCCACTGTCCCTTTTATTCCATGGGCTTCAACTTTAATGCCAAGTCTATTATGTAGCACTTTATCAAATGCCTTTTGGAAATCCATGTACACTACGTCAACTGCATTGCCCTCATCAACCCTTTCTGTTACCTCATCAAAAAACTCGATCAAGTTAGTTAAACACGATTTGCCTTTAACAAATTCATGCTGGCTTTCCTTAATTAATCCACACTTGTCCAAGTGACTGTTAACTTTGTCCCTGATTATCATTTCTAAAAGATTCCCCACTACCGAGGTTAAACTGACTGGCTTGTAATTGCTGGGTTTATCCTTACACCCTTTTTTGAACAAGGGTTGAAAGGATTCGCAAATTTCATGTCTCCCCCAAGGATTTACTTTTGGTTTATTAAAGAAACCCTGGATGGACTGAGTTTAAAATCAAGGGCACAACAAGATGGCTACGGTCAGCCTCATGGCCAAAGCCTGTAAGTTTCAGTTTGGACTGACAGCTTGTATTCTGATGACTGTGAGAAGGAACTTTCCAGAACTTGAATGCAGACAGACCTTCTGCATTTATGCATTAGAAGCAAACCCAGTCGCATTCGGGCCTCTGATTAAAAGCCATCAAGGTTGTATGCACAAACAATCAAGAGCAGACAGTTCCTATTGAATATGTAGTGGGACAAGCTCAGCTGCATTCAGGCCTTCGTTTAGAGAACGTCAACATTGTTTACCTAATTACTTCAAAACGATCAACGGGGCATTCAGACTGGAATGGCCCCATCACGAAACCAGTTGGACAAAGGGGAACACTGATGAGACCAGTAAAACCGATTACCGTCCATCCAGGCCGATGGGCCCAGATCGGTACCTTTTGTATGAGTTTCAATACGTCCAGATTAGACAAAAGAAATGAGCTGATCTGGCGGGAGATAAGGGCTACCGGGAAGGGTATAACTAGTCCCTCAGGAGGCCATTTCTCTCTCTCTCTCCCGCCTCGCCTTCGGTGCCCTGCCTTACCATCAACCCAGCAAGAGGATTGTCGATGAAGAGTCCGTCCAGGGAAGTAGAATACCCACAGTTACGTTTAAATTACTGGGGTATCTCTGTTTTGGGCGGTGAAAACCTAAGACATCGGCAGGCAACAGGGCACAGAGCAGGCGTTTTCAACATCCTAGACTGGTGAGCATCAATTTTCTGGCCCATCACAAGATAATCTAGATAGGTGTAAAGGGTGGGAGTTAAGGGGAATTGCTAAAGTGTCATTTTAGTCATTTTCCCTCAATGTGTCCGTTTCTCCTCCCCCATTAAGTGTAATTGTGCTGCATCCATAGTGATTTTCTCTGTATAGTAATTGTTCTCTATTTTAATAAACATTGGTTTTCTTTGCACCGAACCACTGGTCTCGTTTGTCTATATCGCTACTTGTAAATAAGTCCGGTGGTCACAACCAAAGGGGAAGCGATTCGAACCGTATGGGGCTGGAGCAGCTCAGACACACGACTGACTGACCAGACACAAACCCCAAACCAAAATCCCCTACAGAAATGGCGACCACGGCATGACCATCGGCGACAGTATGTGATATGACAGACAGTGGTGCGGAGGGAGAAACCGCAATGGAAGAGAGGTTGTCCACTTATGTGTGCAGAAAGGTCAATATCGCCAAGAAATGGGTGGGTGCTATGTTAAAGGCCGAGCGTCCCATAGACGTCGCCACCCAGTGGACGGCGAGTAAACAGCATAAAAGTGCAATTGAAAAGGCAGTCTGGTTAATGTGTTACAAGAAACAAGTCCTAGTGCTGGACAGTGTTGTAGCAGCACAGGCTGCCAAGCTCAAGAAATTGGCCCTAGAAATGCAGGATAAGGTTTTAGCGGAAGAGAAAGTGCTAGTGGCGCTTCAGGCGTTAAGCCAAGAAAGAGCGCAGATGGCAAAGGAACACCAGGCAAAGGTAGAGTGCCTGGAGGCCCGGGCCGTCGAAGTGCAACAGGAACATCAGGCAAGGGTAGAGCGTCTGGAATACCAGACCGCTGAAATTAAAGCCAGCGCTAGACGCAAGATGGAGCACTTGGAATACCAGGTCAGAGAGACGAGGGGCAGCGCGATAAGGCTGCAGGACACAATTTGCGACCTCACCCAAGAATTAAAAGAGCAGGAGGAGAAAGTAAGCAGGTAAAGACAGCATACAAGCTAGCCTGTGACCGGGGTTTCGAGGAGGCAGATCACGGGCCCTGTAGAGAGGAGATAGAAAGCTTGGGTATGGCCTTATCGAGGGCAAAGGGCCTGTTATGCCTCATCAGCCTGAAGGCTGGCCAGTCGGACTTTACCGGCAACCCAAACAGAACCGTCCCACAGGCAGCACCCAGAACAAAGTTGGCTAGGGAATCAGAGGTCCCACGGCCGCCACCCATAGCTCCGAGCTTTCAGGAGTTCTGGCAGCAAGGGGGGGTGGAGGATGAAGTGGTAGGGGAAGCACAACGGGTCCCGCTAGATAGGCCGGGACCAGGACCGGCGTACCCCCTCCGACAACGGAGGTACGGCCCGCCCGTTGATGACGAGGACCCAGGGGCCATCCAAAATCAGTTTGTGGTGCTGCATGGCACCCAACAGCTCAGGGCCATGCTTAGTCATATCCCCAAGCTCACCGAAAGGGAGACCCCTCTCTGCACTTCAGGGAGATAGAACAGGCAGCGTGCGTTAATGACTGCGATGACGCAGAGCAAGCTAAGATGCTGCTGTTTTCTCTGGGGATTGATCTCTTCCAGACCCTATCTGATTAATGTAAAAAGGGGCAGAAAGATTGAGGATTTGAGGAACGAGATATTGGAGGCCATGGGACTCAATGACAGTAGTCCGTTCGCCCGGGCGGAAAAAACGGTACAACTCCCAGGGGAGTCCCCGCAGGCATTCGCAGACAGGCTGTGGCCAGTCTACCGGAGCGCATGCCCGGGAATGCCAGCACGGACATTACTGAACCAAGTCCAATTGACCCACTGGCTCTGTTGTCTAATGACAAACTGCCTGCCCCAAATCCGAGCCCAGGCTGCGGCCTGGTTTGACCCCCGAAGCCCCCAGACCACCGAAGAAACGGTGATCTGCCAGCTCACGGTAGCGTTTAGGAATATGAGGGGTATCGAGACACCCCAACCTGAAGGAAAAGTCCATGAGGTTAAACCTGGGGGCCAGAATAAGAAAGAGTGGCACCAGGAGGGGAACCGTCCCTCCCAGACTAAGTTAAACTGTTACGGGTGTGGGAAGGACGGCCACTGATGCAAGGATTGTAAAAATCCATGGAAAGACAATGAAGTAAAGAACTCCACAGCCCCAGCCCAGAAGGCAGAGACGGAAATTGCTCCCGCTGCGATTGAATCATTTTTAGAGACCATGCGATCTCTTATGACCAGCCAGGGGAGAATAGCAGCCACCACCAGTGTGATGGTTCCCTCGGCCCCCTCTGACGCCCCACAATGACTGGAGCCCGCGCAGCCTGTCCACCTGTGTGCTCTCCGGTATGACGGATGGAAGAGACCACTCGTGCAGATGGAGATAGAGAAGGTTAAAGGGACTTATCTGCTGGATACGGGAGCATCATGCACCGTGATCCACGCAGCTAATCCCACCACCTCACCTCTGTCTAGTGGGGTCCCATACGTTCTATCGGGGTTCACCAGTAAGGAACAGCTGGGAGCATTCTCCAAGCCACTCTCAATCTGCCTGGGCACGCTCCGGACCAAGTGGACGTGCATTCTGGCGAGGTGGGAAGCGGAGGGAGGAAAGGGGATCCTAGGGGCCGACTTCATCATGGGCCACGGGATCCTCGTGGATCTCCGCAATCATTGCCTTTGGGGAGCCAACACGGGTAAAGAGGGAGGTGCAGTAGTCATCCCGAGCAAGGAAGTGAAGGGGACCCTGTGTACTGTGAAGCCAAAAGAAGGTTACAACCTCGGGCTCATGGTCGACGGTGTCTCAGGGGAATTTCAGGCATTCATGCAGGCTAACCTAGCTGTGTTTGCCACGCACAAACACGACTGCGGGAGGGTCACCGGGTTTGAGGTCAGAGTGGACGGGGACCCCATGGCCCGGCCCCAGAAGCAGTATAACTTCCCCAAAGAAGCAGAGCCCGAAATGGAGGCAGCCATGTCCTCTTTAGTACAGCAGGGAGTGTTGAGGCCCATAGCCACCCACGTTAACTCTCCGCTTTGGCCGGTCAGAAAACCGGACAATTCATGGAGAGCCACGGTGGACTATCGGGCGCTCAACAGCAATATCCCTGTGTGCGCCCCCACAGTGGCAGCAGTGGCCGACCTCATCGGGAGTATTCCAGCATCCGCGACCACGTTCACGGTGCTGGATATTTCAAATGGGTTTTGGTCCATCCCCTTGAGGAGGGAGGATCAGTATAAGTTCGCTTTTACTTTTAAAGGGCAACAGTATACTTGGAACTGCTTGCCACAAGGCTTTCATAATAGCCCCAGCATCTTCCACCAGTGTATGGCGGATAGCTTATAGGAATTTAGTCAGCCCACCCAGTTGCTGCAGTATGTGGATGACCTGTGTAGCGTATGTACCTTTAAGAGAGAACTACTTTTACAGCTCCTGTATACTGTAGTACCGGCAGTGACCACACCTGTATATAAGCCTTGAGCATGCCTCTGTACTCCCAGTCTTGAGACTACCCTACTCCAGTAAACACCTGTTGATTGTTAAGTTACAGTCTCCGTGTAGTTCTTGGGAAACATCCTATTTTAAGAATCACGGATCTAACAGTGGCGACGAGGTCGATTCGAATCTGCCTGCAACTCTGCATTTCCCGTCAAGGAGTCGCTCCGGGAGGACGGTGGAAGAAAGTCGAGGCCAGAAGCATGGGTGTCGACCACGAGCAACCACCCAGTCATCCGGCAGCAAGTAAACATCGCAGGAGAGGCTGTTGAGAGCCGGGCTTGGTTCCCCAGCCACGACGATCCAGCAACAGACTGGCAACAGGTGCAGCGCACACCCTTCCTCGACAGCGGCGGCGGGAGCCGACCGACGGCGTAGAAAAGCCGAGCAGCGTCGACGGGGTAAGAGAGAGGATGAAGCGCACAGGGCGTGGCCGGGCGTTGAAAACCGAGCAGCGTCGAGGAAAAACAAGCAGAGAGAGAGAGAGGGTAAAGCAGCAGCCGGGTTCAGGACCGAGCGACGGCAACGGGAAAGGCGCACAGAAGAACGCGCAGAGCACAGCCAGGGCTCAAGGGCTGAACCGCGTCCGCAGGGAGAAGAAGGGAGAGCACAGGAGATGCCATTGAGCCACAGAGAAGAAGGGAGAGCGCGGGAGACGCCATTTTTAGAAGCCGCAGCGGAGAAGAAGGGCGAGCACGGGAAGGAAGGAAAGCGCGGGAGACGCCATTTTGTGCCAGCGGAGAAGAAGGGAGAGTGCGGGAGACGCCATTTAGACAGTTAAATCACACCCAGGGATGGCGAAGAGTGGCAGTATCACGGCGTTCGACAATGAAGTCGAAGATTGGGCGACATATGTGGAACGCATTGAGGTGTACTGCAGGGCGAATGAAGTGCCAGATGCTAGGAAAGCACTGGTTTTGTTAAATTCCATGGGTGCAAAAACTTATGGCTTACTGCGAAACCTGATAACCCCAGAGAAGCCCGTGGATAAGAATTTCGAAAGCATAGTAGAAATCCTACAGGACCACGTAAGCCCCACACCGCTGCTGATAGCAGAAAGATTTAAGTTCCACAAAAGGAACCAGCACAAAGATGAAACTAATGCTGAGTACTTAACGGAACTGCGCAAGTTATCGAAACACTGCCAGTTTGGAGTGGGACTATCAGATACGTTAAGGGACAAGTTTGTGTGTGGGCTTCAAAGTGAAGGAACCCAGAAATGGCTTCTATCAGAAAAGGATCTTACGCTGGACAAGGCTTTCAGCATGGCAGTATCACACGAAGCAGCCGCACGGGCGCTGCAGAGATACAACGGAGACCGCAAGAATACGGCACCAATGAAATGTCATATGGAGCAGGGAAGTGTTATCGCTGCGGCAGAACAACACACGATCAGAAGGATTGTTGGTTCAAGGACCAAGTGTGCAGACAGTGTGGAAAAACAGGACACATAGCAAGAGTCTGCAGGTCAGGGAAGAAAACCAACAGCAAGAAATCTCCACAGGAGAAGTACAAAAAGGTACATAAGGTGATGGACAGTAGTTCAGACGAACAGGGAAGTGATACAGACTCCGGAAGCAAGGAGCTGGGTTGTCTGAAACTACATAAGGTAACCAAAATGGAGGATCACCAGACTATCTGGGTCACACTCAAGATAGACGGAGTCCAAGTGAAAATGGAATTGGACACTGGATCAGCCCTAACAGTCATAAACCAAAGGGACTACAAGTGGCTATTTCCACATATACCCTTGGAAGCTACAGAGATTGTCTTGAAGACGTACACGGGGCAAAAAGTCTACCCCAAAGGAAAAATAAGGGTGAAAGTGATATACAAAGGCCAGGAAATACCTAAAATGGACCTATATGTATTGCCAGATGGAGGACCACCACTACTAGGACGTGAATGGATCCGGAAGATACAATTAGATTGGCATTCCATACAGGCACTGAAGGTTGAGGCCAAAAAGGATGACGGCGCCACACCTGGACTGTAGTGTATGTAACCTGTACCACCTTAAGAGGATACCTTAAGGTGATGGATTACTTTTTGATGGCTCCTGTACATTGTAGTACCGGTGGTGACCACACCGGTATATAAACCCTATGGAGCAAAGTGTATCCCAGTTCAGCCCTGACCCTCAACCACTAAAGACCTGTTTAATTATTTCTGTAGTCTGTGTCCAGTTATTCAGCATAACTACATTTGAAAACACAGACTCAACAGTGGCGACGAGTCTGATCTTACCTAGCGGCAGTTGCATCAAAGGAAGCTTCGCCTCTGAGACGGGCGTCGAACAAGGACATCCACCCTCAACATCCTGCTGGGCACTGCATAGCACGGGAGGCCATCGGGAACCCGGGTTGGTTTCTGGCCATGAAGTCTAACATCAGTGAACATCCCTTCGACGACAGCGGCGGGTAAGCCCGATCGAGCGGCACGGGGGGGAAGTCGGCCGAGTTGTCAGTAAGAGAAGGGGAGGGAAACGACGAAAAGGGCGGAGAACACGACCGCAGCCAGTGTCAGGGGCCGGACTGCAATCGGGGCAGAGACGCGCAGCAGCCAGAAAGGCGTTTATGTCCACAAGGACCGCGGGAGCGGCGGGGAACAAGAGGAGCAGCGTCAGGGAAAATAAAGGACCGCTGGGAGGCGAGAACGGCAACAGCGCGGTAATCGCCATTTTGAGTCGGCGGGGGAAGAAGACAAGTGCGGGAAAAGCTGCCAAGCGCGGGAAAAGCCGCCATTTTGAAAAAAATAAATAAAAATAAAGTAATAATCATATCCGAAGGAAAGGAAACTCAACAAGGATGCCAAAAACGGGTAACATCACGGCTTTTGATAGCGATGTGGAAGATTGGGCCACTTATGTGGAACGCATCGAAGTTTACTGTACAACGAATGAGGTACCGGAGGATAAGAAAGCACTAACCCTATTAAACTCGATGGGTGCGAAGACGTACGGGTTATTAGCAAACCTTGTAACACCAGATAAACCGGTAGGAAAGAGTTTCGCAAGAGCATTTAAACCCCACGCCGCTGCTGATAGCGGAACAATTTAAATTCTACAAAAGAATTCAACTTAAAGAAGAAAGCAATGCTGAATTCTTAACTGAACTGCGCAAGTTATCAAAGTACTGTCAGTTCGGTACAGGACTAGCAGACGTACTGAGAGATAAGTTTGTGTGTTGGCTCCTAAGGGAAGGTACCCAGAAGCGACTGCTAGAGGAAAAGGATCTTACGCTGGACAAAGCTTTCAGCATTGCAGCATCGCACGAGGCAGCAGCACGAGGCGTTGCAGAGATACAGCAAAGACCATTGGAATTCAGCACCAATGAAATGGCATTGGGCACAGTAAAGTGCTATCGTTGCGGAAGGACAACGCATGACCAGAACCAGTGCTGGTTCAAAGATAAAGAATGCAGGCAATGTGGCAAACTTGGTCACATAGCGAGAGTATGCCGGTCAGGAAAGAAGACCAGCAGCAAAAAGTCGCCGCAGGAGAAGTACAAAAAAGTACACAAGGTGACAGAGAACAGTTCGGATGAACAGAAGATGGATTCAGACTCCAGCAGTAAGGAACTGGGTTGTCTAAAAATACATAATGTGGGTAACGCAGCAGACCACCAAACTATCTGGGTCATGCTTCGGATAGCAGGAGTCCAAGTGAAGATGGAATTGGACACTGGATCGGCATTGACGGTCATGAATAAGCAAGATTACAAAAGGTTATTCTCGCACATTCCCCTGAGGGATACGGAGATTGTATTGAAAACATACACGGGGCAAATAGTATACCCCATCAGAAAAATAAAAGTAAATGTGGTCTACAATGGTAAAGAAAGTCAGGAAATGGACTTGTATGTGTTACCTGATGGAGGTCCGCCACTACTGGGACGGGAATGGATCCGGAGAATAAATGTGGACTGGCATTCCATACAAGCACTGACTGTAGATTCCTGTAAAGAGGACGACGTCAAACCTAAACGACTGTCCAAAATATTGGACGATGCTAAGGAGGTGTTCCAACAGGGACTGGGAACACTGAAAGGAATTACGGCAAACATCAAGGTTGAAGAACATGCAAACCCAAAATTTTTCAAAGCCAGACCGGTACCTTATGCGATACGACCTGCTGTGGAAGCAGAGCTGGAAGGGCTAGAAAACGTTCAGGAGTACTGTCAAAGGTGGACTGGAGCGAATGGGCCACACCCATTGTTCCTGTCATGAAGCGTTCATTGAGCAACAAGCCGGGGGAACCTGGGAAGGTTCGCATCTGTGGCGATTTCAAGATCACTGTTAATCCGGTTCTTCACACGGTGCAATATCCGCTTCCGTGGATTGAAGATATCTTTGCTTCGCTGTCTGGCGGGAAACACTTCACCAAGATAGACCTGGCGCAGGCGTACCTACAGATGGAAGTTGATGAAGCGTCACGCCAGTATCTCACGATCAACACACATAAGGGCTTATATCGGTATAATAGACTGGTTTTTGGAGTGGCATCGGCTCCAGCGATTTGGCAAAGGGCCATGGAGCAGGTATTGCAGGGAATTCCAGGCACACAATGCTACCTGGACGACATCCTGATTACAGGAGATGATGATAAGGATCACCTTGCGAATTTGGAGCAGGTGCTCACCAGATTGAAAGAATATGGGCTCAGAGTTAATCGCCAGAAATGTGAGTTCTTTCAAAAGCGAATCTCGTACTGCGGCCACGTCATTGACCAGGAGGGGCTCCATAAGTCACCTGACAAGATCGAAGCTGTTGTGAAAGCTCCTGCTCTGGAAAATGTATCCCAGTTGAGCTCGTTCCTTGGGTTGGTTAACTATTACCACAAGTTTCTTCCAAATTTATCCACGGTGTTACACCCGCTGAACACTCTTTTGCAAATGGGAATACCATGGAAGTGGAGCGATGATTGTAAGCGGGCTTTTCAAAAAAGCAAGGCACTGATCACCTCTAAGGAAGTGTTGGCTCACTTTAACCCAACGCTGCCTATTCGCTTAGCTTGTGATGCTTCTCCATATGGTATCGGGGCAGTGCTCTCACATAAGTTTCCAAATGGCTTGGAAAGGCCAGTCGCGTTCGCATCCAGATCATTGACCTCCGCTGAGCGCAACTATGCTCAGATAGATAGGGAGGCTCTCAGCCTCGTGTGGGGAGTTAAGAAATTTAACCATTACCTGCAAGGCCAAAAGTTTATGCTGCTGACAGATCACCAGCCGTTGGTTTCCATTTTTAACCCTAAGAAGGGTGTTCCGGTTATGACGGCGCAGAGGCTTCAGAGATGGTCCCTTTTCCTAGGGGCACATCAATATGATATCAAATTCAAAGGTACAAAGCACCATGGTAATGCTGATGGGCTGTCGCGCCTGCCACTACCTACAGTGGAAGAGGCACCGGCAGTTGACCCTGTCGAGATATTTCACTCGACCATCATCGAATACTTACCAGTCACCAATGCGGGTATTGAGAGAGAGACCCGAAACGACCCGACACTGTCTCGGGTCAACGACTTGACAGTGAAGGGATGGCCAGCACATGGCGACCCACTGTTACCAGCATTCTCAGCCAGACGAGAACAGCTGTCCGTATGTCAAGGAACATTGATGTATGGAACAAGGGTGATTATTCCTCCTAAATTAAGGGAGAGAGTTCTGAAGGAATTGCATGAAGGTCATCTGGGGGGAGTCAAGATGAAAAGCCTTGCTAGGGCTTATGTGTGGTGGCCAGGTATCGACAAACAAATAGAGGATCTGACTAAAAGCTGCTCAGGGTGCCAAAAAGTTCAAAACGCACCGCCAATTGCACCGCTGCATCCGTGGGAATGGCCTTCAACCCCATGGCAACGTGTGCATATCGACTTTGCAGGTCCATTCATGGATTCCATGTTTTTGATAGCAGTAGACGCACATTCTAAATGGCCAGAAGTGATTAAGATGTCGACCACTACCTCAGAGAAGACGATCGCAGTTCTAAGAACCATATTTGCAAGGAATGGGTTGCCGGAACAAATATGTTCAGACAACGGACCACAGTTCGTGTCAGAAGAATTCCAGAAATTCATGAAAAAGAATAGGGTGAAACACTATACATCTGCCCCATATCATCCGGCTACAAATGGGTTGGCCGAGAGATTTGTACAAACGTTCAAAAAGGCGATAAAGGCCATGAGCGAAGACCATATTCCACTACAACACAAGGTGGACAATTTCCTGATGGCATATCGAAACGCCACGCATGCAGTGACAAATCAAAGCCCTGCCATAATGTTCTATAATAGGAGGTTGCGGTCCCGGTTGGATTTGTTAAAACCCAATGTGCGTAGGGAAGTCAAAAACAAGCAATTCCAGCACATAAATAACAAGGCCACTCGGAGTTTCGAAATAGGACAACCAGTGTTGGCCAGGGATTATAGGAATGACAAATGGCAATCCGGAACAATTCGTGCCCGACAAGGACCCCTTGATGTACACGGTAGACGTTGGAGAGAACGTAATACGACGTCATGCTGACCGACTTGTGGAATCGAGAACAAGGGTCGACCCTGTGGTAAACCACTGTCATACCTGTCTGTGTCTGTATGTGTATTCCACTAGGTACAGGTCTGGACATGCCTCGGCTGACTCCTCCCACTATTCCAGGTATATAAGTGACTACCTCCCAGTCCCTTAGTATTCTGGACGGGTCGACCACTCGAGACAAGACCTTCATTCTTTAGTTAATAAAAGCCTGATTGTTACTCGCTCAACTTCAGTCTTTTGAGTAATTGATGGCGCATCAATTTTATTAACTAAATTTTTTATAATGGAGAAGATCCTCACACCAGCATGCCTGGACCTGGACAGTCGGGAAGCGGACGCTTCCACCAAGTTTGCTCACTGGCTCACGTGCTTCGAGACATTCCTGACTGCCTCCACTGCGGTCGAAACGGATGCGGACAAACTGTCTGTCCTGTTCTCCAAGGTGAACCACCGAGTGTACTCAGTCATCCGGGACGCGACCTCGTACACAGCCGCCCTCCAGCTCCTCAAGACCCAGTACACGCGCCCTGTGAACGAAGTATATGCTAGGCACCTTCTGGGGAGTCGCAAGCAACAACCTGGGGAATCGACTGAGGAATACCTCCAAGCACTGTCCGTGCTTGGCCGGGCCTGTGGGTGTAAGGCGGTAACGCCCACTAAGTACACGGAGGAACTGATCCGGGATGCCTTCGTAGCGGGCCACAGGTCCAACTACACCCGACAGCGACTGCTGGAGCAGAGTGACCTCACCCTCGACAAAGCCTCCGACATCGCACTAACGCTGGACGCAGCCTTCCGGGGCATGGATGCCTACTCCTCTGCACCGTGGACGCCGCGGGGAACGACAACCTGGGACACGGTAGGACAGCCCCATAGCACCGTGCCACCCCAGCCACAGCCCAACAACGGCCCAACTACCGCAGCAGTGTCCCAAAGCCAGACAGCAGTATCCCAAGGCCAGAAATGCTACTTCTGTGGCCAGGCCAAACACCCCAGAGCGCGCTGCCCGGCGAAGAATGCAACCTGCTCGGGCTGCGGGAAAAAGGGACACTACGCCAGCGTCTGCAAGGCCAAAGCCACCCCGAACGCCAGCAGCGCCGCGTGTGGGCCGTGCGAGCCGCCATCTTGGGCCTCCCCAGCCATGTGCGAACCACCGCAGCAGCAGCCATCTTGGACGACTCCAGCCACATGGGAATCATGGGCGCCGCCATCTTGGACACCAGCCGGGATGCAGCAGACCGCCAACCCCCCCCCATCTGATACTCGCAGCGACACACCGACCCCTACGCTGGCCTCTGTGACGCTGGACCAAACGAGACCGCACCAGCTAGCTCGGTCCAAAATGGACGTTAAGGTAAACGGCCATGCAATAAACTGCCTTTTTGACTCCGGGAGCACAGAGAGCTTCATCCACCCCGACACGGTGCGGCGTTGCTCTCTCCCAGTCCTGCCTGCGCACCAGCGGATTTCTATGGCCTCCGAGTCCCAGTCAGCGGACATTGGCGGCTACTGCGTGGTGACACTAGTAGTAGACGGGACTGTGTTCAATAATTTTAAACTCCTGGTCCTGCCCGACCTCTGCGCTGCCGTTCTACTGGGGTTGGATTTCCAGTGCCACCTCAAAAGCGTTACGATGGCGTACGGTGGCCCCCTCCCCCCACTCACAGTCCGCAGCCAGCAGCCTCCAAATTGCCCGCCGCGCACTAGATGCAACCTCTCCACACTCAGAGTCCCACCCCCCCCACTGTTTGCTAACCTCACCCCCGACTGTAAGCCCATCGCCACAAAGAGCAGGCGATACAGTGCCGGGGACAGGGTTTTCATCAAAACCGAAGTGGAACGGCTCTTGAAGGAGGGGATTATTGAGGGCAGCTCCAGCCCCTGGCGAGCCCAGGTTGTGGTCGTTAAGACCGGCGAGAAACAACGCCTGGTCATCGACTACAGCCAAACAATAAACCGCTACACCCTGCTGGACGCCTACCCACTCCCCCGCATAGCTGACATGGTCAACCAGATCGCGCAGTACCGCGTCTTTTCGACCATTGACCTGAAATCAGCGTACCACCAGCTCCCCATCAGCCCTGAAGACCGCCAGTATACTGCTTTTGAGGCAAACGGCCACCTCTATCACTTCCTTAGGGTTCCCTTCGGCGTTACCAACGGGGTCTCCGTCTTCCAAAGGGAGATGGACCGGATGGTCGATCAAAACGAGCTGCAGGCCACTTTCCCTTACCTAGATAATGTGACCATCTGCGGCCATGACTTGCAGGACCATGACGCAAACCTCGAGAAATTCCTCCGCACCGCCCAACTCCTGAACCTGACATATAACAAGGAGAAGTGCATATTCCGCACAGACCGCCTCGCCATCCTTGGCTGTGTTGTAGAACACGGGGTCATCGGTCCCGACCCGGACCGGATGCGTCCCCTTATGGAACTCCCACTGCCCCACTGCCTAAAAGCTCTGAAGAGGTGCCTAGGGTTTTTTTCCTACTACGCTCAGTGGGTCCCCTACTATGCAGACAAAGCCCGTCCGCTGATCAAGTCCACCTCTTTTCCCGTGACGGCAGAGGCCCGCTTAGCCTTCCACCGTATCAAGGAAGACATTGCCAAAGCCACCATGCACGCAGTGGACGAATCCATCCCCTTCCAGGTGGAAAGCGATGCGTCCGACTTCGCTCTGGCCGCCACCCTTAATCAGGCGGGGAGACCTGTGGCATTCTTCTCACGAACCCTCCAGGGCCCGGAGACCAGACACTCCGCGGTCGAGAAGGAGGCCCAGGCTATCGTGGAGGCTGTGCGTCATTGGAGGCACTACCTGGCCGGAAAACGATTTACCCTGCTCACTGACCAGCGTTCAGTTGCTTTTATGTTCAACAACAAGCAGAGGGGCAAAATCAAAAATGACAAGATCTTGAGGTGGAGAATCGAACTTTCCACCTACAATTACGAGATCTTGTACCGGCCTGGGAAGCTCAATGAACCCCCAGATGCCCTATCGCGTGGCACCTGCGCCAGCGCGCAGATCGATAGGCTGAGGGCCCTCCACAATGACCTCTGCCACCCGGGGGTCACCAGGTTCTTCCACTTCATCAAGGCCCGCAACCTGCCTTACTCCATTGAGGAGGTCAGGACCATGACCAAGAACTGCCAAGTCTGCGCTGAGTGCAAACCGCACTTTTATAGACCAGACAGAGCCCACCTGATAAAAGCCACTCGCCCTTTCGAACGCCTGAGCGTCGATTTTAAAGGGCCTCTCCCCTCCTCCGACCGCAATGTGTACTTCCTCAACATCATTGACGAGTACTCCCGGTTCCCGTTCGCTATCCCCTGCCCGGACATGACCAGTGCCACGGTCATTAAATGTCTGAACAGCCTCTTCACCCTGTTCGGTTTCCCCAGCTATATCCATAGCGACCGGGGCTCATCGTTTATGAGCGACGAACTCCGCCAGTACCTGCTCGCTAGGGGTATAGCCACAAGCAGGACCACCAGTTACAACCCCCGGGGGAACGGACAGGTGGAAAGAGAGAATGCAACTGTTTGGAAGGCTGCCCTACTAGCCTTAAAGTCTAGGGGCCTTCCGACCTCCCGCTGGCAGGAGGTGCTCCCCGATGCGCTCCACTCGATTCGGTCACTTCTCTGCACTGCCACCAATGCCACCCCTCACGAGAAAATGTTTGTCTTCCCAAGGAAGTCCACATCGGGGACATCGTTACCGCCATGGCTGACGTCCCCAGGGCCGGTACTACTGAGAAGACACGTGAGGGCCAATAAAACGGACCCCCTGGTCGAGAGGGTCGACCTCCTCCACGCCAACCCCCAGTACGCTTACATTGCGTACCCGGACGGGCGGGAGGACACAGTCTCCATACGAGACCTCGCACCCTCGGGGACCGCTGTAACCCACTACCCATTACCACCCCCCCCAACGACCCGATATCCAACCCCAGCAGCCGGCTCGCCTTGGACCGTCACCCACGAGGACTACACTCCAGGGCCCCAGCCTACACGGGACGCGACGCCGGAAGCTCCACCACCGTCGCCACGTCGATCACAGCGGCAGACAAGACCTCCGGAGAGACTCCAATACACGAACTTTTAAATACACTTCACCCCGCCGGACTCATTTTTAAACAAGGGGTGAATGTGGTAAACCACTGTCATACCTGTCTGTGTCTGTATGTGTATTCCACTAGGTACAGGTCTGGACATGCCTCGGCTGACTCCTCCCACTATTCCAGGTATATAAGTGACTACCTCCCAGTCCCTTAGTATTCTGGACGGGTCGACCACTCGAGACAAGACCTTCATTCTTTAGTTAATAAAAGCCTGATTGTTACTCGCTCAACTTCAGTCTTTTGAGTAATTGATGGCGCATCAGACCCCATGTCTACGGCAGAGACACCAGTTGAAGAAGTTATTGAGCCTGTCGCATCTACCTCAGACTCGAACGTACATGATGATGTTCAATCCATAGGAGATCAAATGGATGAGTCACCCCAGCAACGAGAACCAGAGACCCCTGAAAGGCGTTGTCCGGCCCGGATCAGGAGGCCTCCTCAGAGACTGAATCTTTGAACAGTTTTGTGTGAAAGTTGTATATATGTTATCCATGTAATGTTTAAATTGGGGTGTACACCGTAAAGCTAAAAGGGGAGGAATTGTAGTGTATGTAACCTGTACCACCTTAAGAGGATACCTTAAGGTGATGGACTACTTTTTGATGGCTCCTGTACATTGTAGTACCGGTGGTGACCACACCGGTATATAAACCCTGTGGAGCAAAGTGTATCCCAGTTCAGCCCTGACCCTCAACCACTAAAGACCTGTTTAATTATTTCTGTAGTCTGTGTCCAGTTAACTACATTTGAAAACACAGACTCAACATGGACGGCTGTCAAAAATGCTAACTGACGCACAAGAAGTGTTCCAGGAGGGACTCGGAACACTAAAAGGCATAACAGCAACGATTAAAATAGAGGAAAATGCAAGTCCAAAGTTTTTTAAGGCCAGACTGGTGCCTTATGTGATCCGACCAGCCGTTGAAGCAGAGCTGGAAGGGTTGGAACGTTCAGGAGTACTGTCCAAAGTAGACTGGAGCGAGTGGGCTACACCCATCGTCCCTGTAATGAAGAGGTCGTTGAGTAATACGCCTGGGGAACCAAAGAAGGCCTGCATCTGTGGGGATTTTAAGGTGACAGTGAACCCAGTCCTTCACACGGTACAATATCCGCTTCCACGGATTGAGGATATTTTCGCCTCGCTATCTGGAGGTAAACGCTTCACCAAAATTGATCTGGCCCAGGCGTACTTGCAAATGGAGATAGAAGAAGCCTCGAAACAATACCTCATGATCAACACTCATAAAGGTCTCTATGAATACAACCAACTGGTGTTCGGGGTAGCATCAGCTCCGGCTATTTGGCAAAGGGCAATTGATCAAGTCCTGCAAGGGCTTCCAGGGACCCAGTGTTATTTGGACGACATCCTGGTCACGGGCGAAAATGACAGTGATCACCTCGCCAACCTGGAGAAGGTGCTCACTAGATTAAAGGAATATGGGCTACGAGCTAATCGCCACAAGTGCGAGTTTTTCCAGAAGCAGATCTCGTATTGTGGCCACATTATTGATGAAGAGGGTTTACATATGTCCCCTGAAAAGATTGAGGTAGTAGTCAAGGCTCCAGCACCGGAAAATGTGTCACAACTGAGGTCGTTCCTCGGGTTGGTGAACTACTACCATATGTTCTTACCAAATTTGTCTATAGTAGTACACCCACTGAATACCCTACTGCAAACTGGGGTACTATGGAAGTGGAATGATGAATGTAAACGAGCTTTCTAGAAGTGCAAAGATTTGATCACATCAAAAGAGGTGTTGGCCCATTTCAACCCAGCACTACCAGTCCGGTTGGCATGTGATGCATCACCCTATGGTATTGGAGCGGTGTTGTTGCACAAACTCCCAGACGGGTTGGAGAGGCCAGTAGCCTTTGCGTCTCGGTCACTAACCTCAGCCGAGCGCAACTACGCCCAGATCGACAGGGAGGCCCTCAGCTTAGTATGGGGAGTAAAAAAATTCAACCACTATCTGCATGGACAGAAGTTCACCTTGCTGACTGACCACCAACCACTTGTCTCCATCTTTAATCCAAAGAAGGGCGTTCCGGTGCTGACTGCACAACGGTTACAAAGATGGTCCCTTTTTCTAGGGGCGAACCAATATGAAATAGAATATAAAGGCACGAAACAGCATGGAAATGCTGATGGGCTATCACGCTTGCCACTGCCTACTGTGGAGGAAGCACGAGCAGTGGACCCTATCGAGATATTTTATTCGTCAATAATTGAACGATTGCCAGTAACTAACGCGGATATAGAAAAGGAGACCCGCAATGATCCGACACTGTCTCGGGTATATGATTTGACGGTGAGGGGATGGCCAACACATGGCGACTCACTGTTGCCAGCATTCTCATCCAGAAGAGAACAGCTGTCAGTATGCCAGGGGACAGTGATGTGTGGATCCCGAGTGGTAAATCCACCCAAGTTAAGGGAGAGGATGCTAAATGAGCTTCACGAAGGTCATCTGGGAGGGGTGAAAATGAAAAGCCTTGCTAGGGCTTATGTGTGGTGGCTGGGGATTGATCAACAAATTGAGGACCTAACTAAGAGCTGCTCAGGATGCCAGAAGGCCCAAAATGCACCACCACATGCCCCTCTACACCCCTGGGAGTGGCCCTCCTCTCCATGGCAACGGGTGCATATTGATTTTGCTGGTCCATTCATGAACTCAATGTTTTTAATAGCTGTGGATGCGTACTCGAAATGGCCTGAGGTGATCCAAATGTCCTCCACCACCACGGAGAAAACTATTGCAGTCCTACGGACCATCTTTGCCAGGAACGGCTTGCCAGAGCAGATTTGCTCTGATAACGGACCACAGTTTGTGTCTGAAGAATGCCGAAGGTTTATGAAAAGGAATGGGGTAAGGCATTACACCTCCGCTCCGTATCATCCAGCCACCAATGGATTGGCTGAGAGGCTTGTACAAACCTTTAAAAAAGCAGTAAGGGCCATGTGCGATGACGACATTCCACTGCAGCATAAGGTGGACAATTTCCTGTTAGCCTACAGAAATGCGACACATACCATCACCAACCAGACCCCGGCCATGATGTTCTTTAACCGAAGGTTGAGATCTCGTCTGGATTTGCTCAGACCAAATGTGCGAAGAAATGTCGAGGATAAACAATTCCAGCACATTAATGAGAAGCTGACAAGGAGCTTCAATGTAGGACAACCGGTCTTGGCCCGTGATTACCGAACAGAGAAATGGCAACCCAGAACGATATGCACACGGCAGGGGCCATTAATGTACACAGTGGATGTCGGGGAGAACATTGTGAGATGCCACGTCGACCAGATCTTAGCGTCACAGGAACGAGTCAACCCCATGTCTCGTGTACCTGGGAATGAACCCGACATACCGGCAGCATCTACCTCAGAAACAGTAGCAGTGTGAACCGATGGAAAAGGGCCAGAATCGCCTCCGCACCAAGAACAAGAACCTCGGGAAAGGCGCTATCCAGAAAAGATCAGGAAGCCGCCCCAAAGACTGAATTTATAAATGGACTATTTCTGTTTAATGTGCATGTTAAAGTGTTAATTGTTATTTGAATGTTATGGGTACTGTTAATCTAAAAGGGGAGGAATTGTAGTGTATGTGCCTTTAAGAGAGAACTACTTTTACAGCTCCTGTATACTGTAGTACCGGCAGTGACCACACCTGTATATAAGCCTTGAGCATGCCTCTGTACTCCCAGTCTTGAGACTACCCTACTCCAGTAAACACCTGTTGATTGTTAAGTTACAGTCTCCGTGTAGTTCTTGGGAAACATCCTATTTTAAGAATCACGGATCTATCAACCTGCTCCTGTTTACCGAATCAGTCGGGGAGCATGGCCCGCTACTCGCCGAACTGCTGGAGCTGCTACAGAGTAAGGGGTTCAAAGTCAACCCGAAAAAGGCGCAGATCGGCCAGCGGGAAGTTAAATTCCTGGGCCTAACCGTCCGCGCAGGAGAGAGAGCCATAGACAAGGCTAGGAGGGAAGTGGTCCAAGAGTTGCCGGTCCCCAACACAGTGAGAGGTGTGAGGTCATTCCTAGGGTTAACGGGGTACTGCAGGGACTTCATTGAAGACTAAAGACTATGCAGCCACAGCAGCCCCTTTGCTCCGACTCCTACACAGAGGAGTGGAGTGGTCTTGGGATGAGGGTTGCCAGGCAGCATTTGTCAAGCCCAAGGGAGACTTGCAGACCGCACCAGCCCTAGGAGCTATAGATGGGGGGAAAGAGTTCTTTCTGGAGGCAGCGGCTAGTGGGGATAGCCTGAGTGCTGTGCTGCTCCAAGAGCAGCACGGTAGGCTAAGGCCCATGGTCTACTCCTCCAGAGTACTCACTGATGTGGAGAGGAGCTACTCAATTTGCAAACGGCACCTTTTGGCCACATATTGGGCTGTGAAAAGATCCTTGATCTTCACAGGCACCTCTCCCATCACCCTCCTCACACACCACACACCCACCCAGATGCTTCTGGACGGGAGGATTAAAGATGGGACAGTCAGCAGTGTACGTATTGTGCGCTGGACCCTCCTCCTCTCGCAGATGGATCTGAAGGTGAGGGGCCTTTGCGAGCCAAAGCTCGCGGCCAATACGGTATATCCTGGAACAGCCCATCGGTGTTCCATAGAAGGGGTATGGGAGGTGAACGTAGGTTTACGGGCCGGGATACATCCCTCAGGCCGCGAAATCTATGTAGACGGTTCCAGCATGGTATCTGCTGGCGAACAACTCACGGGTTGTGGAGTTTATGACCCAACGGCAAATATTGCCCTGGCGATCAAGCTCCCCAGCAGCATGAGCGCCCAACAGGCTGAACTGTCCACGGTGGTGTACGTGGTTACCCACCCCGAAATCTTCCCCACCCCATAAATGATTTGCTTGGACAGCATGTTCACTTGCAACTCGTGTACAGAATACCTGGCCATCTGGTCCCGTCGCGGGTATACCTCTGCCGACGGGAGGCCCTTAACAGTAAAGCCCCTGCCTGAGAAAATCCTGGCAGCTGTGGGGGAGGAAGGCGAGGTCTTCATCCACAAAGTGAAGGCCCATTCCTCCACAGAACCCCGCAGCCAGGGTAACCAGCAAGCCGACATGCTGGCCAAGGAGGGTGCACGTGCAGGCACTTTCTGGGACCCGTATGAGTCCGGGCCCGTGGCGGCAGTTAGAGGCAGGGATGGGAGCCAAGGGAGCTTAGGAGTAGTGTTAGCCCCGGACCTTAAAACGGTCCAAGCCCAGGACCCTGTCCTGAAAACCGTCATTAGCGCAGTAATGGAGGGCAAGAAGGTAGAAGGCCCTTATGGCGCAGCGGCCCTCTCCATAAGGGAAGGCATGCTGTTCAAAGAAGAACAGTGGGTAGTACCCCAGCAACACCGGAGGGAGTTCCTTCAACTGGCCCATGAGGGTCCGGGAGCGGGACACCCTGGGCCTGAGACCACCTGGCAACGGGTGGAACAGGTGGGATGGTGACCAGGACTCCGGGAAGACATCCGCGAGTTCTGTGCTAGCTGTCTTGTGTGCGCTGCAAACAACCCCGACCCCCACAGAAGGAAGGTGCCCATGGGACACGTTAGGAGGGTAGAGGGACCATGGCAGTTGATCCAGATCGACTACATCGGGCCCCTGCCCACCGCCCAGGGAGGCTACAAATACTGCCTCGTCCTGGTGGACGTGTTTTCCAAGTGGGTGGAAGCCTTCCCCTGCAAAACGGCCACAGCATTGGGGACTGCAAGGATCTTGGTGCGAGAGGTGTTCTCGCGGTGGGGACTACCCCAGTTTGTGGAGTCCGACCAGGGAAGCCACTTCACCGGCCAGGTCATGCAGAACACCCTCACGCTGCTCGGTATTAAGGGGAAGTGGCACGTGGTGCACAATCCACAGTCCTCAGGGATTGTGGAGCGCATGAACCGCACCGTTAAAGAAAAGTTGAGGAAGGAGACAGTGGGCTCGCCCCAAAAATGGGCGGAGGTGCTGCCTCTAGTCCTCATGGGGATCCGGGCCAGCCAGTCCAAGAGTACAGGGTATTCCCCGCACGAACTCATGACCGGTAGGGTTATGAGGACTCCCACCCATGTCCTAGCCCCAGTTCTTACTGAAGGGCAGTTTCGGGAGGTAAATCGGGATAAATTCGCCCGAACACTCCTCGAGCGCCTGAAACAGATTTATGAACAGGCAGCATGTAGCATGGGGAAGCAGCATCGGAATAACCGGTTGCTGCTCGAGCCTAGCAAGAGTCACCAGTGGGAGATAGGGGACCAAGTGATGGTTAGGAACTATGCCCGAGTGGGGAGTTTAGAGCCACTGTACATGGGGCCCTATAGCATAGTCGATAAAGCCAGCCCCATGGTTTACGCAGTAAAAATGCCCCGGCGCACAAAATGGTTCCATGTGAATCAATGTAAGTTGTTTAAGCTGGAGGCAGGGAAACAGGCAGCTGGAATTCAACCCGAGGTTAGAAATCCTCAGCCCGCAGCGGGTACACGCACGCAGGCTGCACACGCAGGCGCAGTCGCGTGCGTCAAGGGAGAAGTTCCCCAGCACTCTGTCCAGACCACTCCCCTGCTCTTATGGGATTCCGAGGAGGAGGAGCCCGAACCAGATGGCCCGGAGCCCGAACCAGGTTTTGAACCTGGAGGGGAAGACCCTCAGCCACCGGCAGCCGGTGGCGAAGGATTGCCCGTCCCCAGTTCAGGTTTGGGAGGGGAGGGACCCAAGGGAGAAGGCCCCCAGCCAGCGAGGACTGTGACCCGAGCCAAGGGTCCGCTCACCAGGGTAGCCCCACCAGTAGCACTCCCTAGGAGATCTCCTCGGCCACCCCAGCCCAGAAAAGTATGGTCACCGGCTCTTCAGTTCAAAAGGGCGGCCTCCCGAGTCAGGGAGAAGCCGAAAGACAGAGGTCCCCAGCCAGCAGCCATAAGCTGCGAGGGACCAAAAGTGGAGATCAGTCCAGCTTCGCCGCAGGTAGTAGCCTGCAACAGGCCTAACAGAGATTAGGCTGGCCGCTCGGAGACGGGCGGCAGATGTACATAGCTTTGTTTAAGTTTAGTAATGTGTATAAGGTTAAGTTAGGGTGTTTTAATTTAATCCTATGTAAGGAACCGGTAGTCTATAAGTTTTAAGTATGGAACCATTCCAGAGTGCTGTCTACGTGAGCCGAGGTTGCGGGACCCGATCACACTTCCCCCGAGCCAGGGAGCCTCCAGGGAACCTGGCTAGATGCTTTTATGTCTTTTTCAGAATTTTGAAATGTGCTGAGGCATAATCCTGCTCGCCCTGTTCGGGCTGAGCCTCGCGAGAAGGGGCGATGTCGAGGACCATCATATCTTCGGATGCTCGGGGAAAGAGAGCGCCCCTAGCACACGACGGAAGAGGTCTACGGGAGGTGGATGAAATCACCTCGTATGTCCACGAGGGGAGCTGGCCAGGATGGCTGGGATCCAATTCGACCCAGTATTCTAGTGAGACCGGCTTTACGTATGGGGAGGCCTCCCTCCAGTGCCCGAGGATACGAATCGTCACCCCAAGGATTAGCATCACCGTGGGCAAAATAATATGTTTGACGTGTAAAGGGAACGTTCCCCTGGATAGGTGGTGGTGGCTCAGAAAGTTAAGCAAAGACATGGGGAACCCCAGGGTAGAGTGGGAAAGGTTGGGGAATGACACTCACATGACCATTACAGGGACCCAGGGAGGGTTAAGTGTGTGCTGGGATAAATGGTGGGAACCGGATCAGGGATTCTACGTCTGTATGTGGGGATCAGAGAAAGTCTGCCCCACAGGCATTTCCATCATTTTCCGCAGCAAGTGGCAAAATAACGGGAGGGGGATGGACTGGGAGTCCCGCCTGGACGCATGCGCGATCCCGTACTCCCCAATCTCGGTTAATGCCACTGAACTAGTGACCCGCTCCCGATGGCCCCTGCCCACGACCCCGACGTCACGGACAGTAGCAGAGGGATGCCCCGCCACCACCAAGGTACCAGGGAACGGCCTGGTGCTAGTACCCACAGACCAGGTGCTGTATCAAGGGGTGCATTATGTGGTGGCCTCGGTGGTTTTAAACCTCACTGAGGTACACTTACCCGTGTGGTGACCCGCAGAGACTGCCAAATTGTATCAAGCCCTATTAACAGAGATGTTTCAAAATTTAAGTGAATTTGACTTTTCGGAGGTCGATAAGACCGAATTGTATACTCATCACGAGATTTGGGACGGGATTGGGAGGCAAAGAAGGGGTGTTTTTAATGATGTTTTAACTGGTTTTAACACGGGGTCCTCGGTCATCAACAGTTTAGATGACATCGAGCTGCAGACCCAGATTAATGGTCTAAAAACACAATTAAAGTGTATTTTAACTGATGAGAATAAGGTGGTAAGTTCTGAGTTGCATGAAGACCAGGCCATGACTCTCCATTTGAAGGAGATCATCGCGGAGCTGGAAAAACATGCAAAGACAGTAAATGCTCTCATCAGGGAGGACAGAAACGCTTCTGACCAGGCTGCGCAAAATGAGGTGTGCGTGCTGTACATGCTGGGCGAGGGCCGCAGTAATCTGGAGGATTTAAAGCAAGGTTTAGTCCCCTCCTGGATCAGCAACAAACACCTCGCAGCCCTCCACCCTTTTGAGAATGCATTAAGCCCGTGCCAGCTCCGGCTAGCTTCTGAGGCCTACCCAGTCCCAGTGGACTGTGGGCGGTCCAACCATACCGTCATGGGGATAGTTGTAAAAATGCCGGTCATGGGCGGGACAGCCCAACCCGCACCGGTATACAGGGTGGAGAACATTGGAGTCATTCAAGGGGGTACACACATTCGTTTTGCAGCGGTCCCGCCCTATATCATTAAGTGGGAGCACGCTATGACGGGTACTGACCTCTCGGGGTGCTGTAGCCGGGGAGCACACATCATCCTGTGCCCCCAGCACTTGAATGCCTATTCGAAACCACAATGCGGATTCAGAGCTGCTGACGCAAAACCTATAAATTGTACCATGGAAGCCATGGCACAAGGCCATGTTCCCCCACAGGTAGCATATATAGGAGGTGGGATATATTGCGTCATCACAGGAGCGTCTCACTACCAGCACGGACAGCACAGCTGGTGCGCGGTGAGTGACAGCAGTTTCTGCTTCAAACCCGAGGCAGAAGTTCAAGTGGCACAGATACGAATTGTCCCCATTCCTGAACCGTCCACTGTTCACCTCACTGTGGAGGAGAGTTTTACCCACCTCCAGAAATATGTCGCCCACTTCGGTTACCCGATTCCCCCTCTCCCAGAGCACCGTACCAAATTATTAAAAGCCGTTCTAGTATCACAAAAGTACTTCTACACTTTGGAACAGAAGACTGTACAGATAGGGGCCGACATTTTAGATATTACGACCCCACCCTGGTGGGACATTTTTGAAAGTATAGAGGTCCCCTCCTGGATTCGTATGGCATCCCGCATCTTAGTAGTCTGTCAGCTAGGGATCGTCCTCTACCTGGTTTGTGTCCAGTGTAGGAGAAAGGGTCCCGGGGTAGAATTTAAAGCGAAAAGGTTGTGGAAGAACCGGTATGCCCGGGTGGAAGAAGAAACACCCATGTGAGCTTTGTGTCATATCACTACCGAGTGATGGCAGATTCGTTTGTTATTTTTAATAAAGCTCATTCCTTCCGTTCGTTATTTTTAATAAATATGGTTTTGGCCTGATGTTAACTTTATTAAAGATTGTGGCCTAGAAATTCAGTTGCCTTAGCACCGCTTTTGAGGCGCTAGAGGGACTAGCGCCAGAGTTATGGCCAGGTTAAAAATTCCCTGGGGCCCTAAATCGGCGTTGCACCGGTAGCACTGCGCCGGCACCGATGACGTCATCGGTGTGCGCAGCGTCCCGGTTGCCGTGGTAACCCGCCCGAACTCCGAAATTGAGTTGCGGCCGCCTCGCCCGTGGCAGCCGCAAGCAACGTTCTGTCAGAGGTGCCTTACTCCAGTTTGCGCCGGCGCATTAAAGGCCCCGCCACGGCCGGCCACTTTCCCGCCGGCCGCCTGCCCGCAGCTCCCTCCCCGGACTTCTCCCCCCCCCCCCCGGAACAGATGCAAGCCCGGCACTTGTCCGAGGTGCCGGGCTCATTTTTAAGCTGATTTGCGCGGGCCGCGGCCGGGTGCAGGCAGCTCCTCCTTAACGGGAGGAGGAGGCCTGCACGTCCCCAGCCTGCCGCACCGCATCAGGTGCCGCAGCGCCGGAACAGCGCCGCAATGGGGCAGTTAGCGCCCATTGGGAGGCGCTGAAACCCTCCAGTAGCGCCGGCAGCCGTTTGGGCGCGGCGCTACTGAATTTTTGGCGCGCACAGGGGGACTTAGCGCCGGCACTAACTTCCGGCGCTAAAGCCCTGGCTGCGCCAAAACTCAATTTCTAGGCCTGTATGTTGTAATAAATTTTTATGATGTCCCAAGTAGTGCAGGGGTATTAGACCCCTCCGTGCTTGGATTATTGTAACAGATCATATTTTCTATTGATAGATGCTTGCGGTTTTCTCTAAGTAAGGGGAATGTATGTGTCGGGGGATCGTGGATAGATAAATATAGGGGAAAGTTGTTTGTGGGGGGTCAGAAATTTTGCTCACCTTGATTGGACACTTCAAGCAAGTTTCAGTATCCTAGGGGGGATTGAAAGGATTTGCAAATTTCATGTCTCCCCCGAGGATTTACTTTTGGTTTATTAAAGAAACCCTGGTTGGACTGAGTTTAAAATCCAGGGCACAACAAGATGGCTGCGGTCAGCCTCATGGCCAAAGCCTGTAAGTTTCAGTTTGGACTGACAGCTTGTATTCTGATGACTGTGAGAAGGAACTTTCCAGAACTTGAATGCAGACAGACCTTCTGCATTTATGCATTAGAAGCAAACCCAGTGGCATTCGGACCTCTGATTAAAAGCCATCAAGGTTGTATGCACAAACAATCAAGAGCAGACAGGGCCTATTGAATATGCAGTGGGACAAGCTCAGCTGCATTCAGGCCTTCGTTTAGAGAACGTCAACATTGTTTACCTAATTACTTCAAAACGATCAATGGGGCATTCAGACTGGAATGGCCCCATCACGAAACCAGTTGGACAAAGGGGAGCATTGATGAGACCAGTAAAACCAATTACTGGCCATCCAGGTCAATGGGCCCAGATCGGTACCTTTTGTATGAGTTTCAATACGTCCAGATTAGACAAAAGAAATGAGCTGATCTGGCGGGAGATAAGGGCTACCAGGAAGGGTATAACTAGTCCCTCGGGAGGCCATTTCTCTCTCTCTCTCCCGCCTCACCTCCGGTGCCCTGCCTTACCATCAACCCAGCAAGAGGATCGTCGACGAAGAGCCCGTCCAAGGAAGTAGAATACCCGCAGTTACGTTTAAATTACTGGGGTATCTCTGTTTTGGGCGGTGAAAACCTAAGACATCGGCAGGCAACAGGGCACGGAGCAGGCGTTTTCAACATCCTAGACTGGTGAGCATCAATTTTCTGGCCCATCACAAGATAATCTAGATAGGTGTAAAGGGTGGGAGTTAAGGGGAATTGCTAAAGTGTCATTTTAGTCATTTTCCCTCGATGTGTCCGTTTCTCCTCCCCCGTTAAGTGTAATTGTGCTGCATCCATAGTGATTTTCTCTGTATAGTAATTGTTCTCTATTTTAATAAACATTGGTTTTCTTTGCACCGAACCACTGGTCTCATTTGTCTATATCACTACTTGTAAATAAGTCCAGTGGTCACAACTAAAGGGGAAGCGATTCGAACCGCACGGGGCTGGGGCAGCTCAGACACACGACTGACTGACCAGACACAAACCCCAAACCAAAACCCCCTATAGGGTGTAACATTTGTAATTCTCCAGTCCTCTGGCACCACCCTCATATCTAAGGAGGATTGCAAGATTATGGCCAGTTCTTCCGCATTTTCCTCCTTAACCTCCCTCAGCATCCTAGGATGCATCCCATCTGGTCCTGGTGACTTATCAACTTTAGGTACAGACAGCTTTTCTAGTACCTCCTCTTTATCAATTTTTATCTCACCCAGTATCTCCACTACCTCCTCTTTCACTATGACTTTGGCAGCATCTTCTTCTTTGGTGAAGACAGATGCAAAGTACCTCAGCCATGCCCTCTGCCTCCATGCTTAGGACTCCTTTTTGGTCCCTACTCAGCCCCACCCCTCCTCTTACTACCTGTTTATTATTTATATGCCTATAGAAGACTTTTGAATTCCCTTTTATGTTAGCTGCCAATCTATTCTCATATTCTCTCTTTGCTCCTCATTTTTCTTTTCACTTCCCCTCTGAACTTTCTATATTCAGCCTGATTCTCACTTTTATTCTCAACCTGACATCTATCTCTGGCTCTTTTTCTGTTTCATCTTACTCTCTATCTCTTTCATCATCCAGGGAGCTCTGGCTTTAGTTGCCCTACCTTTCCCCCTCGTGGGAATCTAGCTCGACTGTACCCGAACCATCTCCTCTTTAAAGGCAGCCCATTGTTCGATTACAGTTTTGCCTGCCAATCTTTGATTCCTATTTACCCGGGCCAGATCTGTTCTCAACCCACTCAAATTTGCCTTCCTCCAATTAAGTATTTTTACTATAGATTGCTCCCTGTCCTGCTCCATAGCTAATCTGAACCTTATGATACTATGATCACTGTTCCCTAAATGTTTTGCTACTGACACTTGCTCCACTTGACCCACCTCATTCCCCAGAACCAGATCCAGCAATGCCTCCTTCCTTGTTGGGCCAGAAACGTACTGATCAAGAAAGTTCTCCCGAACACACTTCAGAAATTCTTCCCCCTCTCTGCCCTTTACACTTTTACTATCCCAGCCTATATTAGGATAATTGATGTCCCCCCTTATTACTACTCCATAGTTCTTGCAACTCTCTGTAATTTCCCTGCAAATTTGCTCCTCTATATCTTTCCCACTAGTTGGTGGCCTATAGACTACACCCAGTAGTGTAATGGCACCTCTATTATTTCTTAACTCTAACCAAATAGATTCTGTCCTTGACCCCTCCAGGACATCCTCTCTCTCCAGCACTGTAACATTCTCCTTAACCAATACTGACACCCTACCTCCTTTTTTTCCTTCCCTTCCCTATCTTTCCTGAAAACCTTATATCCAGGAATATTTAATACCCAATCTTGCCCTTTTTTGAGCCAGGTCTCCGTTATTGCCATGACATCATATTCCCATGTGGCTATTTGCACCTGCAGCTCACCAACCTTATTTACCACGCTTCGTGCGTTTATACACATGCACTGTAAACCTGTCTTAGACCTTCTTGTATTCTCCCTTAGTCTGACCCCATCTAATACCTTACTATTTCTTACTCTACTACTCTCTGTCTCTCCCCATCCTTTGTGCACTTTGTTTCTCCTTTCCAATGTTACATCCTGGTGCACATCCTCCTGCCAATTTAGTTTAAGCCCTCCCCAACAGCACTAGCAACCCCCCCACCCCTTGTGAAGACATTGGTTCTGGCTCTGTTGAGGTGCAACCCGTCCGGCCTGTACAGGTCCCATCTCCCCCAGAACCGGTCACAATGTCCCAAGAACCTTAAGTCCTCCCTCTTGCACCATCTCTCCAGCCACGTATTCATCTTCTCTATCCTCCTATTTCTATACTCACTAGCTCGTGGCACAGGGAGTAATCCAAAGATTACTACCTTTGAAGTCCTGCTTTTTAATCTCCTAGCTCCCTAGAATCTGCCTGCAGGACCTCATTCCTTTTTCTACCTATGTCGTTGGTACCGATATGGACCACAACCTCTGGCTATTCACCCTCCTCCCTCAGAATGTTCTGCAACCGCTCAGTGACATCCTTGACCCTGGCACTGGGGAGGCAACATACCACCCTGGAATCCATAATTATATGTGGGATGACCAGATCACGTAGTATAACTGTTAGGTTTCAGTGAGTTGCAAGGGGCTCAGATGACAGTACAAAATGCAAGATTAAAATCTGTCTTGGTTATGAATGTCACGTAGACGCTGAGATTATGCTGCAGCTTGTAACTCACAATCACAACTGGACTCCGGTAGCAGTCATGCACCAGGGCAAGAGGTAAAACAGCAGTTATGGTGAACATTCTCATACATGTGTTGCATCCTGTGACATGGTGAGCCAGTGATATTTATTTTTTCTTGTTCTTGGGCCGTGGATGATGCTGGCAGGCCACATTTATTGTCCATACCTGGTTGTCCTGAGAAAGGGGTGGGCCTTTTTCTGGAACCACTGCAGTCCTTATGGTTGTTTTACAACTGGTTGGCTCACTAGACCACTTCAGAGGGAATTAAGAATCAAAACTTAAGTTAGTACAAGCTTTGAGAAAGTACTCCACCTTTAACAAATGAATGCAATAATTTTTTTTATTCTTAATCAATAATTAGAGTTGCATCTGTTAGTTATTACATATGGTTTCTGTCAGTCAGTACTCAGCATGCTGTGTGCCAGGTGATGGGAATATCCATTTGTTTATCATTACGTCATATGATGATTTTAATATCATGTACTATGTTATACTATCACCCTCAGTACAAATGTAGATGACACCGTAGCACCATTAGCATTAGAATTAGCACTTACCTGTTCTATTTTGAGGGATTAACATGCTTGTTTCTGCACCATAATTAGTACTGTGTTACAGTGGATACTCAGACCTAGTGAAGGGTGTCTCACCAAAGAGTCAACAAGCAGTGAATTATTTGGACTTTCGTTTCTTTAAGAATACTTGCAGATCTGTCAGACAAAATTGCCAGATGCTATGTAGGTGCTCTATCCACTTGTGATGGCACTTTATGTAATGGTTACAGGGAACATTGAGTGCATGATCCCTCATGATACAGGCTGCTTTCTATTCTGCTTGTTTCTATGTAGCTGATTTTCCCATGTGACAGTGAAGGGAATTTGAGCAGCTCTCTTAAGTTCTCTTGCATAACATCCTTGGCTCTTTTGAACCTTTTTAAAATCCACCTGCAAAATTATATTTATTCTTTCAAGACAATGGCACGTGTGTGAGTTTGTCCTTGTTGGGGGTGGAGGGGGAGGGGCAGAATGGCACTCTGGCCAACAAACTGTGCCACGGTGGTGGGTGGCAGGCTTATATTCAAAGTTGCCAACACAGTTGAGTTTTGATCATTGCTGTGCCACTCGGAGTGGAGGCTATGTACTTCCTGATGGGAAGGGACTAAAAATCAGCAGTTAAGTTACCTTGAGTTAGTCTTGTTTATTTCCTACCAGCTGGTTAAAGGCAGGTGGAGGTATTAACAAAGGTCCATCTCAGTTGAGGGATGGTACAGGACATGGTGTAGAATAGAAGAAGGGATGATTGAAAATGTGACGAAGTAATAGTATTAGAAAATGACAGTTTACCTAGGAAGCTATGTAGATTCCATACAGAATTGTCCAATTCCACACAAAAATCTATACAGAATTCTCCAATTTGTTTAATTAACAAGCTAAACTGTAGACAGCTTGTTGGGGTTCTACTCGCTGGAACTCCTTCCCTAAACCTCTCTGTTTCCCCGCCTCTTCTCCACATTTAAAAATCTTCTCAAAACCCATATCTTTGACCATCAGCCCTGCTAATCTTCCTTCTTGGCTCAATGCTCAGTTTCCTTACTACTATTTGTGATGGCTTGGGACATTCCATTAAATTAAAGGCACTATAGAAATGCAAGTTGTAGACAAAAGTGTTTACGTGTGTATGTGCAAGCTCTTTCTTTGGTCATGAGGTTTCAATAGAACATTGTTCCCTTGTTACTTTTGTTTGTTTTTTAAACTCTGCCACTGACAGATGTCTCACGTTGCATTCATATCTTTTCTAATTCTACTAAATACATTTCTTTGCCAATTGAATGTCTAAATTCAGGGGTTTATGCTTCATATCTGCTGAAGTAAACAGATTTTGTTGCTGACGTCATTATTACTGAATCAGACTAGAGTATTGTCTGGAAACAGTATTTGCTAGAAATATACCTGGATCATTTCTGTCATCAAATCCAGCCTGTTCATCATCTAATCTCAGATTTTGTTTTGTGATTTTAGAAGTACGCTCTTCCCAGTGTAAACATTGTTTTGCCTTCCATGCATAAACTTCATCTATACATTTCAATCTCTGACAAAACAATGGAAAGATGCGTAAGTTTTATTCTATCCTTCCTGCTTGCTATTGCTCAATGGCCCAGCTATCAGTTTGGTCCTTTGAGCAGCTTTCAGAGATCCATTCCTCTAGGGTTTCACACAGTGCCAATAATGGTTACATTTTGGTGTCAGGTACACAGGCAGATGTGGTAACAGTATTCTGATTCCTTTAACCAATTGTCTCTGACAGATTATGCAGTAGTTCCAAGATAACTCAGAAATCACATGGATTCAAGTAAAGCTCAATAATATTATAATCTATGTTGGCTGTCAAACATTGTTTCCTAACACTGCTTTTTTATATCTATATAATTTAGAACGATTTACAGCAGCTTATTTTGATCTACGGTAATCCTATAAAGCTGTGGTGGAATTTAGCGAAAGATCTGATAGTTGTCTAAATTGACTCAATGCTCATTTTCATCCAAGAAATGTAGTGCTATACTAACTAATCATGACTGAGGCACTGGATCAAATCTGACTGAAATGCTTCTCTTTTAGTGGGCTAGCTTTTCTCCACAACCAGCCAGCTCATTTTGTGTTGACCAGAACAATATAAAGTCAGTGATGTTGCAACTATATGTGACTTTCCAGCAATACTGGAAATATCGGCCTAGAAATTGGATAAGGCCCGAAAACGGGTACGGGTATCGCGATCCGCACGACTAGCCAGCACTAATTGAGTTGGATGCAGGCAGCACACAAAGTTTGTGCTGCCTGCTAATTTAAATGATTGCAGCGGTAAAGAAGCACTAAATGCACTGTTCAGTGGCTTAGTGCCTCAGCAGGGGGTCCAAGTTCATGCGAAGCTAGCACCATTTAAAGCTAGCCTGCAGTTCTTAAAGGCAGCTTGCACCTCTTAAAGGGAAGGTGCATTCTAGCTTCAGCAGATGGCGGAAGTCACTGAGAAACAGACTGAGGAGCAAGAAAACTGAGTGATAGCATAACATGGCAGAGAGAGAGAGATCCCAGATTTTTAGATGCAGCACTAGAGGCCTTAGTGTAGGAGGTGGATAGGAGAAGAGATGTCCTCTATCCAAAGGGGGCCAGGAGGCCCGGCAGAGAAGGCATTGGGACCAGATAGCCGTTGCAGTCAATGCGAGCTGTGTAACTCCAAGGACCTGGATGCAGTGCCGCAAGAAGTTTAATGACCTCACAGGAGTTGTCAATGCCAGTGAATTCATCTTCAAATGCTATATCCCACAAACTGCACCACAAGCCTCACACACTGCTCAATTCACCACCACCCCATTTCTCACCTACCAACAATCTCTATCTATCACGACACACACCTCACATTCATATGCTTCTCCTCACCCTCACACACTTACCACTACTGTAAACCTTACACCCACATATCACAGCTTGAATACGCTGCAAGCTATTCAACCATGACAGCCACATCAGCCAAACACATTGAACCACACTCACTGACACACTTCCCTTTCTCTTGCAGGACAAGGTGGCAAACAACCCTAGGAAGCTGCAGCTAACTGGAGGGTGACAGGCGCACCTCCATATCCTGACCCTGCTTGAGGAGATGGTGCTCGCCATAATTGGAGTGGCTGTGACTGAGGCTGTGGCCAGCGGCGGCACAGAAACTTGAAGATGATGATATGCTCATACCTAATCCTTCTTCTCACATCCCACTTCCCCCTCAACCCACAATCTCTTCTGACTTACAAGCTGCAGATGCTGTGAGCATGGACCTCTTGCTTTCCCACCCACCCCCACTCCTCCACACCACAACCCTACCCTTGTGCCTTTCGCATTTCAGAGACCCAAGAAATCCAACCTGGGCAACAGGAAGAGGAGAGTGATGATGAAGAAAAAACACCGTCACTCGATATGATCCTCGCAGCCACCAGCTCAGATACTAGCACTGCGCGGACTTTAGAGGGTAGCTTAGAGGCGGGATCAAGTGGGCTGCAGTCAGGGCAGGGGGAAAGGGTAGCACAGGTGTGAGCTCCCTGGAGGGCGAGGTCGCCCACAAGTTGGGAAGTGGTCCAGATGGATTACATCCATGCATTTAAAAAGAATCTAGGGAAGAGATAGCAGAGGCATTACTATACATATTTAATAATTCATTAGAAAAAGGTGTAGTGCCAGAGGACTGGTGATAGCTAATGTAATATCTATATTTAAGAAGGGAGATAGAACATGTCCAAGGAATTATAGACCAATCAGCTTAACATCAGTGGTAGGAAAAATAATGGAATCCTCACTAAAGGACAAAATAGAAGAACATCTAGAAACCAAAAATATAATAATGAATAGTCAGCATGGATTTCAAACAGGAAAGTCTTGCTTGACCAACCTCATTGAAATTTTTGAAGAGGTAACAGAGAGAGTAGACAAAGGTAATGAGGTAGATGTAATTTATCTAGATTTTCAAAAGGCCTTTGATAAGCTATCCCATAATAGACTAATGAATAAGGTCAGAGAATGAGGAGTCAGGGGACAAGTAGCAGAATGGATTGCTAGCTGGCTTCAAGACAAAAAGCAGAGAGTAGGAGTAAAGTGTAGCTATTCAGAGTGGCAGAAGATAGGAAGTGGTGTTCCACAAGGATCAATGCTGGGACCACTGTTGTTCACAATTTATAGTAATGATTTTGACTTTGGAATCAAAAACACAATGTTTAAATTTGCAGCTTACATCAAATGGGGGGGGGGTGGGATAGTCAATACTGAGGAGCACTGCAACAAATTACAGGAGGACATTAATAAACTTACAGAATGGGCAAATAATAGACAGTTTCCTAGAAGAAAAGGGAATTAAGGGTTACGGGGAGCGGGCAGGAATTTGGACATGAGTTTAGGTGCGGATCGGTCATGGCCCTGTGGGTAGCGGAGCGGGCCCAGGGGCCGTGTAGCCTGATCCTGCTCCTGTTTCGTGTGTCTAATTCTGTTAGATTCAGGAGATAGTCCTGTCATAGCGGATTGGCGGTTAGGATCAGATCAGCCATGATCTTATTGAATGGCGGAGCAGGCTCGAGGGGCCAATTGGCCTACTCCTGCTCCTATTTCTTATGTTCTTATGTAAATGAATTTCAACACAGATAAATGTGAGGTATTACATTTTTGTAGGAAGAATAGGGAGGTCACTTATCACTTGGAGGGTGCGAGTCTGGGTGGGGTAGAAGAGCAAAGGGATCTCGAAGTGCAAATACACAAATCACTAAAAGTGGCGACACAGGTTAACAAGGCCATTAAAAAAAAGCAAACCAAGCACTAGGGTTTATTTCTAGAGGGATAAAATTGAAAAGTAAAGTTATGCTAAACTTGTATTGAACCTTGGTTAGATCACACTTGGAGTACTGCGTACAATTCTGGTCGCCATATTAGAAAAAAGGATATAGAAGCACTGGAGAAGGTGCAGAGAAGATTTACAAGGATGATACCAGAAATGTGAGGGTATACCTATCAGGAAAGGATGAACAGGCTGACTTTCTTTTCTCTTGAAAAGAGAAGGCTGAGGGGTGAACTAATAGAGGTCTTTAAAATTTTGAAAGGTTTTGATAGGATAGATACAGAGAGAGTATTTCTATTTGTGGGGAAGAGCCTAACTAGAGGCCATCAATATAAGATAGTCACCAAGAAATCAAATAGGGAATTCAGAAGAAACTTCTTTACCCAGAGAGTGGTGAGAATGTGGAACTCGCTATCACAGGGAGTGGTTGAAGCAAATAGTATAGATGTATTTAAGGGGAGGCTAGACAAGCATATGCGGGAGAAGGGAATAGAGGGCTATGTTGATAGAGTTAGATGAGGAAAGACGGGAGGAGGCTCGAGTGTAGCATAAACGCCGGCATGGACTGGTTGGGCCGAATGGCCTGTTTCTGTGCTGTATGTCCTATGTAATCCTATGTAATTAATAGCACATTTATATTGTGGAGCTGCATCTGCTCCAGATTCTCAATGCGGCAAAAACTGCCATGTTTAATTAGTGGAGTGGTTTATCTAGCATGCAATACCTGAAGCCAGCACAGAAACACTTCCTGACATTGTATAAGTATTGCTTTTTGGGAACACCCTGCAAGCCACTGCCCTGAAATTTCTGCTGGTCTGCTATGCTGGTGGAGCCAGAGACCATGTCCCAAATTCTGGGGTGGGGTCATTTCCATCACCGGGGTAGGGAAATCATGCCTGCAAGGGCACTTCTGTGGCTTCCTCCCAATCCATCTGCCAGAAGGAGAGTAATGAATTTGGGAGGTCGGGTGCATGGTCTGTCTATGGCTTCCCCCACTGGAATTTAAAGGGCCAGTGCAAATGGGGATGAATCCTGGTGTAAACGCCCCAAAATCCTGGCCGTCTCCAGGTGGAAATCTTTCTTTCTGCTCTCTCTGACCCCAGCTCTTACGCTGGCACCTGGGCTCCAGCAGCAGCAGCGTCACCTCGTTAACATAGTCTCAGAATAAGGGGTCAGCCATTTAGGATTGAGATGAGGAGAAATTTCTTCATTCAGAGGGCGGTGGAATTCTCTACCCCAGAGGGCTGTGGATGCTCAGTCGTTGAGTATATTCAAGACAGAGATCGATAGATTTTGGATGTTATGGGAATCAAAGGATATGGGGATAGTGCAAGAAAGTGGAGTTCAGGTACAAGATCAAATTGAATGGCGGAGCAGGCTCAAGGGGCCAAATGGCCTACTCCTGCTCCTATTTTTTATATTCTTATATTCTTATGTTAACATTGCTGGTTTGTCAACAACAACTGTTGGCAGCAAACCTGCAACATAAATGCAGTATTTGACAGTTCATTTCAGTTATTGAATCATAACTATTACAGCACAGTCTCTGTGGTGTAGCGGGGACTGTTTATAAACCAGGGCCCTTAAATATATCATTTAGCTGTAAGGTAACTTCAATTCTGCGGTTTATATTTTCTAGGGTCTCTGTGGTATAGCGGGGACTTCTGCCATACAAGCGCCCTAGAATATATCTTAAATTGGTGGTATTGAATTAATTTAAATTAATTAAAGGGTAAGTCATGTCAGGACAGCCCAGCCCCGTGTTATGCTCCACCTGCGCTATGTGGGAATTCAGGGACACTGCCGGTGTCCCTGATGACCATGTGTGCCGGAAATGTATCCAGCTGCAGCTTCTAGCAGACCGCATTGAGGTGCTGGAGCTGCAGATGGATGAGTTTTGCAGCATTCGCGATGCTGAGAGGGTTGTGGATAACACGTTTAGTGAGTTGGTCACACTGCAGGTAAGGGCTGCACAGGCAGAAGGTAAATGGGTGACCATCAGGCGGATCAGTAGAAGCAGGCAGGTAGTGCAGGGGACCCCTGTGGCCATCCCCCTCTCAAACAGGTATACCGATTTGGATACTGTTGAGGGGGATGACTTACCAGGGGAAGGCAGCAGCAGCCAACTTCCTGGCACCGGGAGTGCTTCTGCTGCTCAGGAAGGAAGGAAAAAGAGTGGGAGAGCAATAGTGGTAGGGGATTCTATCGTAAGGGGAACAGATAGGCGTTTCTGTGGCCATAGACATGACTCCAGGATGGTTTGTTGCCTCCCTGGTGCCAGGGTCAAGGATGTCACTGAACGGCTGCAGGGCATTCTGAAGGGGGAGGGTGAACAGTCAGAGGTCGTGGTTCACATTGGGACCAATGACATGGGTAGGAAGAGGGATGAGGTCCTGCAGCAAGAATTTAGGGAGCTAGGTAGCAGATTAAAGAGCAGGACCTCAAAGGTTGTAATCTCTGGATTACTCCCGGTGCCACGTGCTAGTGAGTATAGGAATAGGAGGATAGAGCAGATGAATGCGTGGCTAAAGAGTTGGTGCAGGAGGGAGGGCTTTAGTTTCCTGGATCACTGGGTCTGCTTCTGGGGAAGGTGGGACTTGTACAAGTCAGACGGGTTGCACCTGAACCAGAACGGGACAAATATCCTTGCGGGGAGGTTTGCTAGCACTGTTGGGGGGGGTTTAAACTAACTTGGCAGGGGGATGGGATACAGAGTGGAGCTATAATAGGGGGTGATGTACAGCCAAATATAGAGGGAAAAACAAGTCAGCTTGGAAGGCAGAGCAAATATGTAACGGCACAAGGGAGTAGGGCAAGGCTGGATGGCATTTATTTTAACGCAAGGAGTCTTGCGAATAAGGTGGATGAACTGAAGGTGTTGATGAACACATGGGAGTATGATATTGTTGCTATCACGGAGACATGGCTGAGGGAGGGGCAAGACTGGCAGCTCAATATTCCGGGGTATAGAATCTTCAGGCGAGACAGGGGGGGGGGGGGGTAAAAGAGGAGGGGGTGTCGCAATATTAATTAAGGAGTCAATTACTGCTGTAAGGAGGGATGATATATGTTAAATCCGTGTATCTTGATGTTGTGTGTCCTTCAATAACTAGACAAGAGACTGCAGAGAACAATCAACAGGTGTTTACTGGATGAGGGTTACTCTAAAACGAACTGTACAGATCCCTACTCAGGGTTATATACAGGTGTGGTCACTGCCGGTACTACAGTATACAGGAGCTGTAAAAAGTAGTTCTCCCCTTAAAGGTACATACACTACAATATATTAACAGGTTCCTCTAATGAGGCCATATGGGTAGAACTTAAAAACAAAAAGGGGGCAAGCACTTTGCTGGGAGTGTAATATAGGCCCCCAAACAGTCAGGGGGAGATAGAGGTACAGATATGTAGGCAAATCTCAGAGAAATGTGCAAATAATAGGGTAATAATAGTGGGGGATTTCAACTTCCCCAATATTAACTGGGATAGTCAGAGTGTGAAAGGCTTAGAGGGTGCAGAATTCTTAAAGTGCATCCAGGAGAGCTTTTTGAGCCAGCATGTAGAAAGTCCTACAAGAGAGGGGGCGGTACTGGACCTAATTCTAGGGAATGTGGCCGGGCAAGTGGTAGAAGTGTTAGTAGGTGAGCACTTTGGTGACAGTGACCATAATTCGGTGAGATTTAAGGTAGTCATGGAAAAGGAGAGAGATGGACCGGAAATAAAGGTTCAAAATTGGGGGAAGGCCGATTTTAATATGATAAGGCAGGATCTGGCCAAAGTGGACTGGGATCAGCTACTTGTAGGAAAATCCACATCGGAGCAATGGGAGTCTTTCAGAAAGGAAACTGAGAGAGTACAATGGCAACATGTTCCCGTAAAGGTCAAGGGTGGGACCAACAAGCCCAGGGAACCTTGGATGTCAAGGGATATACGAGAATGGATTAGGAAAAAAAGGGGGGCTTTTGGCAGATACAAAGGACTAAAGACAGAGGAAGCCCTGGAGGAGTATAAAAAGTGCAGGGGGATACTTAAAAAAGAAATTAGGAGAGCAAGGAGGGGCCATGAAATAACACTGGTGAGCAAAATTTAAAAAAATAAGGTGTTTTATAAGTATATTAAGGGCAAGAGGATAACTAGGGAAAGAGTAGGGCCCATTAGGGACCAAAGTGGCAATCTGTGTGTGGAGCCAGAAGATGTAGGTGGGGTTTTAAATGAATTTTTTGCATCGGTGTTCACTATGGAGAAGGACGATGTAGACATAGAAATCGGGCAGGGGGACTGTGATATACTTGAACATATTAGCATCGAGAGGGAGGAGGTACTAGCGGTTTTAGTAGGCTTAAAAGTGGATAAATCCCCAGGCCCGGACGAGATGTATCCCAGGCTGCTGTGTGAGGCAAAGGAGGAGATTGCAGGGGCTCTGACACAAATTTTCAGAACCTCTCTGGCCACAGGGGATGTGCCAGAGGACTGGAGAACAGCTAACATTGTACCATTATTCAAGAAGGGTAGTAGGGATAAACCAGGGAATTACAGGCCAGTGAGCCTAACATCAGTGGTAGGGAAATTATTGGAAAAAATTCTGAGGGACAGAATTAGTCTCCACTTGGAGAGGCAAGGATTAACCAGGGATAGTCAGCTTTGTCAAGGGAAGATCATGTCTGACCAATTTGATTGAATTTTTCGAGGGGGTGACTAGGTGTGTGGGTGAGGGTAGTGCAGTGGATGTGGTATACATGGATTTCAGTAAGGCTTTCGATAAAGTCCCGCATAGGAGACTGGTCAAGAAGGTAAGAGCCCATGGGATCCAGGGTGCCTTGGCACATTGGATCCAAAACTGGTTTAGTGGCAGAAGGCAGAGGGTGATTGTCGAAGGTTGTTTTTGTGACTGGAAGCCTGTGTCCAGTGGGGTACTGCAGGGATCGGTGCTGGGTCCCTTGCTGTTTGTGGTCTACATTAATGATTTGGATGTGAATGTAAAAGGTAAGTTCGCAGAGGACACGAAAATTGGTGGGGTGGTAAATAGCGAGGAGGGTAGCCTCAGTCTGCAGGACGATATAGATGGGTTGGTCAGATGGGCGGAACAGTGGCAAATGGAATTTAACCCTGAAAAGTGTGAGGTGATGCATTTTGGAGGGACTAACAAGGCAAGGGAATACACAATGAATGGTAAGACCCTAGGAAAGACAGAGGATCAGAGGGACCTTGGTGTGCATGTACATAGATCCCTGAAGGCAGCAGAACAGGTGGATAAGGTGGTTAAAAAGGCATATGGGATACTTGCCTTCATTAGCCGAGGCATAGAATATAAGAGCAGGGAGATTATGATGGAGCTGTACAAAATGCTGGTTAGGCCACAGCTGGAATACTGTGTGCAGTTCTGGTCGCCACACTATAGGAAGGATGTGATTGCATTAGAGAGGGTGCAGAGGAGATTCACCAGGATGTTACCTGGGCTGGAGCGCTTCAGCTATGAAGAAAGACTGGACAGGCTGGGGTTGTTTTCCTTGGAGCAGAGAAGGCTGAGGGGGGACCTGATTGAGGTGTACAAAATTATGAGGGGCATAGATAGGGTAGATAGAAAGGAACTTTTCCCCTTAGTAAAGGGGTCAATAACAAGGGGGCATAGATTCAAGGTAAGGGGCAGGAGGTTTAGAGGGGATTTGAGGAAGAACTTTTTCACCCAGAGGGTGGTTGGAATCTGGAACTCACTGCCTGAAAGGATGGTAGAGGCAGGAACCCTCACAACATTCAAGAAGCATTTGGATGAGCACTTGAAACGCCATAGCATACAAGGCTACGGACCAAATGCTGGAAAATGGGATTAGATTAGACAGGGCTTGATGGCCGGCGCGGATGTGATGGGCCGAAGGGCCTCTTTCTGTGCTGTATAACTCTATGACTCTATGACAGGCTGTGCCTGTGCAATGGTAGCTCTTCAACTGCAACTATTTATTCCAATCCCATTTCCCTGCTCTTTTTCCATATCCTTTTATATTCTTCATTTTCAAATATTTTATCTAATTCCTTTTTAAATCATATGATCTCCGGCACAACAGTCATTTGTAGCAAAGTATTCCGCATTCTAATAACCCTCTGGGTGAAAACATTTATTCCAATTTCCTAATGATTACGTAGAATTACATGGAATCTACAGCACAGAAACCGGCCAACTGGTCCATGCTGGTATTTATACTCCATACGAGCCTCCTCCCACTCTAATTACCTCTAGCCTCTTCCCACCCTCCCCCCATATCCTTCTATTCCTCTTCCTTGATGTATGCAAGAAACCTCCACTTAAATGTTTTAATACTATCTACTTCAACCACTCCATGTGACAATTCCACAGTCTCATCACTCTCTGTATAAAGAAATTCCACCTATATTCTTTATTTGATCTGCAAGTAGATATCTTATATTTATGCCTCCATGTTATGGACTCACCCACAAGTGGAAATAATTCTTCCACGTCCACTCCATCGAACCCCTTCATCATTTTAATGCTCACTTTGTACATAAGTACATAAGAAATAGGAGCAGGAGTAGGCCAATCGGCCCCTCGAGCCTGCTCCGCCATTCAATAAGATCATGGCTGATCTGATCCTAACCGCCAATCCACTATCACAGAACCATCTCCTGAATCTAACAGAATTAGACACACGAAATAGGAGCAGGATCAGGCTACACGGCCCCTGGGCCCGCTCCGCTACCCACAGGGCCATGACCGATCCGAACCTAGACTCATGTCCAAATTCCTGCCCGCTCCCCGTAACCCTTAATTCCCTTTACTTCTAGGAAACTGTCTATTTCTGTTTTAAATTTATGTAATGATGTAGCTTCTACAGCTTTTTGGGGCAGCATATTCCATGGACCTACCACCCTCTGAGTGAAGTAGTTCCTCCTCATCTCAGTTTTGAAAGAGCAGCCCCTTATTCTAAGACTATGCCCCCTAGTTCTAGTTTCACCCATCATCGGGAACATCCTCCCTGCATCCACCCGATCCGACCCCTTCACAATCTTATATGTTTCAATAAGATCGCCTCTCATTCTTCTGAACTCCAATGAGTAGAGTCCCAATCTACTCAACCTCTCCTCATATGTCCATCCCCTCATCACAGAATCACAGAAACCCCACAGTGCAGATAGAGGCCATTTCGGCCCATCGAGCCTGCACCGACACATATCCCACCCGATCCCCGTAACCCCTACACCAACACATATCCCACCCTATCCCCGTAACCCCACGTATTTAATCCCCCTAACACTAAAGGTCAATTTATCATAGCCAATCAACCTAACCCGCACATCTTTGGACTGTGGGAGGAAACCGGAGCACCCGGAGGAAACCCACGCAAACACGGGGAGAATGTGCAAATTCCACACAGACAGTCACCCGAGGCCAGATTCGAACCCGGGTCCCTGGTGCTGTGAGGCAACAGTGCTAACCACTATGCCACCATGCTGCCCTTGGGATTAACCGAGTGAACCTTCTTTGTACTGACTCGAGAGCAAGTATGTCCTTTCTTAAGTATGGACACCAAAACTGTACGCAGTATCCCAGGTGCGGTCTCACCAATACCTTGTACAACTGAAGCAATACCTCCCTATTTTTATATTCTATCCCCCTAGCAATGAAAGCCAACATTCCATTGGCCTTCTTAATCACTTGCTGCACCTGCATACTAACCTTTTGAGTTTCGTGCACCAGGACCCCCAGATCCCTTTGTACTTCAGTACTTTCCAGTTTCTTGCCATTAAGATAATAACTTGCTGTTCCTGATTTGCCAACCAGTGGAAACAATTTTTCACTGTTTATTCTTCCAAAACTATTCATGATTTTGAAAACTTTTATTTGATCTACCTTTAAACTTCTCTGTTCCAGTGAAAAAGCCCACATTTTTGGAGCCTTTTGTCAGAATTATAACCTTTCATTCCTGGTATCGTCCTAGTAAACTTCACTGTACAATTTTCCAGGGCTCTATCCTCCCTATAATGGGTGCCCCAGAAATGTATGCAATACCCCCAATGATGACTTAGCCCATGCCTTGTACAAATCCAACATCACTTCTTTGCTTTTATATTCGTTACCCCATGTATAAAACCCAGAATCTCATTTGTTTTTTATGGTTTTTTCTACCTGAAATCCCACTTTCAAAGATCTATGTATCTGCACCTTTAGATCTCTGTTCCTCCATTTGGCATTGAGTATCAGTGAAGTATTTTACCACTGCAGCAAGTCCAATCCTGTCCTTGTTTGACCTTTGTGCACACATTGCAGGAGAGATGCTGGCTAGAGATCAGAAGAGGGAATGCTGTCTGATTTTCTGCTTCCTAGTCCAGAAGCACTGAAACCAAGTGTAGTGCCCCTACCATTACCCCAACTCAGCACAGAGAGGGATTCGATCCTTGGATCTTCCATTCTGTATGGCTTGTTTACTCACTAGATCAATTTGAAGAGTTCAAATGGATTATTTTTAATGTATTTCTCTCCTTATTTAGAATGTAATGGGTAGAAATCTCCTGGAGCTCTTGACCCAACAACAGCACAACTCCGCAGGGGAGGAGTCGGAAAATAAGGTTTCTGCCCCATTGATCACAGTAGAGGAAATTCCAGTTCAGGGAGGGCGGCTTCTTCTTCGGCCCATCCCCGGTGGTGAGATAGTGACTGGTTAATCTGCTTTTTTGGTGGTGTTCTTGAAAGGATAATCGTTGACCAGGAATAAAATAACATGTCAAAATTGCCCATAAACAGTAACACTGTAGCACTTGGTTTGCCCTGTCACACGAAAAGAGCTTTACAACCTAGATGCTCTGATACTAAGAATAACATTTCCATGGACCCTGGTGAGGGGGGATGGAAGTGCAGCAGAGCAAGGCTATCACTCAGCACTTTGCCCTCCATCTGATGTTGCCCCAAGTCCCAGCAACAGGGTCATTTAAGTGTCCGGGGTGGCTGTCCTCTGCCTGTAGAAGTGCAACAGAGACGTCGCCCTACTTTGTCACTGGAAACTCCGAGTGGCACTCTGCTGCTCCACACATGGGACTCCAAGGCCTGGTGAAGGCTGAAGAAAAGAAGATTAAAGAATTTATTTTCGGACCCCTCTTCCAATAACAACTGATCTATTTTTCACCAGTGAAATGGGACATAAAATGAAACTTGCTCTCAATTATCATTTTCCTTCCCCATTGTAGCCCCATTTAAGGCCCAGAATGGCACTTACCTACATGTGGAAGGAGGATTCTGCCAACTTCTCTGACTCCGTTTCACTCAAAGCTGCGACCCTACCTATTGCCCTAGGTTGAAGCTAATAGCCCTTTATATCTTCCTGCAACAGCAGTCTGTCATGATCCTTTTTGAAATAATCAACAAAATGTTCACATTCCAGGCAGTTTTACTTTATATTCACCTACATAATAGTCCTTGCATGTCAAATGTAATTTATTGTCTGAGGTGCTTTCAGATTGTTCAGTGTAATAAGCCACTATATAAATATATAAGTATTATTATTATTATGCAAAATTTCCAAGTGAGAGCAAGTTTCATTTTTTGTCCCATTTCACTGGCACAAAATGTTTCATTGCAATAGCAAATCATACACTACTGTCTAGATTCAGTTCAAATATTTACTAGTTTCTATTTTATGTACTCTCATTATTTTAAAACACAAACCCTTGTTCTTCGTTGCTAGAGAATAATTTGAATTTGTTTTACCTGTCTCCCAAGTCAAAATAACATTGGTTATATGGAATTTTATTCCTAGTAACTTTTGGGACTTAAAACCTGCAGGGCCGATGTCCCAGTGTAAGTGATTGAAGGCCCGCCCGGGGCCACCACCACTGATCCTGCTGAAGTTCACAGGGTGAGGGGGAGCTTCTACATTTAAGGTCAACACCACCACGGGAATATCTCAGGCACCAGCAGCCTAGGGAGGTCAGGAATCCTAATGCTGGCTACTCTTTTGTAAGGGAGATGAAAATTTCCAATTTTACCTCAGTTTCCAGGGGTCCAGGCTATACCATGTTCCACCACTTACATGGGAGTGTCAACTTGGCCTTGAGGAGGTCTGACCAGGGAGGGGGGCGGCAGGATCTCCCAAGCCGGGAGGATGTGCGCCCTACTTTGCAGTCAAGGCCTGGGATGTGGCCTAAAGTCATGAATGGTGCTATATAATGCAAGTTATTTGTTTAATTTCAGCACTTTTGATACAACCCACTGCGATTATGGTGAGATTTGTTGGGGAATGGAAGTTTTTTCAACTTTTGGCACCAGGGTCAGTATCAAGCACTTCCAGCCAGGCAGAATATGTGTTCAATGCAATGTAAAAGCTCCATTTACTCTGCATCTTAAAGCTCCACTTACTTAAAGCACTTGAAATATTGCAATGTAAGACTTTTATTTCCCAGACAAGCCATCCTTCTAACTTTGCTGGGTGAGTACGCCAACTGTTGCGTCTAATTTTTACAAAATGAATTGAGCTTGCCATTTAAATTTGGACTCTTCAACCATCTTTGAGGGGAAATTATCATTCCATCAGCTGGATTTGAATTCAGATCCCACAGGCCCAAGAGAAAACAAACTTTTTAAAAATTTGTTTATGGGATGTGGGCATTGCTGGCAAGGCCAGCATTTATTGTCCATCCCTAATTGCCCTAGAGAAGGTGGTGGTGAGCCACCTTCTTGTACCGCTGCAGTCCGTGTGGTGAAGGTACTCCCATAGTGCTGTTAGGGAGGGAGTTCCAGGATTTTGACCCAGTGACGATGAAGGAACGGTGATATGCTTCCAAGTCAAGATGGTGTGTGACTTGGAGGGGATCTTGAAGGTGGTGGTGTTCCCATGCGTCTGCTGCCCTTGTCCTTCTAGGTGGTAGAGGTCACGGGTTTGGGAGGTGCTGCTGAAGAAGCCTTGGCGAGTTGCTGCAGTGCATCTTGTAGATGGTACACACTGCAGCCATGGTATGCCGGTGGTGGAGGGAGTGAATGTTTAAGGTGGTGGATGTGGTGCCAATCAAGCGGGCTGCTTTGTCTTGGATGGTGTCGAGCTTCTTGAGTGTTGTTGGAGCTGCACTCATCCAGGCAAGTGGAGAGTATTCCATCACACTCCTTACTTGTGCCTTGTAGATGGCGGAAAGGCTTTGGGGAGTCAGGAGGTGAGACACTCACCGCAGAATACCTAGCCTCTGACCTGCTCTTGTTGCTACAGTATTTATGTGGCTGGTCCAGTTAAGTTTCTGGTCAATGGTGAGCCCCCAGGATTTTGATGGTGGAGGAATTCGGTGATGGTAATGCTGTTGAATGTTAAGGGGCGGTGGTTAGACTCTCGCTTGTTGGAGATAGTCATTGCCTGGCACTTGTGTGGCACGAATTTTACCTGCCACTTATCAGCCCAAGCATGAATGTCGTTCAGGTCTTGTTGCATGCGGGCATGGACTGCTTCGTTATCTGAGGAGTTGCGAATGGCACTGAACACTGTGGAGTCATCAGTGAACATCCCCATTTCTGACTTTATGTTGGAGGGAAGGTCATTGATGAAGCAGCTGAAGATGGTTGGGCCTAGGACACTGCCCTGAGGAACTTCTGCAGCGATGTCCTGGAGCTGTGATGATTGACCTTCAACCACCACAGCCATCTTCCTTTGTGCTAGGTAAGACTCCAGCCAGTGGAGAGTTTTCCACCCGATTCCCATTGACTTCAGTTTTACCTCAATCACAGTATTCTAATCTACTGTGCCACCTAGTTTCTCTCCTACCCACACTGAGTCTCTTAAATGTCTCGCTCAGTCTCTGTTATGTCTACAGTTTGATATTTGTGCAAATTTCCAGCTACAACACCTTTATTCCTAATATGTTCCATGTTATGTCGTACTTCCCTATACTTTACAGCTTTGTCTTTATAATTTAGACATTCCCCATTCCCTTTTTATCATGTCTAGATTAGATACTTCTCAAATACAGTCATCACATTTAGGCCCAACTTACTACTCAAAATTGATTCACATTAAATCCTTCTCTCCTAAAGAAGTTATGTTTGCCCCAAAGCCTTTCCCTGTCGCCAATGAAATCCATCCGCTGCTTTCTACACTACCTTTTGAACCACTTGTTGAGACCAATTATCCTGCTCAACCTTTCATCACCTCCAGTCATCACCAGAAGGAACCCAGATCTCACCACCTTTTTACCCCATTCTCAAAAGCATATTCACCATTTCTATAAACTTCCTCTTTAGCTCCTGAGGCTGCCTGTCTCTAACATCACTCGAACCCACATGTGATACTACCACCAGCTCCTTCCCTGCTCATTTTAAAATCCTATTATGTGTCTATATTATATGAATATGCGGGTTCTGTGCTAGACAAATTAAAGCACGAGACAACAGATGAGCATTTTAATCAGCTCCACACCCCTATTCCAGGATAAAACTTGCTCATATCTACTCTGTAGCCCTTAGTAAACCATTCAGTGTGCATTCTCTTTAAGAATGTGCATGGCACTTTTAAGAACACACACGGCATTGCTTTTGAAATTAAAATGAAGTTCTTAGAATGTGGTACTTTATCACCAACCAAACAAACCATATTATTATTTGAAATGTTTGCCTGAATTTATTCAAGTGTTTTGTTGAAATCAGGTTAAACTTATAAAAAAACATTCAGCAACAAGAACAGTGAATTATGCCACCAATTGCAGCTTTACACATTTCCCTGTGTACTAACCAGTAAACGATCCCGTAATACCAGTAGTTGGGACCTCCTCAACGTAGCTCACCTCGTTCCACAAAGAGCTCAGAGTTTATCCAATGAGTAACTGAGCAATTTGCCTTTACTAACATAGTGCATGTAAAATGATATTGTCACATCACCACCTCACTTGCATATGATGTCACCGTGGCGAAGTTGATATCTGTTCACTTTTCATCCCTAAAATAGCAAAAATCCCCCTTTAAATAATTGCATACTGGAATAGGCTAGAGCCACATTACCCGAACAAATGTGAATTTTATAAGGAGAACTAAAGGGGCACAGTTGTATTTTTGGGGAATATTTAGGTGAGCTCAGTTCATAGAATAACCTAAAAGTTCTAATACAGCTGCCATTTATTATTTATATGCCTATAGAAGACTTTTGAATTCCCTTTTATGTTGGTTGCCAATCTATTCTCATACTCTCTCTTTGCCCCTCTTATTTTCTTTTTCACTTCCCCTCTGAACTTTCTATATTCAGCCTGATTCTCACTTGTATTCTCAACCTGAATTCTGTCATACGTGCTCTTTTTTTTTGCTTCATCTTACTCTCTATCTCTTTCGTCATCCAGGGAGCTCTGGTTTTAGTTGCCCTACCTTTCCCCCTCATGGAATGTACCTCGACTGTACCCGAACCATCTCTTTAAAGGCAGCCCATTGTTCGATTACAGTTTTGCCTGCCAATCTTTGATTCCAATTTACCTGAGCCAGATCTGTTGTCAACTTACTGAAATTTGCCTTTCTCCAATTAAGTATTTTTACTCTAGATTGTTCCCTGTCCTTTTCCATAGCTAATCTAAACCTTATGATACTATGACCACTGTCCCCTAAATGTTCCCTGACTGACACTTGCTCCACTTGCCCCGCCTCATTCCCCAGAACCAGATCCAGCAGTGCCTCCTTCCTCATTGGGCTGGAAACCTACTGATCAAGAACGTTCTTCTGAACACACTTCAGAAATTCTTCCCCCTCTCTGCCCTTTACACTTTTACTATCCCAGCCTATATTAGGATAATTGAAGTCCCCCATTATTACTACTCTATAGTTCGTGCACCTCTCTGTAATTTCCCTGCAAATTTGCTCCTCTATATTTTTCCCACTAGTTGGTGGGCCTATAGAATACACCTAGTAGTGTAATGGCACCTCTATTATTTCTTAACTCTAACCAAATAGATTCTGTCTTTGATCCCTCCAGGACATCCTCTCTCTCCAGCACTGTAACATTCTCCTTAACCAATACTGCCACCCCACCTCCTTTCTTTCCTTCCCTATCTTTCCTGAAAACCTTATATCCAGGAATATTTAAAACCCAATCCTGCCCTTTTTTGAGCCAAGTCTCCGTTATCGCCACAACACCATATTCCCATGTGGCTATTTGCGCCTGCAGCTCACCAACCTTATTTACCATGCTTCGTGCATTTACACACATGCACTGTAAACTTGTCTTAGACCTTCTTGTATTTTCTCTTAATCTGACCCCACCTAATACCTTACTATTTCTTACTCTAGTGCTATCTGTCTCTCCCCATCTTTGTGTACTTTGTTTCTCCTTTCTAATGCTACATCCTGGTGCCCATCCCCCTGCCAAATTAGTTTAAACCCTCCCCAACAGCACTAGTAACACCCCCCCTCCATTGCGAGGATATTGATTCCGGTCCTGTTGAGGTGCACCCTGCCCGGCCTGTACAGGTCCCACCTCCCCTAGAACCGGTCCCAATGTCCCAGGAATCTAAAGCCCTCCCTCCTGCACCATCTCTCCAGCCACGCATTCATCTGCTCTCTCCTCCTATTTCTATACTCACTAGCTCGTGGCACAGGGAGTAATCCAGAGATTACTACCTTTGAGGTGCTGCTTTTTAAGCTATTTGCTAGCTCCCTAAAATCTGCCTTCAGGACTTCATCCCTTTTTCTACCTATGTCGTTGGTACCGATAAGGACCACGACCTCTGGCTGTTCACCCTCCCCCTCAGAATGTTCTGCAGCTGCTCAGTGACATCTTTCACCCTGGCACCAGGGAGGCAACAGATCCATTCCCCTAACTATCAAATCCCTTACTACTATTGCCTTTCCGATCTTCCTCCTCCCCCTCTGTACAGCTGAGCCACCCGTGATGCCGTGGTCTTGGCTCTGGTTGTACTCCCCAGAGGAATCATCCCCTCACCAGTACTGAATACTGATTGGAGAGCGAGATGCACTCGGAGACTCCTGCACTACCTGCCTGGTCCTCCTTGTCCGTCTGATGGTCACCTATTCCCTTTCTGCCTGCACAGTCTTACGCTGCGGGGTGACCACCTCCTGGAACGTGCTATCCACATAGCTCTCAGCCTTACGGATGCACCGCAGTGACACCAGCTGCTGCTCAAGCTCCGAAACCCGGAGCTCGAGCTCCTCCAGCCGACTTCCTGCACACTTGGCTGTCCAGGACACGCGAAGCGTTAAGACGAAGCATTAAAAATTCACATGCGTGTTCAGTGGATATCTAGTGAGTAAGTATCGCAGCCTCACGCCCTTCATGTGTTTGAATGCCGAGGTACTGGTGGAGCGAAGCTTGTGGAGAAGCAGCGAAACTCGAACAGCAACTTCTGATTTCCACGTTTTACTGCGCATGTACGTGTAGTGTATGTACCTTTAAGAGAGAACTACTTTTACAGCTCCTGTATACTGTAGTACCGGCAGTGACCACACCTGTATATAAGCCTTGAGCATGCCTCTGTACCCCCAGTCTTGAGACTACCCTACTCCAGTAAACACCTGTTGATTATTAAGTTACAGCATCCGTGTAGTTATTTGAAAACATCATACTCTCAGAATCATGGATCTAACAATGGCGACGAGTGTCGATTCGAATCTACCTGCAACTCTGCATTTCCCTTCAAGGATTCACTCCGGGAGGGCGGTGGAAGAAAGTCGAGGCCAGAAGCACGGGCGTTGACCACGAGCAACCGCCCAGTCGTTCTGCAGAGAGTGAACATCGCAGGGGAGGCTGTTGAGAGCCGGGCTTGGTTCCCCAGCCACGACGATCCAGCAACAGACTGACAACAGGTACAGCGCAGACCCTTCCTAGACAGCGGCGGCTGGAGCCGACCGACGGCAGAGAAAAAGCCGAGCAGCGTCGACGGGGTAAGAGAGAGGGTGAAGCGCACAGGGCGCAGCCGGGGGTTGAAAGCCGAGTGGCGTCGAGGAAAACCAAAACGGAGATAAAGAGGGTAAAGCAGCAGCCGGGTTCAGGACCGAGCGGCGGAAACGGGGAAGGCGCACAGAAAAAAAAATGCGCAGAGCACAGCCAGGGCTCAAGGGCTGAACAGTGTCCATGGGGAGAAGAAGGGAGAGCGCGGGAGACGCCATTGAGCCGCGGAGAAGAAAGAAGAGCGCGGGAGACGCCATTTTTAGAAGCCGCAGCAGCGAAGAAGGGCGAGCACGGGAAGAAAGGGAAGCGTGGGAGACGCCATTTTGTGCCAGCGGAGAAGAAGGGAGAGCACGGGAGACGCCATTGTTGACAGTTAAATCACACCCAGGGATGCCAAAGAGTGGCAGTATCTCTACGTTCGACAATGAAGTCGAAGATTGGGCGACATATGTGGAACATATTGAGGTGTACTGCAGGGCGAATGAAGTGCCAGATGCTAGGAAAGCACTGGTTTTGTTAAATTCCATGGGTGCAAAAACTTATGGCTTACTGCGAAACCTAATAACCCCAGAGAAGCCCGTGAATAAGAATTTTGAAAGCATAGTAGAAATCCTACAGGACCACTTAAACCCCACACCGCTGCTGATAGCAGAAAGATTTAAGTTCCACAAAAGGAACCAGCATAAAGACGAAAGTAATGCTGAGTACTTAACGGAACTGCGCAAGCTATCGAAACACTGCCAGTTTGGAGTGGGACTAGCAGATACGTTAAGGGACAAGTTTGTGTGTGGGCTTCAAAGTGAAGGAACCCAGACACGGCTTCTATCAGAAAAGGATCTTACGCTGGACAAGGCTTTCAGCATGGCAGTATCACACGAAGCAGCCGCAAGGGGCGCTGCAGAGATACAACGGAGACCACAAGAATATGGCACCAATGAAATGTCATATGGAACGGGGAAGTGTTATCGCTGCGGCAGAACAACACACGACCAGAAGGATTGTTGGTTCAAGGACCAAGTGTGCAGACAGTGTGGAAAAGCAGGACACATAGCAAGAGTCTGCAGGTCAGGGAAGAAAACCAACAGCAAGAAATCTCCACAGGAGAAGTACAAAAAGGTACATAAGGTGACGGAGAGTAGTTCAGACGAACAGAAAAGTGACACAGACTCCGGAAGCAAGGAGCTGGGTTGTCTGAAACTACATAATGTAATCAAAATGGAGGATCACCAGACTATCTGGGTCACGCTCAAGATAGACGGAGTCCAAGTGAAAATGGAATTGGACACATGATCAGCCCTAACAGTCATAAACCAAAGGGACTACAAGCGGCTATTTTCACACATACCCTTGAAAGCTACAGAGATTGTCTTGAAGACGTACATGGGGCAAAAAGTCTACCCCAAAGGAAAATAAGGGTGAAAGTGATATACAAAGGCCAGGAAATTACCTAAAATGGACCTATATGTATTGCCAGATGGAGGACCACCACTACTAGGACGTGAATGGATCCGGAAGATACAATTAGATTGGCATTCCATACAGGCACTGAAGGTTGAGGCCAAAAAGGATGACGACGTCACACCTGGACGACTGTCAAAAATGCTAACTGACGCAAAAGAAGTGTTCCAGGAGGGATTCGGAACACTAAAAGGCATAACAGCAATGATTAAAATAGAGGAAAATGCAAGCCCAAAGTTTCTTAAGGCCAGACCAGTGCCTTATGCGATCAGACCAGCCGTCAAAGCAGAGCTGGAAGGGTTGGAACGTTCAGGAGTACTGTTCAAAGTAGACTGGAGCGAGTGGGCTACACCCATCGTTCCTGTAATGAAGAGGTCGTTGAGTAATACGCCTGGGGAACCAAAGAAGGTCCGCATCCGTGGGGATTTTAAGGTGACAGTGAACCCAGTCCTTCACATGGTACAATATCCACTTCCACGAATTGAGGATATTTTCGCCTCGCTATCTGGAGGGAAACGCTTCACCAAAATTGATCTAGCCCAGGCGTACTTGCAAATGGAGGTAGAAGAAGCCTCAAAACAATACCTCATGATCAACACTCATAAAGGTCTCTACCAATACAACCGGCTGGTGTTCGGGGTAGCATCGGCTCCGGCTATTTGGCAAAGGGCGATGGATCAAGTCCTGCAAGGGATTCCAGGGACCCAGTGTTATTTGGACGACATCCTGGTCACGGGCGAAAATGACAGTGATCACCTCGCCAACCTGGAGAAGGTGCTCACTAGATTAAAGGAATATGGGCTACGAGCTAATCACCACAAGTGCGAGTTTTTCCAGAAGCAGATCTCGTATTGTGGCCATGTTATCGATGAAGAGGGGTTACATAAGTCCCCTGAAAAGATTGAGGCAGTAGTCAAGGCTCCAGCACCAGAAAATGTGTCACAACTGAGGTCGTTCCTCGGGCTGGTAAACTACTACCATAAGTTCTTGCCAAATTTGTCTATGGTATTACACCCACTGAACACCCTACTGCAAACAGGGGTACCATGGAAGTGGAATGACGAACGTAAACGAGCTTTCCAGAAGTGCAAAGAATTGATCACATCAAAAGAGGTGTTGGCCCATTTCAACCCAGCACTACCAATTCGTTTGGCATGTGATGCATCACCCTACGGTATTGGAGCGGTGCTGTCGCACAAATTCCCAGACGGGTTGGAGAGGCCAGTAGCCTTTGCGTCTCGGTCACTAACCTCAGCCGAGCGCAACTACGCCCAGATTGACAGGGAGGCCCTCAGCCTAGTATGGGGAGTAAAAAAATTCAACCACTATCTGCATGGGCAGAAGTTCACCTTGCTGACTGACCACCAACCACTTGTCTCCATCTTTAATCCAAAGAAGGGCGTTCCGGTGATGACTGCACAACGGTTACAAAGGTGGTCCCTTTTTCTAGGGGCGAACCAATATGAAATAGAATATAAAGGCACGAAACAGCATGGAAACGGTGATGGGCTATCACACTTGCCACTGCCTACTGTGGAGGAAGCACCAGCAGTGGACCCTATCGAGATATTTTATTCGTCAATAATTGAACGATTGCCAGTAAGTAACACGGATATAGAGAAGGAGACCCGCAATGATCCGACACTGTCTCGGGTATATGATTTGACAGTGAGGAGATGGCCAACACATGGCGACTCACTGTTGCCAGCATTCTCATCCAGAAGAGAACAGCTGTCAGTATGCCAGGGGACAGTGATGTGTGGATCCCGAGTGGTGATTCCACCCAAGTTAAGGGAGAGGATGCTAAATGAGCTTCATGAAGGTCATCTGGGAGGGTTGAAAATGAAAAGCCTTGCTAGGGCTTATGTGTGGTGGCCGGGGATCGATCAACAAATCGAGGACCTAACCAAGAGCTGCTCAGGATGCCAGAAGGTCCAAAATGCACCACCACATGCCCCTCTACACCCATGGGAGTGGCCCTCCTCTCCATGGCAACGGGTGCATATTGATTTTGCTGGTCCATTCATGGACTCAATGGCCTAGAAATTCAGTTGCGTCCGCCAGCCGTTAGCGCCATAAGAGGGGTAGATTTCCAGCGCTAGGCACTTAGCGCCCGGGCGCAGGCTGATCTGCGCCTACGCCCAACTTCAGTTGACATTTAGCGCCGGCGCAAAGTGTTTGCGCCCGCTCAGCTGCGCGCGCAGCTTATGACGTCATTTCGTCGTGCAACGCTGTTTGTGCGCCCCAAACCGGAAATTCAGTGGCGCCCGCCCAATGTGGGCGTGGCGCTGTTAAGAACTGTGAAGTGCAACGCAGCAGAGGCCCTGCGGGCCTCGGGGAGCGCTAATTAAAGGGCACTTAGACTGAACTATAAAGGCCAGCCATTTTGCTGCAATGACTTTAATGCTTTGGATTTCTGGACAGAGACCAAGGAACAGACCTTCCTGATTTGGGACAACATAGGAGAGGTATTTTTGGCTTCTGGCCAGAGCTTGGAAATTTCACTCATTGTGATTTCACTGTTTGCAAATTTATTATGGGGGCTGCATGGGGTTCCAACCCTCAGTTCCAGCATTATGTGCGAAGGGCTCGCAGACGCTGTGTGAGAGGGCCAGCCATGCCTAGACGCAGAGGGGCCATCAGGCGTCGGCAACGTAGGCCTTACCCACTCAGGGAATACCGGCAGCAGGTGTCCTATCTCACCATGACTGCCGCGCATTGTGTTAAGAGGCTGCGCTTCAGAAGGGAGGTGGTTGCAGAGATCTGCCAGCTGCTTCACAGAGATCTGCGTCCACAGCTGATGTGCAGGACGTCTCTGTCGGTGGCTCTGAACTTTTATGCAAGCGGCTCATTCCAAGCCGCTGCTGGGGACATAGCGAACATTTCCCAGTTCGCCGTGCATCGCTGCATCCGGCAGGTCACCGATGCCCTTTTCGCAAGGAGACACCAATTCATCTCCTTCCCCATGACCCTAGAGAGGCAGGAGCAGCGTGCAGTCGGATTTGCCAGGATCGCCGACTTCCCCATGGTGCAGGGCGCCATTGACTGCACGCATGTGGCTATGCGGGCACCTATCGACAATGCCGAGGATTACCGCAACCGGAAGGGCTACCATTCCCTCAATGTACAGCTGGTGTGTGACCACAGGCAGCGCATCCTAGCTGTCAATGCCTGCTTTCCAGGAAGCAGCCACGATGCATTTATCCTGCGCCAAACTACTGTGGCTGACATGTTCGAGGCACAGCCTCCACCAAGGGGATGGCTTATTGGGGACAAGGGCTACCCTTTGTGTACATGGCTCATGACCCCGCTCCGCGCGCCCAGGACCCCTGCGGAGGAGGCATACAACGAAAGCCATCAAGTCACAAGGAACATCATAGAGCAAACGATTGGCGTCCTCAAGCAACGGTTCCGCTGCCTGGATCGATCCGGCGGATCTCTACAGTATTCGCCGGATAGAGTCTCCCAGTTCGTCGTCGTTTGCTGCATGCTGCACAACCTGGCTATCTGCAGGACTCAGGCACTGCCACCTCACGTTGGACCACCACCTCAGGAGGACGAGCAGGAGGACCATGAGGAGGAGGAGGAGGAGGAGGAGTACCAGCCCAGGAGGGAGCCACAAGGTCCAAGGGCCGTCCGCCGGCGGCTTATTGAACGACACTTCTAGGCCCCCTGTCAGGGAATGGCTTGTGGCAATGAACGCACCTGAATGCAGCCGCTCCGCAAGCCCTCAGCCGTTTAACGCAACAACCACTTGAAACATGACACCTGGACAAGCTGAATAAATAAAAAGCTTTATTTAACAAACTCAGGGCCCTTCCCACATGAAACAGAAAAACAGACAACACCCCCAAAAAACAGTCAAAAACATATCTCACTCCCACAACCTGGTGAGGAATAACAAAACTTGTCCATCCAATTGGCCTTCATCCTCGGCCTAACCAAGACAAACCCCCCCATACAGAACACAAACGCCCCCATATAAAAAAACAGTTGCCTTCATCTTCGGCGTTAGCAAAATAAGCCCCCCCCATACAGAACACAAACACCCCCATATAAAAAAACAGTTGGCAACACACTCTACTTGGTGTGCCGACAGGGCGGGTCCTTGTGCAGGCTTCTCCGGCCCCTGCCCAACCTGTTGCTCCGCCTCAACCTGGGCCCTATGGGTGTTGCAAGGCTGGGGGAAGGCTCCTGAGGGGCACAATGCGTGACGGCAGATGCCCTTGGGGGTCGGTCTAGACGAGGTCCGGCCCTGGAGGGGCCGGCTGCTGACTGCTGCAGCTGTGGCTGGGCAGCATCAGTCTCTCCAGCAGCTCGTCGCAGCTTGGCTGTGGGAGTGGCAGTGGCGGCTGCATCAATGGGGGCAAGCTGGCTGATGCCAGGCGCTCGCTGGTCGCCAGAGACACTGGCACTCGGCCGGGCTGGCACTGCAGCAAGCGCAGCAATCTGGTGAAGGCCAGACCGCTGTGCTGCAGCAGGGTGGCGGGTGCCCTGGCGATGCTTCCGTGACACAGCGAGTGTGGCAGAAGTGAGTGCCCGAACTGCCCTGGTCTGTGCCCGCATCAGATCAGCCAGTGTCTGCACGGCACCACTCATGAACTCTCGACTTGCGTCCTGTGCTGCCGCGAGTTGGCCGACACCCCTGGCCTGTGAGTCCCCGAAATCGGCCACACTATGAGCCAGGGACTCAATGGCCTGAGGCAACTGTCCCACAACCCCCATGAACTCGTTGTGGCGCCGCTCCGAGGCCGCGGACATTTCATCAAGGAGGCGCACCTCCTGGGCGAGGACCGTCTCCGGACTGGAGGCCGGACTCTCCCTCTGGGGAGAAGGCCGCCGAGCTGCCCGACCCTTCCCGCGTGCCTGGACGCCACTGGGCCCAGCAACTACACCCCCCTGCAACACTTCCCCCCTCTGGGGAGAAGGCAGCCGTGCTGCCCGACCCTTCCCGCGTGCCTGGACGCCACTGGGCCCAGGAGCTACACCCCCCTGCAACACTTCCCCCTGGCTCTCCTCCAGGCAAGACGTGTCCCCTCCATTGCCATCCCCTGGCGCGGATGAGGGTTCCCCCGATGTGCCGCCTTCCTCTTGGTCCTCGTCGTCCTCCTCTTCCGAGGGACTGGCACTCTCAGCTTCAGGGACCTCCTCCTCACCAGCTGAAAGCAGGAAGGCACAAGAGTAGCTTTAGAGTGAGGACAGGGCGTCAGCGAGGGAGGCATGATTGGTGGCATTATGCGCATTGGTCGGACAGTGGCAAAGGATGTAGATCTGAAGCGCAAGGGGAACGAGAGAGGTGCAAATGGTCATGTCCTTACCATTGGGGCCCAGCACAGGGTTGGCATCTCCAATAGCAACGGGGCCAACCACCCGGGCACGCATGAGTCGAGCCACGCGCTCCTCCAGGTCACTGAGCTCCTGGAACTGGGCACGGCCTCCCCCGGTGACAGTCCGGCTCCTCAGATTCTGCGCCAGCTTGGCCTGCAAGAGAAAGGATGGCCTCTAAGTACAGTGTGGTGCCCTGTTGTTGTGTGCACTGCCTCCCATGGTCGAATAGCTTGGCCAGTGTGGTGCCCTGTTGTTGTGTGCACTGCCTCCCATGGTCGAATAGCTTGGCCAGTGTGTGAAGTGCAGAAAGTGCTATTGATGATCATGCCAGTGCCATAGCTGCGGGAGGAGGGCAGGCCATTAGGCCTTTGAGGTCCCTTTGCCCATAATGTGAGGTGCACATGCAAGGATGAGGAGGACACTGGAAAGGGTACTCACCCTGACCAACCGAGTGAGGTCGTTGTACTTCTTGCGGCATTGGTCACCAGTCCTGGGGACATCGCTGTTGGCTGACACCCTCAGGGCGATTTCCCTCCAGGCTCTCCTGTACTGCCTCCTGGGAGCCTTCTTGCCACTGTCCGGGCACAAGATCTTTCTGTTCTTTTCCAACCCCCTAAGCAGCACCCTCAAAGCATGCTCTGAGAAGCGCTGCGCTCGTTCACGGGCCTTCTGCATGGCTTCAGGCGCTATTTGGGTCCACCAGCAGTGTTCAGGCCTAGCTGCAGGGCTCCACTATCCAGGGCGTGGCAGCAGACAAAGTCGACCCTTCCCCCTTTAAGAGCTGGCCGGCGTCAGGGTGTCTGCTGTCAATCAAAACATGACCGCACCTGCGCTGCGCCCGGCCTCGGCGTTATCAGTCCGCACCGCCGGCTTAGCGCCTAAAGATAGGAGTGCAACGCCAGTTTCAGCGCTCGCCCAAACTCCTTGGCCAAAGCTACTGAATTTCGGCGAAGTGGCCTCCACTTTCCGGCGGGCGCTAACTTTACCGCCTGCCCGACTTTACCGCCCCAAAAGTGGCTAGACTGAATTTCTAGGCCAATGTTCTTAATAGCAGTGGATGCTCACTCGAAATGGCCTGAGGTGATAAAAATGTCCTCAACCACTACAGAGAAAACGATTGCAGTCCTACGGACCATATTTGCCAGGAACGGCTTGCCAGAGCAGATTTGCTCTGATAACGGACCACAGTTTGTGTCCGAAGAGTTTTGGAAATTTATGAGAAGGAATGGGGTAAGGCATTACACATCCGCCCCGTATCATCCAGCCACAAATGGATTGGCTGAGAGGTTCGTACAAACCTTTAAAAAGGCGATAAAGGCCATGTGCGACGATGAAATTCCACTACAGCATAAGGTGGACAATTTCCTATTAGCCTACAGAAATGCAACACATGCAGTTACCAACCAGACCCCGGCCATGATGTTCTTTAACCGAAGGTTGAGATCTCGTCTGGATTTGCTCAGACCAAATGTGCGAAGAAATGTTGAGGATAAACAATTCCAGCACATCAATGAGAAGCCGACAAGGAGCTTCAATGTAGGACAACCAGTCTTGGCCTGTCACTACCGAACAGAGAAATGGCAACCCGGAACGATATGCACAAGGCAGGGGCCATTAATGTACACAGTGGATGTCGGGGAGAACATTGTGAGACGCCACGTCGATCAGATCTTAGCGTCACAGGAACGAGTCAACCCCATGTCTCGAGTACCTGGGGATGAACCCGACATACCGGTAGCATCTACCTCAGAACCAGTAGCAGTGGAAACTGATGAACTAACCGACAAAAAGGGGCCAGAATCGCCTCCGCACCAAGAACAAGAACCTCAGGAAAGGCGCTATCCAGAAAGGATCAGGAAGCCGCCCCAAAGACTGAATCTATAAATGGACTATTTTTGTTTAATGTGCATGTTAAAGTGTTAATTGTTATTTGAATATTATGGGTACTGCTAATCTAAAAGGGGAGGAATTGTAGTGTATGTACCTTTACGAGAGAACTACTTTTACAGCTCCTGTATACTGTAGTACTGGCAGTGACCACACCTGTATATAAGCCTTGAGCGTGCCTCTGTACCCCCAGTCTTGAGACTACCCTACTCCAGTAAACACCTGTTGATTATTAAGTTACAGCATCCGTGTAGTTATTTGAAAACATCATACTCTCAGAATCACGGATCTAACAGTACGGACGCCGGAAATTGCTGTCTGATTTACTCCATAAGAACGATGAGTGCTGATTGCCTCATCGTTATTCCTATCGCAAAATGCGGGCCAATGTAATTGGATATGAAGGAGTCTGTACTCACAGGTTTATACCCTTAAGTTTGTTATTGCTCTTTTAAGGTTAATACTGGTCTGTAATTTGAAAAGTTTAAATTATGGCATATTTCTGCCTTCAAACTTATCTTTGCTGATCTTGTAAGGTCATTAAACATTGGTGAGGGGTCCTGGAGTTTTAGAGAGTTGCCACTCACTGTCTGTGCCATCTCCTTCCACATGGTCCTGACTTGTGTGTTGACAGGTCTCTTGCCACTGACTCCCACTATTCCATACATTCTTTGCCTAATTTCAGTCAGAAATATATTTATGTCACTCTCTGGGAAGTTTGCTACTCTCTCCTTATTTGTTCCTGTTGCAGGCATGTCTTCACCTTCCTGCCTGCTTGTTCTGCTTTAAGGACAGTCCAGATTTAAATGCTGCTCTTGTGCCCTCACAATAATTGCTTCTGTGGCCCCAACTTGTATTTCCAGGCTTCCCTGGCATAACTCACCAATTGCTGGTGGGACTTTAGTTTTTGTCCCACCCAACAATAGTAAAGTGAGCTGATCCCATTTCATGATGGTGGGAGCAACATAGGGGCCAGTGGGTAGATGGAAGTCTCGCCCCACCACACTTCTGGCCAGCGTATCGCAGGACTCGGAATTTCAGGACCTGAGTCTCCATCTAACAGCGCAATTAAACATAGCAACTCATCTCTAAATTGCAGCATCAGCCTTCCTCAGCTGCTGCCCTAAGTTACCCCTGTTTTAGAGTGGCATGTGGCAGCCGAACAATTCTCAGGATGGAAATTACTTTAGAATTTAGGACTGATACCGCCATGCTGACCTAAATGCATCATTTGCATGGCTACATCTTAGCTAGGGCAGGCACATCTTATACCCTTCCTCATTTCCATTGGAATTTAGAGCAGAACTAAAACTGGTGGCTCTTTTCTCCTCTCCAAATTCAGATTCCCTACAACAAGTTTTCATCCTGCTAAACAATTGGAATTTTAGAGCCTTTGGGGGTCATTTTAACCCCCAAAAACATGTGGGTTGGGGTCAGGTGAGCTGTTAAAATTTCTGAAATCTCTAACCCACCCAGGTTTAACGGGAGGCGGGCAGCCAATTAAATATTATAATGAGGCTGGCAGCCTCAGATTTAACCTGCTTTACTTGTTTAACCCATGCCTCGGGAAACCTGGCAGCTCAAGGGAGGCAAGGACAGCTTCAGGGAGAAGGTAAGTGCCTCTACAGCACTGCTTGTGGGCTGGGAGGAGCAGGAGTACTTCCCCCAGCTTCTCAAGTGTGCCTCCTTCCATGGGATCAGACAGCTCCATCCAAAGACTGCCCAATTGGGGATCGGACCCCCCCCCCCCCCGGATAGTCGGGAATCGGACCCCCCCCCCGCAATGCTCCCACTAGCAGCTGCAGGCACCTTACCTGAGGCTGAGGCTGAGGCCGGAAGCCAAGCCTGTTGTTCAGGCTGACTTCCGGGCGGATCCTGCCAAGGAATAAAGTCGCACGTTGTGGAGTCAAAACTCCACAGCATGCGGGGAAACCCGTGATTCTTGGTTTCCTGACCAAAACTCTGAGCCCCCTGCCTATGAAACCCACCCCAGTCAACATAGGTGCCTTGATGTTTTGAAGATCTGTGTTAATAAACAATTATACTATTATGATAATACAGAAGCTTCATTGTCACCCATAGTAAAAAGAATGTTTTGAAAGACATTGAAAAGGATTAAGGGGTAGATTTTTGTCTCCACTGACCACGCAGTAATCTAGTGGAGTAGATCGCCTGTCCATTGTAGAATCTGCCAATGTTTTTCAATCAATGGAATGAAAACCGGACGGGTTCTATAACGAGTGGGTGATTCGCCCAGGCAGTGAAGATGAAAATTTACCCCTAATTTCCATATAAGAATTGTCTTTCTAAGCTTTAGTTTCTTGAAATAGTGTAAAGTAGGAATGCATTAACTGCCTTTGAAATATTCCAGTGTGTCTCATGTGAACATGTGAGTTGTAAAATCACAAGGCTTTTCTTTACTGTGGCTAACATCTCATGACTACATTGAATCACGTTAAAATGTGTGTAGAAAGCAGACAGTTCACAGAAACCTCTGAGTTCAAGAAACTATTTTATTTCCTGCAAGCGTTCCTGGAATGACACAAAACTCCTTATTTCTGGTCTATAAAATTTGAGTTACAGCAAGCTGTGCTTCACTGTCTATATCCATGCTCTAAGTCATTCTTTATGTATTGCTGCTAAAACCTCACCCTCAAACATTGGCAGCAAATAAAAAGCCCCCTTACACGATGTGGTCTCTGCGGGGTGTCTGCTTTCTGTTACGGGTTTAAAAAATGTTAATTTTACATTCCTTTATTTATTTAACTGAATGATTTGAGTTATGTGTTGATGCTATCTGTAGGTTTTATGGAACTGATTTTACATGAAAGAGGTCCCACATTAGTGTCTGAGCACTGCTTACATGGAGTACAGATACTTTGTGGTGAAACAGTTGTGCATGGTAGGAGAAATGTGGTTAAAAGAAGATTGCTCTTAAGACTGGAAACCATTTGATATTGTGTCTTAACCTCTTCCAAGGCTTTTCATTGTGTGTTGTAAGAGTCTTTTCACATTGCCATCTATCTGCACAGATTTTCAGATTGTTGTAAATCCTGGAACTATAAAATCCTGAGAGTTACAACTCATCACCTATTAAATCACTCCTCATGCATTAGAACTCTGAATGCAGTTTGTGCCAGTTATTGGGCCACTCTGTTGTACAGGTGAGCTACTCAGGCTCTGATTGAGTTCACATAATTCTTTTGCATTTACTGTAACTCACTGGATGGGAAGAGTATTTACTCAACACAGCAGTATTCCCATCAGACAGCCTCTACTATATTTATACATGTAGCATATTATCACATTTCTCAGAAACATCTTAAAGCGCTTCACATACAATGGGCTACTTTGAAGTGCAGTGACAGTTGTTATGTAGGCAAACACAACAGCAATTCTACGCACAAGATCCCATAACCAGCAATGAGATGAATGGCCAGTTAATCTGTTTCAGTGGTAACGTTTGAGGGAGGAATGTTGGCCAAGACATGGAGAGAATTCCTTGATTATCTTTCAATAGTGCCATGGATTCTTCAAATTTTCATCTTAAGAACTGACATTGTACAATATACTGTACATTGCAACCATTTCATTTCATCATTACCATTCAGTATCTTTTAAAATTTCAACTATTTTTTAAAGGTTTTAGTTTTGCTTCCAAGCACTAAAGGTAAAATTGGTCACTAAAATAGTTGCTGGGAATTTAATTTAATTGATTTGAGGCATCCATGACAACACAATAGTGAAAAGTTACATGCAATGAGATACCTACAGTTTAGTTTCTTTAAAGGGAAAGTCAAAGTTAGAGGGAATACTTTCTGTTCAAAGTATTTACTATAGCCTAGTTGGGAGAAAACTACTGCCAGAAATATAATTTCTACCTTGAAATCAAATTTGCTGCTTAACAGAGATTCACTATTCCGGATCGCTTTCCTGTCCCAGTCCCAGAGCTGGTCCAGTGGTGTCACTGTGGAGTGTCTTCAATAGCAATTGAATGTACAGTTATGTAAAGTGCCTATAGACAAAAACTAAACATAGTATTGACATCTGTCTAAAGAATTATACCATAAACCTGAGATATGTTACGTTGCTTGAGTTTGGACAACCTCCAAACTAAATGAAACCTTAGATTAATTTATATTGTAATATAGTGATACATCCATGCAACAGGCTGAAAGAGCCTTGACCAACTCTCGCTTCCTGTCTTGTAATGTTGCTCCATAGCGAATACTTATGTCAATAGTCACAGCGGCTGGGGACAATCCAAGTGCAAACAACAAAACGTGCCTGCAGTTATGAAATATATGAGCTGAAAAAACAAAGGCTCATAAGATTGTAACTTATTGACTTTATGTACTGCTTGATGGTGTAACAGTCTTATAACAGATTCAAGTCAGTTATATACAGTACAGTAATATGGAATCTACTGCAAAGAACAAAAATCTCTTGTAAAGTCTTTCAGAGAATCACATAAAGCTTTAACCTTTAATAATTAGGCCAGTATGGCCAGTGGACACTGTTGAATGCTGTCTAACTCTAGGTGAGAATGCATAGTTCATTTATTTCCTTTAAAGTAAAACTACAGCAATGTATATGCTGGAATGAGGGAATGCAGTCACAGAGTTCAGACAACATTTTTAAATCATTCCGCCAAAGCATTCTGTCAATCAAAGCTCTCAATTACATCCTTGTTAAGCACGCCAAGGTTTCTGTAATTGTTGATATAAGTCTTTATACATAACCAGACAATACTTTAGTCTGCTTCAGTAATGATGATGCCAGCAATAAAATCTGTTTACTTCAGCACATATGCAACAGCGGAATTTGTGAGGCAGCAAGGAAGGTTTCTCCGTAGTACAGGTGGTAGAATGTATAAAGTTGCCACTACATTAATTTTTTTATCAAGTATCCTGAAAACGCACAAGTCAGATCAGACAGGGTGCTAAGTAACACGATACCCTGTCCACATACAGCACATGGATAATGCATTTCAGACAAAGTTGCAGTATCTAATGTTTTCCCTGGCATGAATTTGACATTAGATTTTTGCACAGCCTGCTGATAAATGGTACCATAAAACATTGGCACATGTTAAAGATGAAAACATCTTGCTATTTTAGCAGAGTATGTTATGAGCTTTGCATTAATTTTATTCAGGATGCTTAATGGAGTGGAATCTGATTTTGATTATTATTGTGGTGAGTGATTCAAAGAATTGACTTTTGTGGTGAGTTTTTTGGCTGGTTTAAAATTGGTGCATCTGGAATACACGTGCAGTGTGCAGGTCACATAATGTCACTGTTTCTCATGTGCTGGATGTTTTTAATACTGGATGAGCTAGAAATTCGGCTCTGTAGCACTACGGGTGCCGTTTTGTGTCCAAAATAGTGTCCGAGCAGCACGCTGACACTTTTGGTGTGGGCTGCACCGCACGCCATTTTGGTGAAGGTGTTGGCATCGGCGCTGGGAGCGTACACCGTTAGTATGCAGAGTGGGCAGATTGTGATATCAATCAGCATGTAATGCTGATTTGACACCAGCGCTGCCATTTTCAATCTCAATGCTGGAACTAACACCCTCTGTTAACCTCGCACAGCTGAACTTGTGTTAAGCAGCAGGAAGGACCCCCTACCAGTGCTATTTAAAGGGATCATCACCTACTTACAGGTTAGTTGCTGATTGATTTCTACTAGCTATAGCTAAGTTTGTACAAGTGTTTGGTGCTTTCTAGACTTCTTTACAGTGGCCTAACGTCTACAAGGAGTGGTGTAGCACGTGCTTGAGGACTTGGTATTGACTTCCAAGGGGTTTACTCAGACCAATTGCTCCCGGATATGGGTGCTGTAGTTTGTATCCCCCTCGGCCTGAAGCATGACAGGGAGAATGAGCAGAGGCAACACAGAGCAGGACAAGGTGCTAGAAGAGGCAGGATGAGGAGGGGGAGAAGGGCTCTCAGCAGGAGGCCAGATCCACATAGGGTCTTCAGGGAGCAATTCTCCTACCTCAACCTCAGCGACAAACAGTGTATGTGACGTCTCCGTTTTACTAAGGATGTGCTCACTGAAACCTGCCACTTGCTGCAGGCAGACCTGCTGCCTCAGTCCAGGGCGAGGACGGCACTGCCATTGGCTGTAAAGGTGACCGTGGCCTTGAACTTCTTTGCGTCGGGCTCCTTCCAGGCTGGAGCAGGAAACATCTGTAACATCTCGCTGTTCACCATCCACTTCTGTATAAGGGAGGTCAGTGAGGCTCTGTATGCAAAGAGAGCTGAGTACATTTCATTCTCTCCTAAGCAGAGCGAGCATGTGGCTGCGCCAGGATAGCAGGCTTCCCCGGGTGCAGGGTGCCATTGACTGCACACTTGTCGCTTTGCGGGCACCGCATCTTAATTCAGAGATATATCGCAACCGGAAGGGATTCCACTCCCTCAATGTCCAGCTGATGTGCGACCATAGTCAGCGCATCATGCAGGTCAACTTCCGATATCCTGACAGCAGATATGGCACCTTCATTCTGCGGCAGTCTGCTGTACCATCAGCATTTGAGTCACTACGCCAAACCAGAGGGTGGCTACTGGGTGACAAGGGCGATCCGCTGACCACCTGGCTCATGACTCTGCTGCGCTACCCAGGAACACGTGGGCAGCATGCTGCCACACGGAATCTGATAGAGCAGACTATTGGCGTCCTTAAACAAAGCTTCCGCTGCCTGGACCGCTCTGGAGGAGCCCTGTTGTACTCACCAGAGCCCATCTCAAGATTTGTCGTGGTCTGCTGCATGCTCCGCAATCTCCATCATGAGGGCACAATCCTTGCCACCAGGCATTCGGCGACCAACTGAGGAGGAAGAGGAAATGGAAGGGAGAAGGCAACCCAGACAGTACCTTTCTGCCCGGGCTTTCCATGATCGAATCGTCCGATTGTGTTACCAGTGGACGCAACTCCAATTTCCCATTCAACATTTATCCCACACCTTGCCTTCCCTCTGTTACTGACCATCACAGCGTCCTCTTGGCCACAATGCTACAATAAAAGCCACCACAAAACAAACATTCTAAACCAATTTTATGAATCACACCATTACAATATTTCAATCAAAAGTTAACTAATCACCCTTGTGCATTCCCTTAGTGCCTGTCTTGCGTGTGCCTTTGCCTGACCTAGTGCTCCTATGCAATGCTACCCCAGTGGCTGCAGCATGGCTGGTGGAAGGCTGCTGACTTTCAGTGAGGGAGTCAGCAGATGGCCTCGCAGGACGACCTCGGGCAGCTCTGGGCCTAGAAGGCCTGGATTTCGACTACACCACCTTGGCATGGGTGGCAGCAGTCTGGGCTGGCTGGCTGACAGGTAACAGCACAGGAATTGCCGGAGTGGCAGTGGTGGGAAGATGAATGCTGTCATCCTGAGAGAGGTCATGGCGTCGGGCTCCTTCCAGGCTGGAGCAGGAAACATCTGTAACATCTCGCTGTTCACCATCCACTTCTGTAGTGAGAGAGGACAGCAGGTTCGTTCTCCGCGGAGCCACTGCCACTCCCCCTGGCTGGCACCTCAGCAATCCTAGTAATCTACTGGCGAACAGATTGCTGGACTACTGTGATACCCTGCAAGCCCCTTTCAACACTGGTAAACCCAGCCATGATGGCAGCAGTCTGTGCTTGTACGGCAGCAAGTTGAGATTGCATGACGTCAGTCTGAGCTTCCATTGCAACAATCAGATGTTGGATGGATGCTGCTTGTGCTGTAATGGAAGCTGAGACAACAGCCCTCAGACGTTGCATGATGGTTGGGTCCACAAGTACACTAATGGATCTGCCCAGCCCTTCCACACTGGAAAGGATGGGCTCCAAGCTCTGTGCAAAGCCCTGTGTATGGTTGGTGTAAGGTTGTGCCAGACTCCTCCATGCTCCTTGACATTGCATTCACGCTTTCTGACGGGCCTGCCAATGCACCAAGCATTTTATTGCACATACCCATCAACGTTCTTCTGTAGGCCGCCCCATCGGAGTCCTCATCTGAGTCCTGTGCAGCAGAACTCATAGGATTACATAGGATTACATACATTAGAAAGACATTACTGCAGGACACAAGAAGCTTCTATGGCCAAAATTAACTCTTCGGGAGTCTGGTTTCTTACTCTATGCTTAATTAGTTGTAATTGTACAATCTACAGTGTCAGTTAGAATTGTACAATCTACAGTGTCAGTCATAATTGTACAATCTACAGTGTCAGTTATAATTGTACAATCTACAGTGTCAGTCATAATTGTACAATCTACAGTGTCAGTCATAATTGTACAATCTACAGTGTCAGTCATAATTGTACAATCTACAGTGTCAGTCATAATTGTACAATCTACAGTGTCAGTCATAATTGTACAATCTACAGTGTCAGTTATAATTGTACAATCTACAGTGTCAGTCATAATTGTACAATCTACAGTGTCAGTCATAATTGTACAATCTACAGTGTCAGTTATAATTGTACAATCTACAGTGTCAGTCATAATTGTACAATCTACAGTGTCAGTTATAATTGTACAATCTACAGTGTCAGTCATAATTGTACAATCTACAGTGTCAGTTATAATTGTACAATCTACAGTGTCAGTCATAATTGTACAATCTACAGTGTCAGTTATAATTGTACAATCTACAGTGTCAGTCATAATTGTACAATCTACAGTGTCAGTTATAATTGTACAATCTACAGTGTCAGTCATAATTGTACAATCTACAGTGTCAGTTATAATTGTACAATCTACAGTGTCAGTCATAATTGTACAATCTACAGTGTCAGTTAGAATTGTACAATCTACAGTGTCAGTCATAATTGTACAATCTACAGTGTCAGTTATAATTGTACAATCTACAGTGTCAGTCATAATTGTACAATCTACAGTGTCAGTCATAATTGTACAATCTACAGTGTCAGTCATAATTGTACAATCTACAGTGTCAGTCATAATTGTACAATCTACAGTGTCAGTTATAATTGTACAATCTACAGTGTCAGTCATAATTGTACAATCTACAGTGTCAGTCATAATTGTACAATCTACAGTGTCAGTTATAATTGTACAATCTACAGTGTCAGTCATAATTGTACAATCTACAGTGTCAGTTATAATTGTACAATCTACAGTGTCAGTCATAATTGTACAATCTACAGTGTCAGTTAGAATTGTACAATCTACAGTGTCAGTCATAATTGTACAATCTACAGTGTCAGTTATAATTGTACAATCTACAGTGTCAGTCATAATTGTACAATCTACAGTGTCAGTCATAATTGTACAATCTACAGTGTCAGTTATAATTGTACAATCCACAGTGTCAGTCATAATTGTACAATCTACAGTGTCAGTCATAATTGTACAATCTACAGTGTCAGTTATAATTGTACAATCTACAGTGTCAGTCATAATTGTACAATCTACAGTGTCAGTTATAATTGTACAATCTACAGTGTCAGTCATATTTGTACAATCTACAGTGTCAGTTATAATTGTACAATCTACAGTGTCAGTCATAATTGTACAATCTACAGTGTCAGTTATAATTGTACAATCTACAGTGTCAGTTAGAATTGTACAATCTACAGTGTTTCTGTGTTAGCTTTTGTTTGACAGTGAGGCAAAATGAGGCATGATATCTATGAGTACAGTTAGAAAATTAGAATAATACTGAGCAGATAGGTCCAGTTTCATGTTTATATAAAGTCTGTGCAGGTGTGTTGGGGAGCGGGAAGTGAAGCATATATATAAACCATCTACATCTTAAGCTACATGTCGGTTTGTTAGTGTTTCACAAAAAAATGCAGTGTTTTTTAACTGGGCTTGGGGGTTGGTAGTCACTCTTTAAACAATGAAAGGACTAGATTTGGTCCACGTGGATAGGCTATTTGTAATTGATAGATTAGGGACAACCAGGGGATATGAATATAAATTACCTAACCATGATTAAATCCCAGGAGAGCCGTCGTCCTATGGACAAAGTTGCTGGCTCATGCAGTGAAGCGCGCCCACTGGGGGCTAATCTTTCCCACCTCCTTGCTGTTGCACTCACCCCTCCAATGCTGACCCTGTCTGAGGGGCTATCACCACCCCTCTCCACATCTCCCTCCAAAATGTCCGTTCACTTGTGAACAAGGCCCTTGCCATCCATAAGTTTATTGTGGATGATTACATCGACAGCATGGCCTTGATGGAAACGTGGCTGAGGGATGATGACACCTTCCCCCTAAATGAAGCCTCCCCACCTGGCTATGCATTCCACCACTTGCCCCGCCCAGACTGTCACGGTGGGGGTGTGGCTCTTATCAGCAAATCACACCTTGGTCTGTCCTCCTACTCCTCTGGCACCTTCTCCTCATTTGAACATCTCACCTTGTTCCACGCCTCTTGCCTCTCATTTAAAATCCTCGTTTCCTACCACCCACCCAAGTACCATAAAAATTTTCTCACCGAGATATCTTCACTGCTTTCTTCTTTCAGCCTCTGCATCGAGCGACTTCTCATCCTCGGTGATTTCAACTTCTATCTCAATTCATCATGTTCTTTCTCCTCTGAGTTCACTGCCCTCCTATCCTCCCTTCATCTCTGCCTCCATATTAACTCCTCCACCCATATTCACGGCCACCCACTTGACTTTGCCATCTCATGTGGCCTCGCTACTCCCATCGTGTCAATCGCAGATAAGGCCATCTCTGACCACTTCCTCGTATCGCTCTCCATCCACGTCCCCCTTTCCCCTCCCAACCCTAATTCCTTCTGTGTCCGCCCCTGGGAAAAACTGTCTCCCAATTCACTTACAACTGCACTTTCAAATTCCCAACTGTCTAGCCTTTGGCCCTCCATTCACCACGGCATGTCTGCAGCTAGTGATTAGTCCCTATTAAAACAATTACTCTCTCTCATCCTGGTCGTGCCCCCTGGTATGGCTCTCATCTCCACTCCCTTAAGTCCAAGGGACGCAGACTTGAATGGATATGGCGGACAACTGGTTTAGCCATTCACCACCAGATCTGGCTGGAACACCTAAAGCACAATCAGGTCCTACTCTCGCCTGCCAAAACTGTTCACTATTATAGGATAATCCGGGAATGCTAAAATAACCCCCGGCTTCTTTTCTCTATTGCAAACCATCTTCTTAATCCCCTCTTCCCTGTCTCCTCCAATAACAAGTGCGAGGAGCTCATTGACTTCTTTGTCACTAAGATTGAGACCATCCGATCAGCTGTCTCTGCCATTTCCCTCCCTTCCCCAAGCCCACCGGGCCAAACTTCCTCTGAGGTTCCCCCCTGCCCTAGCCCTGAATGCACATCTTTCTCTAGTTTCTCTCCTATCTCCCCTTATGCCCTCTCCGAGCTCATCTTGTCCATGAGACCCACTTCCTGCTCCCTCAACCCTATTCCCACTAAACTGCTGACATATCCACAGCATAACTAAGGCTGCCTATTTCCACCTCTATAACATCGCTTGACTCTGCCCCTGCCTCAGCTCATCTGTTGCTGAAACCCTCATTCATGCCTTTGTTGCCTCCAGACTTGACTATTCCAATGCACTCCTGACCGACGTCCCATCTTCATCCTCCGTAAACTTGAGGTCATCCAAAACTCGGCTGCCCGTGTCCTAACTCGCACCAAGTCCGATTCACCCATCACCCCTGTGCTCGCTGACCTACATTGGCTTCCGGTTAAGCATCGCCTTGATTTCAAAATTCTCATTCTTGTTTTCAAATCCCTCCATGGCCCTGCCTCTCCCTCTCTCTGTAATCTCCTCCAGCCCTACAACCCTCCGAGATATCTGCACTCCTCCAATTCTGGCCTCTTGAGCATCCCCGATTTTAATCGTTCCATCATTAGTGGTCGTGCCTTTAGCTGCTAAGGCCCTAAGCGCTGGAATTCCCTTCTAAACCTCTCTACCTCACTTTCCTCCTTTAAGATGCTCCTTAAAACCTACCTTTGCCCTAATATCTTCTTATGTGGCTCAGTGTCAAATTTTGTTTGATAACGCTCCTGTGAAGTGCCTTGGGATGTTTTACTACATTAAAGGCGCTATATAAATACAAGTTGTTGTTGTTGGTGTGGTATCAGCTCATTAACCAGCTGGTCTTTTGCTGTCCTTCTTTTCCAATGAGAGGAGATTAATGTATGTTTAGGTGTAGTTTAATCTCTTTTACTGTTCTCTCCCTTTTTTATCAACAGAACAACAATACATGGTACACCCCGAAAGTGCTCAAAAACTAGAAAAGATCAGTTAATCCTAATCAAAGCAGACTGTGATTTCTCCTGGCAGCAAGACTTTGGGCTGAGTTATTGCTGTCCCCGCGTCCCGTCCCCCGCGCCCAACCGCACCCCCACCCCCCCCGCCACCCCTGCCCCCCACCCCCACCCCCGCTCCCCACCCTCCCCCCACCCCCGCCCACACCCCCCCCCCCCCCGCCCTCAATATTTGAGAAGGCCTTGAAATGGTTGGCCAGAATTCCCTCCCAAAACAGGCGGGAGCCTTATTAAAATACTTCAGCTGGAGTCAGAAGGCATTTTCAAAACTCTGTTGCAATTTTCAGGTATCAATGGGCAGAGCCTGCAGCATACATGCTGTGCTCATTGATACTGGACAAAGAGTGGCCTAGCCAGTGATTCTCACAGGAACTGCTGGAAGATGCTCCAGAAACTTTGTAGGTATGTTTTTTTAAAGCTATTCCCTCCCACTGCCGGCCATTCAGTGGCTCTACATCATCCAGCCCCCAGGATTTCCTACCTTGTCCTTCATGTTTTGACTTCTGGTTTGGCCCTACGGAGGATCTGCCGAATTTCCTGCCCCCCCCCCCTGGTCCCACCCCACCCCCACTCCAATCGACATGCTTCCTGTCAGCACTTATTGAGCTCTGGCTTTCACTGAAGTTATGCAGATAATGCCTGACCATGAAAATAGTTCTAGCTACTCAGTGGTGCCGTCGGATGGGCAGTCTGATCGCTCCACCCACCTGATGTGTGCCCAATCTGAAAATCCGTCCCATGCACGTTGAAATTTTATCTGAGGTAACTTTCACAGAAAATTGATGCAAGTTGCAATATTCAGGAGGTTGTTCATTTAGCAGAGCATCAAATTCCGGAAAAAATGTACTATTTTTCAAGTTTGAAGGGAGGTTCTGAAAAAAAGCTCTGAAGTTAAACATATTTATTTAAGGAGAACCTTTTAGTATCACTACGTACTGTTGCAGAGATAGTTGGTGAAGAAGGGAAACTTCTAATTAGTTTAATCTTTTCTTTAGTTTTTGGTCCTTACTGTAGAATCATGCAGCTCAAACAGATGGGACAGATTACTTGTTTGATATTGTAGGTTGTAGACTAATTTTGAAAGAATATAGGGGAAATCTTTCTCTGAGTGCCCACTGACACTGACAGGCACAACACAACTTCGGTGCATCGGAGAGGAAGCAGTTGTTGTTGTTTATCTTCTAGACACAGACATAGCCTTTTGTGTAAAAACTTGGAGACCACTGATCTCGGGCCCTTCTCCAGAGAGCAGCAGCCAGAATGCCCGGAGTGCCTCAGATCATCCTGGGGAGCTCTTAAAATAATTCCTTTCAGAGTCTTCTACCTGCCCCAAGGACTCTCACAGATAGTTCAATCCATGGGGGTGGGGGGCAGGCTACGGTGTAACCTTTCTTCAGGTGCCGCAATGATGGGGCGCACAACTTAGTACAGGTGTAGGCCCAGTAATGCATCATAGGAAAGCACCAGTAAATCCCAGCTGGTTCCAGCTAATTTGTGGATTAAGTTGATCCTAGTCTTTAGCATGGCTGCCGTTTTCATCAGATGTTGACAGTATGTGAGACTACGATCCAGAACCACTACAAGGCAATTTGGGGCATCCTCGTGCTTGAGTTCACTGCCACAGAAGGGAGCACTCGGGTGCTTCTTTGCATGCCGGTTGCGCAAATGAGATACAGAGACAAGCGTTTTCTGAGAATTTGGACAGAGCTTATAATAGTCCTTATTACGTCTGTGAATGATTGAGACACGGACAGCAGGAGTGGAACAAAATAAGTCTTTACTGATGGAAGTCAATAGTGAAACTGAAAACAACAGAGGCTCACTAGCGCCTTTTATACAGGGGTGGTCACTGCCGGTACTGCAGTCTGAGACCAGTTATTCTCTTAAAGGTACATACACAACAATTCCTCCCCTTTTAGATAAACAGTACATAACATTCATTTAACAACTAAATGATAACTAATTACAATCACAATTACTGTTGCTAGATACATTGGTTAAGTTTAAGCAATTATAAGTTCGGTCTTTGAGGAGGCTTCCTGATTCTGTCTGGATAACGCCTCTTTGGGGTATCAGGTTCTTCTGGCAATGTTGAGTCGGGATCAATGTCGTTGTTTGGTTCATCTGCTTCCAAGATTACCGGTTCTGCGGTAGCTGCAATTGGAACGTCGATTTCATTACCAGGTGTATCAGATCGTGGTGTGGAGTTGACGTTTTCCAGTGACTCTAGAATCTGGTCAGCATGGTGTCTTACAATGCTCTCCCCAACATCCACGGTATACATGAGAGGTCCTTGTCGTGTACAAATCGTTCCTGGCTGCCATTTCTCAGTGCGGTAGTCCCGGGCCAAAACTGGTTGACCTATCTTAAAACTCCTGGTCGGCCTTTCATTCATATTCTGGAACTGCCTGTTCTCCACATCTCTTCGGACGTTTGGCTTAACCAAATCCAAGCGGCATCGTAGTCTTCGATTGAAGAACATCATGGCTGGAGTTTGGTTGGTAACCGCATGTGTCGCATTCCGGTAGGCAAACAAGAAGTTGTCCACCTTGTGTTGTAGGGGTATATCTTCATTAAACATTGCCTTGATAGCCTTCTTGAATGTTTGGGCAAACCTCTCGGCCAATCCATTAGTGGCTGGATGATATGGGGCAGGTGTGTAATGCTTAACACCATTGTTCTTCAAGAACCTCCGGAACTCTTCAGACACAAACTGTGGTCCACTGTCAGAACAAATCTGTTCAGGCAGCCCATTCCTGGCGAATATGGTTCGTAAAACTGTGATAGTTTTTTCCGTGGTGATTGAGGACATTTTTATTACCTCTGGCCACTTTGAATGTGCATCCACCGCAATTAAAAACATCGAGTCCATGAAGGGACCAGCAAAATCAATGTGCACCCTTTGCCATGGAGATGAGGGCCACTCCCATGGGTGCAGAGAAGCTTGTGGTGGGGCGTTTTGGACCTTCTGGCATCCTGCACAGCTCTTGGTCATCTCTTCGATTTCTCTATCGATTCCCGGCCACCACACAAACGCTCTGGCTAAGTTCTTCATTTTTACCCCACCCAGATGACCCTCATGTAGCTCATTGAGCACTCTATCCGTCAACTTAGGTGGAATTACTACTCTGGATCCACACATCAAGGTTCCTCTGCACACTGACAGCTGTTCTCTTCTCGGCGAGAATGCTGGCAGCAGTGGTTCACTATGTGCTGGCCATCCCTTCACCGTTAAATCATAGACCCGTGATAGTGTCGGGTCATTCCGTGTTTCCTTTTCTATGTTTGCATTCGTCATAGGGAGACATTCGACTATGGTCGAGTGGAATAACTCCATTGGATCCACTGCAAGGTCTTCTTCTTCCACCGTCGGCAACGGTAGGCATGACAATCCATCAGCATTTCCATGCTGTTTAGTTCCTTTGTACTCGATGTCATATTGGTGTGCCCCAAGGAAAAGGGACCATCTCTGCAGCCGTTGTGCTGTCATTATCGGTACGCCCTTCTGAGGGTTGAAAATGGAGACAAGAGGTTGATGATCGGTTAGTAGAGTAAATTTTTGACCGTGCAGGTAGTGATTGAACTTCTTCACCCCCCACACTAGGCTGAGGGCCTCTCTGTCAATCTGGGCGTAGTTACGCTCGGCAGAAGTTAACGAGCGTGACGCAAAAGCTATCGGCCTCTCTAAACCATCAAGGAATTTATGTGACAGTACCGCCCCAATGCCGTAGGGAGACGCATCACACGCCAGTCTGATCGGCAGTGCTGGGTTGTAGTGAGCCAATACTTCCCTTGAAGTGATTAAGTCCTTACTCTTCTGAAAAGCACGCTTACAATCAACGCTCCATTTCCACGCTACCCCCGTTCGTAGCAGGGCATTCAGTGGGTGCAGAATTGTCGACAAATTCGGCAAAAACTTATGATAGTAATTCACCAATCCGAGGAATGACCTCAGTTGCGACACATTTTCAGGCGCTGGGGCCTTAACAACCGCTTCAATTTTGTCAGGGGACTTATGTAACCCCTCTTCATCAATCACGTGGCCACAATACGATATCTGTTTCTTAAAAAATTCGCACTTCGGGCGGTTGGCTCGCAGCCCATGTTCCCGTAGTCTAGTGAGCACCTGTTCTAGGTTGTTAAGGTGTTCACTGTCATCTTCACCTGTCACAAGGATGTCGTCCAAGTAACACTGAGTCCCCGGAATCCCTTGCAGGACTTGTTCCATCGCTCTTTGCCATATTGCCAGAGCCGATGCTACTCCGAATACCAATCGATGATACTGGTAAAGACCTTTGTGAGTGTTTATCGTGAGATACTTCCTAGAGGACTCTTCAACCTCCATCTGCAAATATGCTTGTGCTAGGTCAATTTTTGTAAAACGCTTCCCTCCAGACGGTGAGGCGAAGATGTCTTCTATCCTTGGAAGAGGATATTGTACTGTGTGAAGGACTGGGTTCACCGTCACCTTGAAATCCCCACAGATGCGAATCTTCCTTGGCTCCCCGGACTTATTGCTTAACGTTTTCTTCATGACAGGATGGGGACAGGTGGGTGTCGCCCACTCGCTCCAGTCGACCTTAGACAACACGCCCGCCTTCTCCAGATTCTCCAGCTCTGCCTCAACGGCTGGGCGGATTGCATATGGTACCGGTCTTGCTTTGAAAAACTTGGGAACTGCATTCTCTTCTATTTTTATCGAGGCGGTTACGCCTTTAAGCATGCCCAGTTCTTGTTGAAATACCTCTTTGGCATTAGCTAAGATTGTTGACAATCGTCCAGGAGTGACGTCTTCATCTTTTTTACCGTCCACCGTCATTGCATGAATGGAGTGCCAATCTAAGTTTATCTTCCTGATCCATTCCCATCCCAATAACGGTGGTCCACCATTTGGCAGTATGTAGAGATACAATTTCCGTATTTTCTTGCCGTTGTATTCGACAGGCACCCTTATTTTTCCTCTGGGGTATACTTTTTGCCCCGTATACGTCGTCAAGACGATGGATGTCTCTCTCAAGGGTATGTGTGAAAATAGCCGCTCGTAGTCTCGTCGATTCATGACGGTTAGCGCTGATCCTGTATCCAATTCCATTTTAACTTGGGACCCTGCTATCGTGAGGGTGACCCAAATGGTTCAGTGATCCTCTTTTGCGATTACATTGTGAAGTTTGAGATAGCTTAGTCTCCTGTTCCCGGATTCACTATCGCTCATCTGGTCTTCGGAACTACTGTCCGTCATAATTTGTACTTTCTTGTACGGTTCCTTAGTAGCCTTTTTGTTGTCGCTGGTCTTCTTCCCAGACCTGCAAACTCGTGCAATATGTCCCATCTTCCCGCATTGCCTGCATATTTTGTCTTTGGTCCAGCAGTCCTTCTGGTCATGGTTAGTTCTGCCGCAGCAATAACATTTTGCAAATCTCCGTGTCATTTCGTGGGTGCCGTATTCCTGTGGTTTTTGTTGAATTTCTGCAGCTCCCCTGGCTGCTGCTTAATATGATACTGCCACGCTGAAGGCCTTATCTAGTGTCAGCTCTTTCTCTGAGAGTAACTTCTTCTGTTTTCCTTCACTCAGGAGTCCACAGACAAATTTGTCCCGTAGGGTATCTGCCAGTCCTGCTCCGAACTGGCAGTGCTTTGATAGCTTGCGTAGTTCCGTAAGATACTCAGCATTGCTCTCATCTTTGTGCTGAGTTCTCCTGTGGAATTTAAATCTTTCTGCTATCAACAGCGGTGCAGGATTTAGGTGTTCCTGTAGGACAGCAACAATTTCGTTAAAACTCTTCGCCTTCGGTTTGGCTGGAGTAATCAGGTCCCGCAATAGGCCGTACGTTCTAGCGCCCATTAAGTTTAGCAATATCGATGCCTTTTTCTCCTCCGCTATTTCGTTTGCCTCGAAATATACCTCGACTCTTTCCACATACGTGGTCCAGTCCTCTATTGTATTATCAAAAGCAGTGATACAGCCAGTCTTCGGCATCTTGCAAATCTAAAATGGCGCCTCCCGCGCTTTGCCTTCTTCCCCGATTTAACAAAATGGTGCCTCCCACGCTTTGCCTTCTTCTCCGCTGATTAAGATGGCGCCTCCCGCGCTTTGCCTTCTTCCCCGCTGCTGTTAGCGCTGCTTTCCACGGTTTCTTGCGCGTTTAACATATTTTTTAAAAATTATTTTCCCGTCGTGGAACAACCCTGTGGGACTCTTGCCTCCCTCTTCGCGGGTCTATATGCAGCCCGGCTTTGTAGCACCGGCCGCGCCCTGTGTGCTCCACCCTCTCTCTCTCTTCTTCCTGACAACGCTGCTCGGCCCCGTTGCAAACCACCCGCTCGAGTTCGCGACCGCCGCAGCCCAGGAAGGATCAGTGCACAACCTGCCACCAGCCCGATTAGCTGAAGCACCGTCGACAGGAACCAGGCCCCGTATACGACAGCTTCTCCAGCAATCTTCAACTCTGCAACACAGGGCGGATGCCCACGGTCGACGCCCGTTTCTACTGCCTCTTACTTTCTTTTCTTTCTGGCCTCGACCTCTGCTCACTTCGCTGTAGGAATGGATCCCAGGAGGTGGTGCAGACTGTAGGTAGGTTCGTATCTGCTCGTCGCCAGTATTACGTCCGTGAATGATTGAGACACGGGCAGCAGGAGTGGAACAAAATAAATCTTTACTGATGGAAGTCAATAGTGAAACTGAAAACAACAGAGGCTCACTAGCGCCTTTTATACAGGGGTGGTCACTGCCGGTACTGCATTCTGAGACCAGTTATTCTCTTTAAGGTACATACACAACAGTCCTCAAGTATTTTCCAGTCTTCTGCAAGCCTGTTTGCCAATTGGGCAAGTGTTCTTGCTTGGATAGCTATCGCAAGGTCATCCACATATCCAAATTTCCTTGACTGGGTCGGTGAGATATCACTGTAGAGTCTGTAGTTCAGTAGTCGAGGTCTGCGAATCTGCTTCATGAGATGTATGCAGAACTTGCGGTTGGCGAGCATGGCTGTTCGTAGGCGCAATGCTGGTTTGCAGTGTACTATTCTAGACATTTTCAGCAGTAGACAGTCCATACTGAATGATATACCGCAGACAAGTCTACTAACGCGACTGCTGTTTTGAGCCTACGCTGATATCCAGTTTCAATGTGGGTTGTGAGCACAATTATCTGGTCTCAGGTGTCCATCCAGATCTAAACCCACATTGCTGCTTAGGGATGTAATCCTCAAAGAATGGCATGAGTCATTGGAGTAACATCCTTTCCAGGAGCTTGTACAGCAATGATATCGAGCAGTCATTTTTCAGATGATCGGTTGTTTTCCCCAGTTTCAGGATGGCGATGATCATTGCATATTAACTTGATATCTGACCAGAGGCATACATGTTGGTAAAGAAGCCCACCAGCCAGCTGAGGGCATGTTGACCTAGGTTCTTCAGGAATTCTTTGAAGATGACGCCCGAGCCTGTAGTTATGACAGATTTGGTAAGTGCCAGAGCCTTGTCAACTGGTGAATGGCCTTGATAAATGTAATGTTGTTGGGCAGTCAGAAAGGGAGAGAGGCAGCTTACATTTTACTTTCCTTTTTGGATAGCAAACTGCATGGATCTTGGAATTCAGGGTGCCAATGACGTCAGCTGTGACATGTGGGGCTCTACTTTGGGATGATTTAGTACCATCAAGGTTGTGGAGAAGTTTCAAGGCTTTTCTGCTCGAGTGTGTGAAATCTAGTGTTTGCATAGCTATTGCCCATCGCTTTCGTGCAGCAGAATTTAGTGATTCCAAGAGTGCGGTTGCAGCAGCAACATTACCTGTTGTCCACTGTCCCTCTAGAATTGCCTCACTGGCTGCTGACCAGCAGGGAGTGTAGGCTTTCCTGCTGCTTCGAGGGATGTTCTTTTTCATGACCACCTGGAGGTTGATAGTTCGCTGCATTTTCAGGAGTTTGTTGAACCATTTTTTCTATTGTTTCCACGTAGTACATTTTGGTCACAGAACACAAAGCACAAGTTTGGAGAGTAGTCTTTCTCCATCTAGCAGAATGGAATGTTCCTGGCTGCTTCAGATTGAAAAGTAAGTATTTTTCTTGATTCAAAGCCCATGCAAGGAGCTGTTCATCTGTGGCATTATTGTTGTCATATCCCCAGGTTGTGTGATGGCTATTGAAGTCTCCAACCCATATTGAAGAATGGCTAAGATTTGGTCAAACTAGTTTGGGCCAGGCAACATTTTGAGGTTTATAAACATCAGTAATCATAAGCTCACCAACTCTCATTGGGATGGTGTATGATATTCAAGAGTTCAAATCCAAAGAACAGTTGTCCCAGAGTTCCTTTCTCACAAACGTTGGCAGCCCATATTTTGGGTTGTGTTGACTCACTGCTAACTTATATCCAGGAATGTGATATTTTGATGTTTTATTGTTAGCCGCAACAGGAGTCTCTTGTAATGAGGACCATTAATCTACAGCTCATATAACAACTTAGTCAAGTAGTCGCATTTTGCGGATGTGAGGTCTTCTACGTGGAGGTGTCAGATATGTAGATGTGGGCCTATGACTCTCGTTTGATGTTGGCCCCGAAAAGAACTGTCTTGATTAGGAACGTCAAGTGTGCTGCTTTTTGGACCGGTAGGTCATTGATTGGCATTAGGTTGCTTTGTTGATGGCATTGGACGTGCTGGAGCACTTAACAGAGAGGATTACATGAAGGTTATCATCTTCCTCTCCCTTACTGTTGTTGTGTATGTACCTTTAAGAGAGAACTGCTTTTATACTGTAGTACCGGCTGTGACCACACCTGTATATAAAGCCGTAGCAGGCTTCTGTACTTTCAGTTCCAGCATACCCTCTGTTCAGTAAACACCTGTTATTACCGTTCTCCTGCAGTCCGTGTGTTATTGATATGCGGACACTACAGTGGCGACGAGCAGGTTCGAACTCACCTGCAGTACTGCATCACCTCACGGGGATCCATCCCTGAAAAGAAGCTTCTTGGAGGTCGAAGCCAGAGCAACGGGCGTCGACCGTGGGCAACCGCCCAGTGATCCATCAGAGTTCAGTGAATCGCAGGGGAAGCTGTGGAGAGCTGGGCTTGGCTCCCCAGTCAAGGTGTTCCAGCAAATCGTGCTGGTAGCAGGTAGTGCGCTGACACTTCCGGACTGCGGCGGGCTTGAGCTCGATCGAACGGCTCTGCAAGGGGGCCATGCAGCATCGTCGGGAAGGAAAAGAGAGAGAGAGGGTGGAGCGCACAGGGCGCGGTCGGTGCTCAAGAGCCGGGCAGCGTTAGAGAAAATAAAAGAGGGGAAGGAAAAGAGACGCGCAGTGGACAGCGTCGAAGAAGAATAAAACTAAGGAATTTAACTAACAAAAGAGAGACGCGCCGAAGCCGCGGGGCGCCGCCATTACTATTTAGAATGCTAGGAGCAGCATTGGCAGCAAGGGGAAGAAGGAAAAGCGCGGGAGGCACCATTTGAATCCATTGGGGAAGAAGGAAAAGCGTGGGAGGCGCCATTTTAAACCACCCAAGATGCCGAAGAGTGGCAATATCACTGCTTTCGACAAAGAAATAGAAGACTGGACCACGTATGTGGAAAGAATTGAAGTGTACTGCAAGGCAAATGGGGTGGCCGATGAAAAGAAGGCGTCGGTATTATTAAATTTGATGGGCACGAGAACGTACGGCCTATTGCGGAATTTAATTACGCCAGCTAAACCAATGGAGAAAAGCTTTGAAGAGATTGTCAATATCTTACAGGAACACCTAAACCCTACACCGCTGCTGATAGCAGAAAGATTCAAGTTCCATAAAAGAAACCAGCACAAAGATGAGAGTAATGCTGACTATCTTACGGAACTACGCAAGTTATCGAAGCAGGACTGGCAGGTACCTTAAGGGATAAGTTTGTCTGCGGGCTCCAGAGTGAAGGAACCCAGAAACGACTACTTTCGGAAAAGGACCTTACGCTAAAAAAGGCTTTCAGCCTATGAAGCAGCAGCACGGGGAGCTGCGGAAATACAACAGAAACCGCAAGAATATAGCACCAACGAAATGGCATATGGAGCAGAAAAGTGCTATCACTGCGGCAGAATAACCCATGACCAGAAGGACTGCTGGTTTAAGGACAAAGTATGCAGGCAATGTGGAAAAGTGGGACACATAGCACGAGTCTGCAGGTCGGGAAAGAAAACCAACACTAAAAGAACTACTAAGGAAAAGTACAAGAAAATTTAAAAAAATGACAGACAGTAGTTCAGAAGATCAGGAGAGTGATAATGACTCCGGGAGCAGGAGACTAAGTTGTCTAAAGTTACACAACATGATCGCAAAGGAGGATCACCGAACCATTTGGGTCACCCTCATGATAGCAAGGTCCCCAGTAAAGATGGAATTTGACACAGGATCAGCCCTAACAGTCATGAATCGACGAGACTATGAGCGGCTATTCTCACACATACCCTTGAAGGACACGTCCATTGTATTGAAGACATATATGGGGCAAAAAGTCTACCCCAGAGGAAAAATAAGGGTGCCAGTTGAATACAACGGCGAGGAAACACAGAAACTGTATCTCTATATACTACAAGATGGAGGACCACCATTATTGGGACGTGAATGGATCCGAAAAATACAATTGGATTGGCATTCCATTCAGGCGCTAACTGTGGCTGACAAAAAGGATGACGACGTCACACCTGGACGACTGTCAAAAATTCTAACTGACGCGAAAGAGGTGTTCCAGCAAGGACTTGGGACTCTAAAAGGAGTAGCGGCAACGATAAAAATTGAAGATAACGCAAACCCAAAATTTTTTAAGGCCAGACCGGTACCGTACGCGATCCGCCCAGCCATCGAAGCAGAGCTGGAGAGTCTGGAGCGTTCGGGTGTGCTGTCCAAGGTGGACTGGAGCGAGTGGGCCACACCCATCGTTCCTGTAATGAAGAAATCATTGAGCAGCACGCCTGGGGAGCCGAAGAAGGTTCGCATCTGTGGGGACTTTAAGGTAACTGTGAACCCAGTCCTGCACACAGTACAATATCCACTTCCGCGGATAGAAGATATTTTCGCCTCACTATCTGGAGGGAAATGCTTTACGAAGATTGATCTGGCCCAAGCGTACCTACAAATGGAGGTAGAAGAAGCATCTAGAAAATACCTCACGATAAACACTCACAAAGGTCTTTACCAGTACAACCGACTGGTATTCGGGGTAGCATCAGCTCCGGCTATTTGGCAGAGGGCGATGGAACAAGTCCTGCAAGGGATCCCGGGGACCCAGTGTTATTTGGATGACATCCTGGTTATGGGCGAAAATGACAGTGAACACCTTGCCAACCTGGAGCAGGTGCTCAGTAGATTACAAGAATATGGGCTACGAGCCAACCGCCCCAAATGCGAGTTTTTCAGGAAACAAATCTCGTATTGTGGCCACATGATTGATGAAGAGGGGTTACATAAGTCCCCAGACAAGATTGAGGCAGTAGTCAAGGCTCCAGCACCAGAAAATGTGCCGCAACTGAGGTCATTCCTCGGGTTGGTGAACTACTACCATAAGTTCTTGCCAAATTTATCTACAATTCTGCACCCACTGAACGCCCTGCTGCAAACTGGAGTAGCATGGAAATGGAGTGATGAGTGTAAGCGTGCCTTTCAGAAATGTAAATGCCTAATCACTTCAAAAGAAGTATTGGCCCACTACAATCCAACACTACCGATTCGGTTGGCATGTGATGTGTCTCCCTACGGCATTGGAGCGGTGCTGTCACACAAATTCCTTGACGGTTCAGAGAGGCCAATAGCCTTTGCGTCACGCTCGTTAACCTCAGCCGAGCGTAACTACTCCCAGATTGACAGGGAGGCCCTCAGCCTGGTGTGGGGGGTGAAGAAGTTCAATCACTATCTGCACGGGCAGAAATTCACCCTACTGACTGATCACCAGCCTCTTGTCTCCATTTTTAACTCAAAGAAGGGTGTTCCGGTGATGATGGCGCAACGGCTGCAAAGATGGTCCCTTTTTCTAGGGGCACATCAATACGACATAGAGTACAAGGGTACGAAAGAGCATGGAAACGCTGATGGGCTGTCACGCCTGCCGTTGCCTATGGTGGAGGCAGCACTTGCAGTGGACCCTGTTGAGATATTCCATTCGACCATAGTCGAATGTCTACATGTTACAAACTCAAGTATAGAGAAGGAAACCCGAAATGACCCGACACTCTCTCGGGTCTATGATTTGACGGTGAAGGGATGGCCAGCACATGGCGACTCACTGTTGCCAGCATTCTCGCCAAGGAGAGAACAGCTGTCAGTGTGCCGGGCGACCTTGATGTGTGGATCCCGAGTGGTAATTCCACCCAAGTTGAGAGATAGAGTGCTCAATGAGCTTCATGAGGGTCATCTGGGAGGGGTAAAAATGAAGAGCCTAGCCAGTGCGTTTGTGTGGTGGCCGGGAATCAATAAAGAAATCGAGGATATGACCAAGAGATGCACAGAATGCCAGAAAGTCCAAAACGCTCCACCACAGGCCCCACTACACCCATGGGAGTGGCCCTCATCTCCATGGCAACGGGTACACATTGATTTCGCTTGTCCATTTATGGACTCAATGTTCTAGAAATTCAGTTGTTTGCGCCAGCCGCTAGCGCCTTAGGAGGAGGAGATGTGGGGCGCTAGGCGGCTAGCGGCCGGGCGCAGCGCGATCTGCGCCTCTCCCCAACTTCAGTAAAGATTTAGCGGTGGCGCAAAGCCTTTGCGCGCGCTCAGCTGCGCGCGCAGATCCTGACGTCATTTCATCGTGCAACGCCCTTTGTGCGCCCCAAACCGGAAATTCAGTGGCGCCGGCCTATTGTGCGCCTGGCGCCCCTAGCAACTGGTAGAGGGGAACGGTTCCCAGTCGCTGCGGGGCGCGGGGGGCGCAAATTAAAGGGCACTCCTCCTGCAGTAGAAAAGGCAGCCATTTTGCAAAACTCCTTCTTTGTGAGAGACGGATCTTTGCAGAGAGACAAAGGTAGAGAGCTTTCTGGTTTGGCTCAACACTTGCACAGGTACTTGTGGCTTCAGGCCACAGCTTTGCACTTGGCTTTAACTTCAGAGCCATATCATTGATTGGAAACATATAATGGGGGCTGCAATGGGTGCAAACGTTGGCCTTCTCCATTGCATTCAAAGGGCTCAGAGACGCCGTGAGAGAGTGGCAGTCATGGCCAGACGGAGAGGGGCAACAGGCGTCGGCAAAGGAGGCCTTACCCACCCAGGGTATACTGCCAGCAGTTCTCATATCTGAACATGTCTGACGAGCAGTGTGTTCGGAGGCTGCGATTCCAAAGGGCGGTGGTCACTGAGATCTGCCACCTGCTTCGCGGAGATCTGCAGCCACATCTGAGGAGCAGGACGTCTCTGTCGGTGGCAGTGAAGTTGACGGTGTCTCTCAACTTCTATGCCACCGGCTCCTTCCAATCCGCTACTGGGGACATTTCCAGCATCTCCCAGTTTGCCGTACATTGCTGCATCCGCCAGGTGACCAATGCCCTTTTCAGAAGGAGACGTCAGTTCATCTCCTTCTCCATGGCCCTTGTCAAGCAGCAACAGCGTGCAATGGGCTTTGCAGCATTAGCGGGCTTCCCCATGGTGCAGGGCGCCATTGACTGCACGCATGTGGCTTTGCGGGCACCTCTAGAGAATGCCGAGGATTACCGCAACCGGAAGGGCTACCATTCGCTCAACGTGCAGTTGGTGTGTGACCACAGGCAGCTCATCCTAGCTGTCAATGCCCGCTTTCCAGGCAGCAGCCACGATGCCTTCATCCTGCGCCAGACTTCTGTGGCAGACATGTTCCAGGCCCAGCCTCACCCACGAGGATGGCTTCTCGGGGACAAAGGCTATCCTTTGTGCACCTGGCTGATGACCCCGTTCCGTGCGCCCAGCACCCCTGCTGAAGAGGGATACAATGACAGCCATCAAGCAACCAGGAACATCATTGAGCAAACAATCGGCGTCCTGAAGCAACGGTTCCGCTGTCTGGATCGTTCCGGAGGAGCCCTACAGTACTCGCCTGAGTGAGTCTCCCATTTCATGGTCGTGTGCTGCATGCTGCACAACCTGGCTATCCGCAGGACTCAGCCACTGCCACCAGACATTGGAGGACCACCAGAGGAGGAGGAGGAAGAGGAGGAGGACCAGCACAGGAGGGAGGCAGAAAGTGCAAGGGCCGCCCGTCGGCGGCTTATTGCATGTCGGTTCTAGGCCCCCTCTCAGGGAATGGCTTGTGCCAATGGCACAAGATGAATGTAGCCGCTCCACAAGCCCTCAGCCGAGCAGGGCAACCAGGACTTCCAAAAGGAAGCATGGACAGTGCGATTTAAGAACATTTATTACTTTGATACCTCTGCCCTTCCCACATAACAAACTAATGGAGAGAAGCCCCCCCAAAAAACACAAATCGACCAGTCTCGGCCTTTCAAAAAACACAAATCGACCAGTCTCGGCCTTTCAAAATACACAAATCGACCAGTCTGGGCCTTTCAAAAAACACAAATCGACCAGTCTCGGCCTTTACAAGTGAAACAAAACATTTGGGCACACCTTCTACTTTTGCCCTGCGAGGGTGATGCCTTTCGCATCCGTGACTGGCCCCTGCCCGCCCTGCAGCTCCTCCTCAATGGGACCCCAGTGGCTGCAGCAAGGCTGGGGGAAGGCTGCTGAGGGTCAGATGGCGAGACGGCAGATGCCCTTGGGGGTCGGCCTGGACCAGCTCTGGCCCTGGAGGGGCCGGCTGCAGACTGCTCCAACTCTGCTTGTGCGGCAGCAGTCTGTCCAGCGGCTGGTGGCAGTTGCAATGGAGGAGTGGCAGTGTCGGCTGCAGGAATGCTGCCAACCTGACAGATCACAGGTACTCCCTGGTCGCCTGAGACAGTGGCACTCGCACGGGCCAGCACTGCAGCATGCGCAGCAATCTGCTGAAGCACAGACTGCTGGGCTGCTGCGGCGCGGCGAGTGCCCTGGCGATGCCTGGCCGATCCAGCGAGGGTGGCAGCAGCTAGTGCCCGTGTGGCCCTGGTCTGTGTCCGCATGACACCAGCCAGTGAATGGACGGCACGACTGAGCACTTGGCTAGAAGCCGCTTGTGCTGCCGCGAAGTCCTGCAGACTCCTGGCCTGTGCTGCCCCGAATTCCTGCACACTCCTTGACAGTGACTCTATGGAGTCAGGCATTCTTGCCACTGCAGCCATGAGCTCAGTGTGCCTGCGCTCAGCCTGGGCGGTCATTTCCTCTAGGAGCCGCACCTCCTCTGCACTCTCCGTAGCAGGACTGGAGGCCACACTCACCCTCTGGGGAGAAGGCCGCCGAGCTTCCCCACCCCTCCCGCGTTGCTGCAGGCCGCTGGGCCCCGGAGCTTCACTCTCCTCCGACCCTTCCCCCCGGCTCCCCTCCAGGGAAGACGTGTCCCCATCATCGCCATGGGCTGCCTCGGCTGAGGGTGGCACTGATGGTCCGGCTTCCTCTTCCTCTTCCTCCTCCTCGCCCTCTGATTCACCCACAGCGCCAGGTTGAGGGCCCGCCTCCTCACCTGGTGATTCAGCATCTGAAAGCAGGGAGGCACAAGAGTAGCTTTAGAGTGAGGACAGGGCGGCAGCGAGGGAGGCATGAGTGCTGCTATGCACTGCATTGGTCCGACAGTGGCAAAGGATGCTGTTCTGAGGCGCAAGTGGAAAGAGAGAGGTCAAAAAGGTGATGCCCTTACCATTAGGGCCCAGAACAGGGTCGGCATCTCCACTGGCGACGGGGCCAATCAGCCGGCCTGACATAATGCGCTCCACACGCTGGTCAGGTCGGAGAGCTCTTTGAGGTCAGGATGGTCTCCCCCGGTCTCACGCTGCTGCCTTCGGTTGTGCGCCACCTTGGCCTGCAAGAGAAAGGACGGCCTGTAAATACAGTGTGAAGCCCTGATCTTGTCTGCACTGCCTCCCATGGTGGACTAGCCCTGACAGTGTGAAGCCCTGATCTTGGCTGTACTGCCTCCCATAGTCGAATAGCTTGTACAGTGTGTAAAGTGCTGAATGTGCAAGTGATTTTCATGACAGTCCCATAGCTGCTGGATGAGGGCTGGGCATTAGGGCTTTCAGGTCCCTTTGCCCATAAACTGAGGTGCACATGCAGGGATGAGGAGGACACTGGAAAGGGTACTCACCCTGACAACCCAAGTGAGGTCGTTGAACTTTTTCCGGCATTGCACAGGAGTCCTGGCAACCACGCTGTTGGAGGTCACCCTGTTTGACACCTCCCTCCAGGCTTTCCGATAGGCTCTGGGCAGCGGCCTCCTGCCACCTTCAGGGAACAGAACATGGCGCCTGCGCTCCACTGCGCCAACCAGCACCCTCAGGTCACCGTCGCTGAAGCGCTGCGCTCTCTCCCTGGCCTTCCCCATAGTCCTGGGCGTTGTACAGATCAAGCAGCAGTGGTCAGGCCTTGCTTCAGGGCTGCAGTGTGCAGGGTGTGGCAGGCAAACAAATCCACCCTCCCCCTTTAAGAGCTCACCGGAGCCAGAGTGTCTGCCGTCAATCAGCAACTCGCCGCACCTGCGCTGCGCCTGCCCTCGGGGGTATCGCCCTGGGCCGCCGGCTTAGCGCCTAATGATAGTCGTGCATCGCCTGTTTTAGCGCAGTAGCAACCTCTTGGGGCGATGCCACTGAATATCGGCGAAGGTGGCGCGAAGTTGCGCCGGGCGCAAACTTTAGCGGCCGCCCGGCTGTAGCGCCCCAAACGTGGCTATACTGAATTTCTAGGCCAATGTTTTTAATCGCCGTGGATGCACATTCGAAATGGCCAGAGGTCATCAAAATGTCCTCCACCACCACGGAGAAAACTAATGCAGTCCTACGGACCATCTTCGCCAGGAATGGCTTGCCAGAACAGATTTGCTCCGACAATGGACCACAGTTTGTGTCCGAGGATTTCCGGAGGTTTTTGAGGAATAATGGGGTAAAACATTACACATCTGCCCCATATCATCCAGCCACAAATGGATTGGCTGAGAGGTTTGTTCAGACCTTTAAAAAAGCAATAAAGGCGATGTATAACGACAACATACCACTACAACACAAGGTGGATAATTTCTTGTTTGGTTACCGGAATGCGACACATGCAGTCACCAACCAAGCTCCAGCCATAATGTTCTTTAACCGAAGGTTAAGGTGTCGCCTGGATTTGCTCAAACCAAACATAAGACGAGATGTTGAGGATAAGCAATTCCAGCACATCAATGAGAAGCCAACCAGGAGCTTCAAGGTAGGGCAACCAGTCTTGGCCCGCGACTACCGAACAGAAAAATGGCAGCCAGGAACGATATGCACACAGCAGGGACCACTAATGTACACAGTGGATGTTGGAGAGAGCATCGTGAGACGCCATGCTGACCAGATTCTAGAGTCACAGGAACAAGTCAAACCCATACCACGAGCATGCGCACCTGGTGATGAACCCGAAGTACAGATTGCGTCTACCTCAGAATCAGTGGTATTGGAAGCTGACGAACCAACCAATGACAATGAGCCAGAATCGACTCCGCCGCAAGAACAGGATACTCGAGAAAGGCGCTATCCAGACAGGATCAGGAAGCCTCTTCAAAGACTGAATTTATAAATGATTACTTCAGTTGATGTATATAGTACAGAGAAAATTGTAATTGTAATTAGTTATTATTTAATTGTTAAATGAATGTTATGTACTGTTTATCTAAAAGGGGAGGAATTGTTGTGTATGTACCTTTAAGAGAGAACTGCTTTTATACTGTAGTACCGGCAGTGACCACACCTGTATATAAAGCCGTAGCAGGCTTCTGTACTTTCAGTTCCAGCATACCCTCTGTTCAGTAAACACCTGTTATTACCGTTCTCCTGCAGTCCGTGTGTTATCGATACGCGGACACTACAACTGTCATGCTACATCATTGATTGTTACATTGAAACCTCACAGTGAGAAGGTAAGTGCTTCTTGGAATCAACAGAAGACTGGACCATTATCTGGTCTTATTTTCTAAAGTTTGTTATGATCAAAAATGATCTTTCTCAAAATTCTGGTACAACCAACCCAACACTAGTTACTGATTAACAACATTATGGCACATGTACACAATATTGGATAATACATCTCAGAGGGGACCTTATATAAAGATATATGAGATACTTAACAGGATACAGAAAGCAAACCTGGAACAATGCTTTCAGATGCCCCACAGCAGCAGAACAAAGAGGGAAGAGTGTCAGGGTTGTGTACAGTAGGCTAAAGAGAAATGTCAGAAGCATTTCTTTATAGAGAGAGAGTGTTCAACTGCTGCAATAGGTTGAGGTTAGGACTCTGGGTTCATTTAAGAAGCAACTAGATGCTGTAATGGGAGGATGGCAGATTTGGTATTCTGGAAGGATGAGATCAAATGACCTTTTCCATCCAAACCTATCTTGTGATCTTGAGAGCAGTGAGTTTCTTCACACAGTGACTCATCAGACCCACTGCTTTGTAAAAAAAAAATCAACCGCATAGGTTGGAGTCCAACACTACAAATGAGTGTATCATAGTGTTGCCATGACTGGAATTACTTAGAACAGAGCAATCTCTGAACTACCAAATGCTGTAAATCCACCTCGATGACAAGAAGTAAGATGAAAACAATGGGGGTGAATTGGGGTGGGGGGGGGAGGATGACGGAATTTGTTTTAGCATGTGCCTTTATATTGCCAACTTAAACTGAGGTATCCATACTACAGCCCACTGGCAATCAGATCCAGAAGCCAGTTCTATTCTATTTGTGCATGTATTTCTTACCTGTTACAGTAGTTTGTTCTGTTTGATTTTTGTGAACTTGAAAATTTAGGAAAAGCTGTTCTTAACCCTGCTGCATTATGGGATACATTCTGAATCTGAACTCCATGTTGGCATCCACAGATCGAGATATATGTAAATTAATTGGAATATGGATTCAAATTTTATATCTGTGGCCTTCGTGGCTTCATGGTATACACCAAATTAGCTTACAAAGGCTGAAAGCTTGGACGCTCCTGAGGTAAAGGACAGCCTCAGGATGGATGGTTTAGGGGTGAAATGGGTGAAATCCAAAAGTGCAAACTACCTAGACATGCCACTGGGTGGCGCCTTCCTCTACAGTGTTTATTTTGGGTCCTGGTTCTCCTATATTGTAAATACCCAAACCACATCCATCTCAGGGCAATTTACATCTATCTCATTGGTCCTGGCCTTGCGGAGTTGTTACTCACTCCCTCAGTCACACAGACTAGACGCATATGAGTAATTGTCTGACTTCAAAATCAGGGCAGTGACCTTGTCAGTGCTGATATATCTACAGGCCATTATTGTGGATAAAATGGTGGGTATTGAAATTACATGGTTTTTTTTTTAACTCAGACATGTTACATACAAGCCATAGAAATTTCCTGGTAATCACCTGCAAATTATTTTCCAATAAACTAATCATTAATCTTTTAACAGGAATATTGCCATACATCAACCACATTTAGCACACTAACTGCTGCTGTCTGCATTGGCTGCAACTAGGGGCATAGTTCATCAATTCATTGTCTTCTGCTCTAGGGCAGCTCCGAACACAAGTCTCACACATGAGATTCTTGAGCCACTTATTAGGGAAGAGTAGCTGAAGTGGTTTTGCGTTGCCTTCTCCTAGGTGGGCTGCAATCAAAGCTAAAACGCCTCACTGACCCTTTACAATGTGGGTTGTCACCCGCACCCATTGGAGGTATGTACCCCGCTGTACATCAGCCAGTATTCAGAGCTGACACCCCGGGACTGTCTGGAGTGGGGCCTGAGTCCAACCCTTCTGACTCAGAGGTGGCAATACTACCACTGAGCCAGTGGTCATTCCGGATGAGAGTACCTCGCTGGATGTCAACCGAGTACTTAGAGACTACGTTCTAGTCTCCAGTCGCTGGGACTGTCTGACTCAGAAGCAGGAATGCTACCACTAAGCCAAAAGTTAATTCCCAGGGGCATCGTACCAGATCATAAAATGAACCCATTTAAGATAAATTGGCCATCAACTCCATTAGCCATAGCTCACTGGGTAGCACTCTCGCCCCTGCGACAGAGGTTGTGGGTTCATATCCCACGCCAGGAGACTTGAGTGCAAAAATATAGGCTGTCACTCCAGTGCAGTACTGAGGGAGTGCTGCACTGTCGGAGGTGCCGTCTTTCAGATGATACAATAAAATAAGGATGTGTCTTCCCCCCTCAGGTGGACAGAAAAGATCCCATGGCACTATTTTGAAGAAGAGCAGGGGAGTTAGCCCCGGTGTCCTGGCCAATATTTATCCTTCAATCAACATCACTACTAAACAGATTATCTGGTCATTATCACATTGCTGTTTATGGGAGCTTGCTGTGCACATTTCAAACATTATAACAGTGACTATACTTCATAGAGTCAAAGAGGCACAGAAGGAGGCCATTCAGCCCATCGAATCCGTGCCAGCTCTGTAGAGCAATCCAATCAGTCCCATTCCCCCCCTCTATCCCCGTAGCCCTGCAAGTTTATTTCCCTCAAGTGCCTATCCAGTCTCCCCTTGAAAACATTGAGTGTCTCCGCTTCCACCACTTCCGTTGAAAGCAAATTCCAGGTCCTCGCCACTCACTGCGTAAAAAAGTTTTTCCTCACGTCTCTCCTGTATCTCTTGCCCAATACCTTAAATCTGTGTCCCCTAGTCCTTGTACCATCAGCTAGTGGGAACAGCCTTTCCCCGTCTAGCCTAGCCAAGCCCGCCATAATCTTATACACCTCTATCAAATCATCCCTCAACCTCCTTTGCTCTAATGAAAACAAATCCAACTTCTCCAACCTGTCCTTGTAACTAAGATCCCCCATCCCCGGAACCACTCTGGTAAACCTCCTCTGCACCCTCTTCACATCCTTCCTAATGTGTGGTGACCAGAACAGGATGCCATACTCCAATTGTGGCCTAACTGGCGCTTTATAAAAGTTCAGCATAACTTCTCTACTTTTGTACTCAATACCTCTATTTATGAAGCCCAAGATCACATGGGGGAGAAATTCAGTATCGCCCCATTTGGGGCACAATTATCGGCCGGGCTCAAAGATTAGCGCCTGGTGCTAATTATCGCCTCCGACTGCAAACTTGGCTTTTATCGCCCCTGGAGGTGACTGGAGCGCTAAATCAGGCGCTGCACACCTGTCTTAATGCACAAAGGCCGAGGAGCGAGGTGCTACCTCAGAGCGCTGGTGAAGCTCATGTGATGTCAGTCAGCAATGGAACACAGACACACTGTCACTGGCCAGTTCTTAAAGGGGAGGGTCGATCTTGCTCTCCATCCACACCCTGCTCATTGCAGCCTTGAATCTCAGCCTGGAGAGACCTGTACATCAAATCTGTTGGAAAGAACAATGGAGAGGGCCAAGGAAAGAGCTCAGAGTGCAGCCCCCATATTCTCTTCTAAATCGATGCAAGGAAGATCAAATCAGAAAGAATCTGCAAAGTGCTGCTCAGTACCCAAAACTCCTCAACACAGCTTTGAATATCTCCTGCGGTCTCTCTCTCTCACTCAGAATGCGTGGTGCAAAAATTTCTCTGACAAAAAAAGGCAGGAAGCAGTCGCCTTTAAATAGCGCTCCCCTAGTCCCTTCCCGACTGTAAAACACTCCCCTCAACCTGTCGTTACTAGTGGCAGGCGGTAAGGCAGGGGGCGCCACTCAATATCCGGTCCGGGGCGCTACTGGGGTGTTGCACGCTCGACTGATGTAACGATCTGCCAGCGCAGGAGGTCATGGCGGCAGTGTTTAGCGCCGCTGCAAAATGTCTAGTTAATTTCGTGAGCAGCGCAAACATCGGCGCGCACAGGCGCTAGTTGCTTTGTGCCCCATTAGCACCCTCTTAAGGCGCTAACGGGAGGCGCAAACCAACCGAATTTTTCCCCCCACATGTTTTGTTAACCACTTTCTCAATATGTCCCGCCACCTTCAGGGACCTATGCACATTAACTCTCAGATCCCTCTGTCCCTGCACACTCTTTAAAACTGTACCATTAAGTGTATATTGCCTCTCCCTGTTCCTTCTGCCAAAATGCATCACCTCACACGTTGTATTAAATTCAATTTGCCATTTGTCTGCCCATTCTGCTAGCCTTTCTATGCCGTGTTGCAGTCAATTGGTATCATCCTCACTGTTTGCCATACCCCCAAGTTTGGTGTCATCGGCAAATTTAGAAATTCTACTCTGTACTCCAATATCCAGGTCATTTATATATATCAAAAAAAGCAGTGGCCCCAGTACTGACCCCTGGGGAACACCACTGTCTACCATCCTCCACTCTGAAAAACAGCTATTTACCACAACTCGTTGTTTTCTGTCGTTAAGCCAATTCCTTATCCAAGCTGCCACTGACACACCTATTCCATGAGCCTCAATTTTGTTAACCAGCCTTCTATATGGTACTTTGTCAAACGCCTTCCGAAAATCCATGTAGACAACATCCAATGCATTCCCTTCATCAATCCTCCCTGTTACTTCATCAAAAAATTCAATTAGATTAGTCAAAAGCGATCTGCCTTTTACAAATCCGTGTTGGCTCTCCTTAATTAGCTTAAACCTCTCCAAGTGCCCATTAATTTTTTTCTTGATTATTGTTTCTAAAACTTTATCCACCACTGATGTTAAACTGACCGGCCTGTAGTTACTGGGATTGTCCTTACTCCCTTTCTTGAACAATGGTGTCACATTTGCCACTTTCCAATCCTCAGGCACCTCCCCCGCATCTAGGGAAGACTGGAAAAATATGGCAAGCCCTTCCGCTATCACCTCCCCCAATTCCTTTAGCGACCTGGGATGCAAGCCATCTGGACCAGGCTACTTTTCCACTCTAAGCATACCCAGCCTTTCTAGTACAGCCTGTCTGTCAATTTTCACCCCTGGCATTGCTTCTACCTTTTCCACTTCTAACGATATTTTGTCAGCATCCATCTCCTTAGTAAACACTGATACAAAGTACTCATTGAGTATTCTAGCTTTTCCCTGCGCCTCTAAGCATATATCACCTTCTTTGTCCCTAATAGGCCCCACCCCACCTCTTACTACCCGCTTACTGTTTACATGCTGGTAGAAGATTTTTGGGTTACCTTTTATGTTAACCACCATCCTACTCTCATAATCTCTCTTTGCCAATCTGATTTTCATCTTCACATCCCCTCTCAACTTATTGTATTTGGTTTGGCTCTCCCTTGAAGAATTCACCTGACATGCATCATACACCCTCTTTTGTTTCATCATCTTCTCTATCTCCCTCATCATCCAAGGAGCCCTTGCTTTGGTTCCCTTACCCATCCCTCTTGTTGGAATGTACCTAGCCTGTACTTGGAACATCTCCTCCTTAAAGATCACCCATTAAGAACATAAGAAATAGGAGCAGGAGTAGGCCAATCGGCCCCTCGAGCCTGCTCCGCCATTCAATAAGATCATGGCTGATCTGATCCTAACCGCCAATCCACTATCACAGAACCATCTCCTGAATCTAACAGAATTAGACACATGAAATAGGAGCAGGATCAGGCTACACAGCCCCTGGGCCCGCTCCGCTACCCACAGGGCCATGACCGATCCGAACCTAGACTCATGTCCAAATTCCTGCCCGCTCCCCGTAACCCTTAATTCCCTTTACTTCTAGGAAACTGTCTATTTCTGTTTTAAATTTATGTAATGATGTAGCTTCTACAGCCTTTTGGGGCAGCATATTCCATGGACCTACCACCCTCTGAGTGAAGTAGTTCCTCCTCATCTCAGTTTTGAAAGAGCAGCCCCTTATTCTAAGACTATGCCCCCTAGTTCTAGTTTCACCCATCATCGGGAACATCCTCCCCGAATCCACCCGATCCAACCCCTTCACAATCTTATATGTTTCAATAAGATCGCCTCTCATTCTTCTGAACTCCAATGAGTAGAGTCCCAATCTACTCAACCTCTCCTCATATGTCCATCCCCTCATCCCCGGGATTAACCGAGTGAATCTTCTTTGTACTGACTCGAGAGCAAGTATGTCTTTTCTTAAGTATGGACGTCAAAACTGTATGCAGTATTCCAGGTGGGGTCTCACCAATACCTTGTACAACTGAAGCAATACCTCCCTATTTTTATATTCTATCCCCCTAGCAATGAAAGCCAACATTCCATTGGCCTTCTTAATCACTTGCTGCACCTGCATACTAACCTTTTGAGTTTCGTGCACCAGGACCCCAGATCCCTTTGTACTTCAGTGCTTTCCAGTTTCTTGCCATTAAGATAATAATTTGCTCTACGATTTTTCCTGCCAAAGTGCATAACCTCACACTTTCCAGTATTGTATTCCATCTGCCAAATCTCTGCCCATTTACTTAGCCTGTCTATGTCCCCTTGCAGGTTTTTTATGTCCTCCTCACTCACTACTTTCCCTCCCATCTTAGTATCATCTGCAAACTTTGATATGTTACACTCGGTCCCCTCCTCCAAATCGTTAATATAGATTCCATTACAGTTTTTCCTGTCAGTCTTTGGTTCCATTTTACAAAAGTACTTCATTGGCTGTAAAGTGCTTTGGGACATCCTGAGGTAGTGAACGGCACTATAAAAATGCTAGTCTTTCTTTTTATTAATATAGCATTGAGAGGATTACATCACAACAGTAATTTCTAACTTCTTTCTCACTCAGACACAGTAAAATCACATGCAGACATTGAAGGGTTAAATCCACGATCCAGCGCTCCTGGGAGCACATCTCAGAAAGTCAATGTGCTGTGTAAATTCTAACGTCCGTTTAGTGCCCGCAGCTTGCCGGCCTGATGTTAATGAGGCCACGGCTCAAAATCACTGCTGCTCCTTCACTTCAAGTGCGGACGACTAAAATTCAAAGGTGACCCTGAGTTCTTTTTTATAAATAAGTCTCGTCAGAATCACCATTACTTCTGGTGTGGGAAAGATCATCCACAGAAAGTCAAATACAAAACAAAGGAGGTTCAATTGGTCAACGTCAGTAGCACAAAATTGGCTGATAATGAATCGGCAGCCTGTTTTGCGCTGTGCGAATCGGCAGCCTGTTTTGCACTGCGCTCAAATTACTTTTCCAGAAAAGAGATTGGCCCAGAAATTCAGGTTGGAGACTTCCCGCAGGTGCAAGCTCCCAACCTGCACTTACCTAGCGCGCCGGCCATTGAGCTGTGGGCCCGCGCGGGATTCCGATCCTGGGCCTCCTCCAACTGCCGGCGCGCAGTGCTTGCGTATCCCAGGGGCGCAGTTAGTTCGATGCGTCCCCTGGGATCACATGGGCCATGGAGAGCCAATGGTAGCAGGGAAATGCCCATTCATAAAATTGACAGGAAGAACTGTCAAAACTATAAATACTATAAGCCCCAAAACATCACTAAAACTTCAAATAAATTGAAGAAAAATCACATTTTTAAAATAACTATGAATTACATAAAATAACTATTTTAAACAATAAATTAAATTTTTGAAAAAATTAATTACATTTTCTAACGGGGCTAAAAATAAACTTACCTTTCTTTAAAGTATTTAAAAATAATAAACGTGTGGAAAAATGTTTAATTAATTCACCACTTACCTTGTTAAAAGCAGGCCTTACGCCTGCTTTTTACATGTATAACTCCTGGAGACTTACCCTCCCGGAGAACCCTTCCAAAAAAATGTAAGTTCCATGTGCACGCGCTGCCTCTCCGGCGTACGCGTTCGACTTCTGAACCCCTTCCTTTAAGGGAACGGAAGTTCCGGTTTCCCGTGCATGCACGAAACCGGCACTTCCATTAGGCCTACGGGTGAGTACCCCGTGCGTACTCACCCGTGGAGACCCGAATTTCTGGGCCAATAAGTGCGGTGTAAAACCGCCTACTGATTCGCTATCAGCCCGTTCGGCACTACTGGCGTAGGCCAGTTTCACCCTCAAAGAGTTAATCAGTACACGTTTTAAATATATATTTTCTTCAGAGATACCAGTTACACCATAATGTAGAAACTCAATCCCAGTTTTGAAGATACATTGCTTCCAAAGGTAGACCACACAATGGATTTTACATAAATGGCGTGTCCTTTTTGATTGTATGTGAAAAGTGTTCTATTCTGCTTGCAAACATTTTCTAAGACATAAAATTGGATTTCTACATTCCACTGAGTCCTCAGTGGGTAACTACACACTGGAAAAATCCAAAGAAATGCTTTGATTTTTCATGATCAGTATCATTTGTCTATAAAACACAACAGAGTGTTTTTTCATCATGACTCTAGATCCCTCAATAGAAGAGACATGGAGTAGATGTTCCTCTTTTGTACTTGGGAGTTAAATAATTGCCTGGGCAGAGCACACAGAGAAATCTTGGGTCAGGAGGATGGCATGTCCTTAAATGGAATCCTCCCTGCCAATTTTCCTCTCTGTATTTGATCCATGCAATAGTTAGTGCTCAAGCACAAGAAAGCAAACTCTGCCCAACAATTAGAAAATTAAAAAATCACGGTGGCCACATTGATCCTAAAGGATATAAAACGACAGTACTGATATGGTCTTATTTCAATGCCATGTAAAATAATGGAATTGACTATCAGGATTATTTGTATAACAACAACTTAGTAAACATGCAGTCAACATGGTTCCAGAAGGGGAAGTGTCCTGCCTGACCAACCTCCTCAACTTTGAGGAAATGACAACCCAAGTGGACTATGGAAAACTCTATGTATTGTGCCGAAACATCCAAAAGGCTTTTGACAAAGTTCCACATCAAAGGCTATTAGTATAACTCAAAGTTGTGGGGATTCAGTGTAAATCTTAGAATACATAAAACAATTCACTGAATGGTAGAAAAAAATGGCTACTGGTTAGAGGAGTTAAATCAGGGTGGCTGGTAGGACTGAGTGGGATTACACAGACCCCTCACTCACTCACTCTGTTGAACCTCTCACTCCCTGACTGGGGGTCGGACGGCAGCCAATCACAGCCCTGGGCAGACCCTTTAAATGGCGGCCCCAGAGCCGGCTCCGCGTCAATAATCTCTGTGTTCCAGATTGTGCTTAGCTCTTTATTATTTCCTTTGGAACTATAATGTAATACTTGTTAAGAAGTTGATTATGAGCAATATTTGTTGTTGCTTTTACCTTATAACAGTTAACTTCTTTGTGCCAAAGTAACTGGTGGGAACTGAAAGGCAGTCAACCTGCTTAAACAGTCACACATCATTCCATCATCATCTGCACTTCTGAGAAAAGAACAATTTACAAAACTGACAAATCTGCCAATAATCAAAAAAATGAAGTTTCTTGTCAGCAGAACAGATTAAACTGCAGGAGTTAATCAACTTTCTGTTGGGTGTTCTCTGCATCAGATTAGTGCAAACGACGACAAAGACAGTTCTTAGAATAGTCTACTGTAGTTTACAGGTTGTGTTAGACTTAAATCCTTTTCACACAGCGATTGCTTGAACTTGATGGAGAAATAGTAACTTTGTGCCATTGTAGAAATTCTGTAAAGTTTGTGCTAAGATTAGCATTAACAAGAGGGATGACGCCAAAACTTTTAATGGAGTGTCAGGTGGGGGGAGGTGGTACTGAAAGTCAAAGAGTCATGAGCACATTAAAACTAGTAAAAGTACTTAAGTGCCTACATTCCCAATCTAGTTCCTTACGTCGATACCTTGCTGGATGCTGAAATTATGTCTTAATTAGTTTACATTACAATACTAGGGCAGGTCCAGCTAACATTAAAATCGCTGTAAAGTTTCACAGCATGAGTAATGTAAATGTATTCACCTTTTATACTATTTCTTTTTGGTCTTGGCTGTTTTCCAATTATTTGTTAAATTTTCAGACAAGATACGTTAGGAGTTCCCAGTAGTAGCTAAACATGCCACTGATAAGCCAAATCCTCCTTTTATCTAATCATTCCTATTGAGCAGCTGCTGAAGAATGTACAAGGAATGAATTGCTCCTTTTAGATAAATGTTCCCATTAACAATGTGCCCAATAACTGGCTCATACTGCACATGATACTAATTAAGTCTTGAATCCTATATTAATTAAGAAAACTAAAAAATTTTTTTACTTTTATGATTTTGGTGACTAACTAGTTCAGAGGGGAAGTGAAAAAGAAAATAAGGGGGGCAAAGAGAGAGTATGAGAATAGAATGGCAGCTAACATAAAAGGGAATTCAAAAGTCTTCTATAGGCGTATAAATAATAAACGGGTCATAAGAGGAGGGGTGGGGCTGATTCTGGACCAAAAAGGAGACCTAAGCATGGAGGCAGAGGGCATGGCTGAGGTACTTTGCATCTGTCTTCACCAAGGAAGAAGATGCTGCCAAAGTCATAGTGAAAGAGGAGGTAGTGGATTTACTGGATGAGATAAAAATTGATAAAGAGGAGGTACGAGAAAGGCTGTCTGAACTTAAAGTTGATAAGTCACCAGGACCAGATGGGATGCATCCTAGGATGCTGAGGGAGGTTAAGGAGGAAATCGCAGAGGTATTGGCCATAATATTCCAGTCCTCCTTAGATACGGGGGTGGTGCCAGAGGACTGGAGAATTGCAAATGTTACACCCTTGTTCAAAAAAAGGTGTAAGGATAAATCCAGCAACTGCAGGCCAGTCAGTTTAACCTCGGTAGTGGGGAAGCTTTTGGAAATGATAATCAGGGACAAAGTTAACAGTCACTTGGACAAGTGTGGCTTTATTAAGGAAAGCTAGCATGGATTTGTTAAAGGCAAATCGTGTTTAACTAACTTGATTGAGTTTTTTGATGAGGGCAATGCGGTTGACATGGTGTATATGGACTTCCAAAAGGCGTTTGATAAAGTGCCACATAATAGGCTTACCAGGAAAGTTGAAGCCCATGGAATAAAAGGGACAGTGGCAGCATGGATGTGAAATTGGCTAAGTGACATGAACTAGAGTAGTGGTGAACAGCTGTTTTTCAGACTAGCGGAAGGTATACAGTGGTGTTCCTCAGGGGTTGGTACGAGGACCACTGCTTTTCTTGATATATATTAATGACTTGGACTTGGGAGTACAGGGCACAATTTCAACATTTTCAGATGACACTAAACTTGGAAGTATATTGAACAGTGAGGAGGATAGTGATAGACTTCAAGAAGACATAGGCACGCTGGTGAAATGGGCGGACATGTGATAGATGAAATTTAACGTAGAAAAGTGTGAAGAGATACAATTTGGTAGGAAGAATGAGAGGCAATATAAACTAAATGGTACAATCCTAAAGGGGGTGCACAAACAGAGAGACCTGGGGGTATATGTGCACAAATTGTTGAAGGTGGCAGGGCAGGTTTGAAAGTGGTTAAAAAAGCATTCAGGATACTGGGCTTCATAAATAGAGGCATAGGGCTCGAATTTCACAGGGCTATGGAGGTGGGAATGGAGGCGTGTGGGGTGTTAAAATTGCAAAAAGTGGCGGACGGGCCCAACCCCGCCTCCATCCCGCCTCCAAGCAATTTTCAAGAAATCGTGTTTACTGCTCCCGCCTCCAAGAGGTGGGATAGGCTCTTAAGGCCCTTAACAAGCACTAAATTGCCTCTATGATCCCATTTTGAAAGGCCATGGTGATTTTAACCCTTTTCCGACATGAAGCACACCTGCTCTGAAACACGACGGTGAAACCTGGCGGGAACACAATTGGATTGCTGACTATTAGCTGCAGCTCCACCATTAAATAGGATATTTGATCAGCCATCATTTGCAGGTGGCAGGACTTTGTTGTCTCAGGTCTGGGGGAACTTTTAGAAGGCATATCCACAGCTGTGGAAGTTTGGAGCCTGACACCCATCTCCAGTGTGACCTCCTGGGAAACCCCTCTCGCCACCTTCACTGAGCGCTTCCTCAACTGAGGCATATACCAAGTAATCCTAAGCCCTCAATGTGGAAGTCCCATTAGCGAAATGATACACGCCACAACTGTAGCAGAAGCCATCAGATTTTTTATTTACAGTAACTATCTGATGGCTTTTTAACATTAAACATCAAATTTCACCCAAGTGACTACCCTTGTGACTATTTGTGCAGTATCTTTCTCTTACGCGTGCTCCTACGTGGTGCTTCCCCTGTGGCTTCAGCAGATGTGGAGGCCCCTTGCTCACTTTCTTGCTGCTCCTGTCTCGACACCTTTGGTGGGCATCCTCTGGGGTTGCGAACCTGTGAGGGCTCGCCAACAGTCTGCTGCTTCTGCGGCTGTGCAGGGGTTGAGACGCCGATCTCAGTTATGTGTGGACTCTGGTGGGGCTCTGACCGAGGGCTCTGCAGTGGCATGGAAGTGTGAGCGCTTGGAGAGGAGCCCCCACTTCCTTGATGTCTGCCACCAACTTCCCTCTCATGGGTCAGGTCCCCCTCAGCGCTTGCAAGTGGCTTGAGAGCACCTTGCTGCACATCAGGGGGGCCATGGGGACCCATATCTGCACTGGCAGTCCTACGCAGAAGGACTTCCATGAAGGTCTGGTTTCTCTGTTCAATAGATGACCATCGCTCCTCCAGAGATGTCATTCTATTCAGAACACTCACCATGTTTTCTGCACTCTGGCAACTTATCACCTCCATGGAGGTTGCCATCCTTTCCATGGTGATGCGTTCATGCACCAATGACTCCACAAAGGCTCTGCTCATGTTCACAATGGGCTCCTCCATTCACTCCACACTTGCAGCGACCCTGGAGACAAAACCTGCCAGAGACTCCTGCATCTGTTCCTGGAGTTCCAGCACCGCTGATCTTGTGGATGGACCCAGAGGCAGAGGGTCGACATGCAGCTGAGCCGAGCTGGCAGAGTCCTGCGCCCTCCGACGAGGACTCTCCACTGCTGTCCCTGTCTCCACCATCTGCTGATGCTCACTTGTGAGTTGTGATACACCAGGTGACAACACTACTCTATCTTGCGAAGGTCCCACCAAGGTGTGAGTGTCTGCGCTGGTGCTGGGTGCGCTGAATTCTGCTGACGCTGCGCCCTCAGAGGTTGCAGCTTCCTCTGAGGAGTCTGGATGCTCAGGCACTTCCTCCTGGCTAGTGGGGACAGGTGCAGTCGATGGTCCTGTGGGGGAGTAAAGGAAAGAGTCAGAGATGTGATGCCAAGGTTACATGCACATTGCATATTGCAGATGATCATAAGTCCATCTGTTAGAGCTTCAAAATCATTATCAGTGACTCATGCAATGTCAGTGAGAGAGATGGAAAACTATTCTGTCACCAGCTTGCTGTGATGCACCCGCCTGTCTGTCCCCCACTTGCGCATCGTCATCCACTCCCACGATCTCCAGGACCGCCTCCTCCCAGGGGGTGAGCTGGGCTACTGAGGGTGACCCGCCTCCTGTCCTCGCTCTTTCACTCTTATTGTGAGCTCTCTTTTCCTGCAATGAGGGAGACAAGTGGAGTTTGAGTGAGAATGAAGGAGTGAGTGTAGAGAATCCATAGCATAGATGCTTAGAAGGAGACAAAGATGGAGTGAGGTAGCAAGACCAAGGGCCCTCCCTGTGTGTTGTAAGTTGTTTTCATAGCATCACAGTGATAGGGAGTGTGAGGGCTACATAGTCGAACAGTTAGGTGAATGTGACCATAGAGAGAGAGGGAATGGGTAAGGGGGCATGGATGTCAGTTTCAAGTAGGATGTGGAGGAAGAGATTGCTAAAGCTGAGTGCTGGTGAGGAGAGGCAATGGGGATCAGATTGAGGGTGATGGGAAAGTCATACTCACTTTTCCAGTGCGCAAAAGGTCATGAAACCTCTTCCTGCACTGAAGCCAGGTTCTGCGGGTTATCGACAAAGAGTTGACTTCCTGGGCCACCTGGATCCACACAGCCTTGGTCTGCTGGGGAGGCTTCTTCCTCCCTGAAGAAGGGAAGAGCACCTCTTTATTGGTTCTTGCTCCCTCCACTAAAGCTTGCAGGGCAACGTCATCAACCTGGGAGCAGACCTAGTTCTCTCACTGGTCATTCTACCTCCAGGTCCCTCTAACATGAAAGGCCATAAGGTTGGCAGTCTGCAGAAGAAGCAAGGCTTGTTGCAGACCTTAAATGCAGCAGCAATGACGACGTCATCAGAGGCGAGTTTCAGACTGAAAAAACTAATGGGCCATGGGTTCCCACACGCTGGAATTCAATTGCCCACTTAAGTTAAAATCGCTTCATTCTCCCACATCGATTTAGAATCGGGTGGCTAACACGAAAAGCGGATTACATGACTCCAGCCCGCCCCAGTAACAAAATCGAGCCCATAGAGTACAAAAGCAAGGAGGTTATGATAAACCTTTATAAAACACTGGTTCGGCCTCAACTGGAGTATTTTGTTCATTTCTGGGCACTGCACTTTAGGAGGAATGTGAAGGCCTTAGAGAGGGCGCAGAAAAGATTTACGAAAATGATTCCGGGATGAGGGACTTCAGTTACATGGATAGACTAGAGAAGCTGGTCTTGTTAGTTGTTGAAGAAGTTGTTCTCCTTAGAGCAGAGAAGGTTGAGATGAGATTTGATAGAGGAGTTCAAAATCATGAGGGGTCTAGACAGAATAGATAGAGAGAAACTGTTCCCATTGACGGAAGGATTGAGAACCAGAGGACACAGATTCAAGGTGATCGGCAAAAGAACCAAAGACGACATGAGGAAAAACTTTTTTATGCAGCGAGTGGTTACGATCTGGAATGCACTGCCTGAAAGAGTGGTCGAGACAGACTCAATCGTGGCTTTCAAAAGGGAATTGGATAAGTACCTGAAGGAAAAAAGTTTGCAGGGCTACGGGGAAAGGGCGGGGGAGTGGGACTCTCTGAAGTGCTCTTGCAGAGAGCCGGCACGGGCTTGATGGCTTGAATGGCTGCCTTCTGTGCTGTAACCATTCTATGATTCTATGATTCTAAATGTTTTGATTATTTTATTTAAAACATATTTTTTAATTTCTTCCTGCTTTTCACATTACTGTATGTTAATTGTGCAATTTGCACAAGACTTGTGGAGTTTCTATCATGCACGGGTACAATCTGCCACTGCTATAGTGCTGCACAGAGTAAGATCAGATCCTCACTGAGGGAGCAAGTAAAACATGGATAGAGTTGCAGGAAAACTTAGTTGATGCTGATTACAGTAGAATTAGGTCATAATATATACTGATCTTAAAAATAATACATACACAAATTGCCAAATATCCTGGTGATCAACTGAATATTGTTTCTGTAGTAAAGAAATGACTGTTGTTCAGTGTGAACATTAACACACAATGATGAGATGGAATGTACTAATAGTCAGTGTCTGTGCTGAGAGTCACATGGCCACCAAAATATTGAACAAAATCACCCATTAGAATGATTATATATTATTAAAGTAATATGTATCCTAAAATAATTTCACATTTTGCTCCCAACAGGCTGGACTTGATACAAAAGTTGTTAATGAACCAGACTTGTTTAAACTAAGACTGGCTGCTAAAGTGCTTACTCTGCAAGGAACAATTTCTGTTAACTTAGAACTTTGGAATTAAGTAGCAATTAGCAACTTGATTATATTAAACGTGCATATTGGTACAGCTGTATTTTATGAATTTAATCAACCCACCGAGAATAGACAAATTGGCTCCATAAACCTGTAATCAGTACACCTCTCTCCTTCTCCATCAATTACAGCTGTTATCTGGAAGTGTGAAAGAGCAGAAGCAGGGAATCTGCCTGTTAGTGGGAATCTTGCAGTACTTCATGTCTCTGATGGAGACAAACGTTCACACAAAGAGCAAGGCCTGTGATCTGTCAAACTCTGGTCTGCTGGAGATCGACAACTCCCTCAGCTTCCACAATCCCTCCCACAAAGAAATCTCTCATGGAGTCCTTGTCATCTTAAGCACAATAATTCAAAACTGTATTTTATTACTAAGGCAACAGTTTGGGTGTCAGTGGGAAAGCTGGATGTGTCAGGCACCCTTACTGTTTTAATTCTTTTTGATTGTGTGCAGCACTCATTCAGTCACAGAAACATTTTCTTGTAATAATAAATATAAAACAAATATATGGGAATACATTTAACTGCTAAACCAGGGCAGCATGGGACCTCCCCCCCGCCCGAAATGATTCTGCAAATTGTAAATCCCCTTCTGGCACCTTGGCTGAGATCAACTAACTCAGCACAGATCATCAATTGACCTTGAACCTTCCTGAACTTTATGGCTCAGTTTCATGCCAGGCAATGCTGTTAACCAACTGAGCCATCAGATAGAACACAACCTTTTTTAATGGAATTTTTTTTTGAGAGTTCTTGTGCTTTTCAGAGCGAGGAATTTTTGTGTTGGGAACAGAACATTTTCCAGTTTTCACCACACAGGGGGAAGATTTCCTCTGTGCACTAAGTTTAGTGAAATCATAAATCTTTAAAAACCTATTTATGATTTTGCCACACCTAGTGTACAGAGGAAGTCTTCCCTTCCAGTGTCAGCGTTGAACACCCTCAGGTCAGTCATAAACTCAATTTAGCACAGCCGGATTCAACATAAAGCTCCCTTTACATTGCTGCAACAATGTTCCTTAACTTCACCATGGAAAAGCACTTCGTAATCTTCCCCAATTCTTAACTGTTAAAGAAAATGGGGGGAAAATTGAGTCACGCCCCCTTTGGGGGCCCCGGCTACTTTTAGTGCCCCGGAAAAATTAGCGTCCCTGTGGCCGAAATTGAGTGGTAGTGCCGCAAGAGGAAAGCGGGGCGCTACTCGAAGTGCCCCGCCTCCCTCTTGGGGCAATGCGAGGGAATATCGCGGCGTTACGTGCCGCAGCACCATGCGCTGCGGCACGTCACGCCGCGGTATTGCAGGCCTTCCTCCCCTTCTTAAAGGGGAGGGGCCTTGCGCAGCGCGACCCGGGGCCCAACTGGGCCACTGGGGATCGGAGTGCCATCAGGGGAATTTATAATGGGGAACAAAGAAATGGCAGTCCAATTAAATACATATTTTGGCTCTGTCTTCACAAAGGAGGACACAAATAACCCCCCAGAGATGTCGGGGAACATAGGGTCTGATGAAAGGGAGGAACTGAAAGAAATCAGTATTTGTAGGGAAATGGTGTTAGGGAAATTGATGGGATTGAAGGCCGATAAATCCCCAGGGCCTGATAATCTACACCCTAGGGTACTTAAGGAAGTGGCCTTAGAAATAGTAGATGCATTGCTGATCATCTTCCAACATTCGATGGAATCTGGAACAGTACCCATGGATTGGAGGGTAGCTAATGTTACCCCACTATTCAAAAAAGGTGGTAGATAGAAAACGGGAAATTACAGACCGGTAAGCCTGACATCGGTAATGGGGAAAATGCTAGAGTCCATTATAAAAGATGTAATAGCAGAGCACTTGGAAAACAGTGACAGGATCGGACAAAGTCAACATGGATTTACAAAAGGTAAATTCTGCTTGACTAATCTACTGGAATTTTTTGAAGATGTAACTAGTAAAATAGATAAGGGACAACCAGTGGATGTGGTGTATTTGGACTTTCAGAAGGCTTTCGATAAGGTCCCACATAAGAGATTAGTGTGTAAAGTTAAGGCACATGAGATTGGGGGCAAGGTATTGACTTGGATAGAGAACTGGTTGGCAGATAGAAAGCAAAGAGTTGGAATAAACGGGTCTTTTTCCGAGTGGCAGGCAGTGACTAGTGCGGTACCACAGGGATCAGTCCTTGGACCCCAGCTATTCACAATATATATTAATGATCTAGACAAGGGAACTAGATGTAATATCTCCAAATTTGCAGATGACACAAAGCTGGGTGGGCGTGTGTGCTGTGAGGAGGATGCCAAGAAGCTCCAGGATGATTTGGACAGGTTGGGTGATTGGGCAAAAGCATGGCAGATGCAATATAACGTGGATAAATGTAAGGTTATCCACTTTGGTGGCAAAAACAGGAAGGCAGATTATTATCTGAATGGCAGTAGATTGGGAGAAGGGGAAGTGCAACGAGACCTGGGTGTCCTTGTGCACCAGTTGCTGAAGGTAAGCATGCAGGTGCAGCAGGCGGTTAAGAAGGCAAATGGTATGTTGGCCTTCGTAGCGAGAGGGTTTGAGTACAGGAACAAGGATGTCTTGCTGCAGTTGTACAGGGCCTTGGTGAGACCACATCTTGAGTATTGTGTGCAGTTTTGGTCGCCTTATCTGAGGAAGGATATTCTTGCCATGGAAGGAGTTCAGCGAAGATTCACCAGGCTGATACCTGGGATGGCAGGAATGACGTATGAGGAGAGATTGGGACGATTGGGCTTGTACTCGCTGGAGTTTAGAAGAATGAGAGGGGATCTCATTGAAACTTATAAAATTCTGGCAGGACTGGACAGACTAGATGCAGGAAGGATGTTCCCGATGGTCGGGGAGTCCAGAACCAGGGGTCACAGTCTAAGGATAAGGGGTAGGCCTTTTAGGACAGAAATGAGGAGGAATTTCTTCACCCAGAGAGTGGTGAACCTGTGGAATTCTCTACCACAGAAGGCAGTAGAGGCCAATACATTAAATATATTCAAGAAGGAGTTGGATATATTTCTGAAGGCTAAAGGGATCAAGGGGTATGGGGAGAAAGCAGGGACCGGGTACTGAATTTGGATGATCAGCCATGATCGCATTGAATGGTGGAGCAGGCTCAAGGGGCCGAATGGCCTACTCCTGCTCCTAACTTCTATGTTTCTGTGTTTAAAAGAGCCCGGCATTCAAGAGAAGTGCCGGGCTCATGGAGTGCAGCCGGCACTCTGGGGGGGGGGGGCGGGGGTTGCGGGTCAGGAGGCCGTGGACGGCAGCGGAGGCAGGCGGCCAGCAACAAAAATGGCCACCCGGCACCTCGCCTTTAAATAGCGCTGCCCCGGCCGCAGGTAGGCCCCCCGACCCCGTCAGACGTAGCGTCCGGCGGTAAGTCAGGGGGCGCTACTGAAGATCGCGGCCGGGGCGCAAGCGGGGCGCTGCACTGGGTGATGCCATCATCGCTGGCGGTGCAGTGCAGTGGGGCCCTAATGGTTACCGCCACTGCTAACCTCCTGCTGAATTTTGCAGGAGGCGTTGGTGGCAATGCGCCCGGGCACTAGTTGCTTTGTGCCCCCCTTTAGCGCCCGCTTAGGGCGCTAACGGGAGGCACAAAGCAACCAAATTTTCCCCCCAATATATGGCTGAGTCACACAGAGGAGAAGGTCTCAGGTTTGATTGCTGGTTGGTTTTGGCTAATTGGAATTAGCTGATCGCAACAGGGGTGGCAATAGGGCTTCTACAACTGGCCTGAAAGCCCTGGTATAGGGCGGAGAAAATCATCCTGGGATTCCACTCCTGGTCACTATTTAGCCATCTCTGTTGGAACATATATGTGAGATGAGGACACGATTGGGCTCAGCTTTCATTGCTTCCACTGTAGAATAACTTACCAAAACATACCATTGAGGCTCAAAAATGGAGAATGGCCAATTGGGTGAGGTTCTGGAGGGCACCCAATGTTTGTGGAACCATGAGTCAATGCCTTCTGGCAGGGAGATAATGGGACAGAACTGGGGGAAAAAGCTACATAGAAGAGAGCACATGTTATTGCACCAGTTTGAATTTTTCCATTTCCCAAACCAATCATTCTTTTGGTTTTCTTTATGTGAGATTGCCAATTTAGCACCAATTTTCTTTTACTGAAGAATGGGTTGTCTTTTGATGTGGGACCTCACCCACTAAGAACGGGATAGAGATTGTCCAAATTCATTCCAATAGGACCCTAATAACCAGAAGAGAGAGAAGGCGTTCTTCCATCAGTCTGGTCTGGATTCAAACATGGGTGACAGGGTGTGAAAGGACAGTGTACTTATCCATTATACCATTCAGCTGCCTGTTCCGTTTCCACCTGTGTAATCTTGTCTTTCCCAGTTGACTGAACATAGCTAAGTGTAGATGTAGCAGTATGTGCCGTTAATCTGTGTGGGACAGCTGTCTTACACAACATATTTTTATGATATTAGTGATTCCAAAAGCCAAAAGAAAACTGCCACTATAAGACAGAACATGGTGTAATAAATAAGACTTTGCAGTAACTTCTAGAAACATTTGCTTCTAATTTAATCATGCAGTACTGTACTTTTTGTATATGGCTGATACAGACCCATAGATCAGGCTTGAAATACAATATTAAAAGTGTATCTCTTTAGAGAGGCTAATGTCACCACATACAGTATGCCAGGTCAAGTTAACTCTTATGTGAAATTTACAAATATTAGCGTGGATCACAACATCATGATTCTGTTTAAATTTCACCTTACTGCCAGGCTCGTTCTTGTAAAAAGAGGTAATCCACTGTAAAGGTAGCCCAAGCAAATGTAAAATTGACTCTAGATTAATGTAAAATAATTTCCAAAGAACTATAAAGATGTGAACGGGAATGGCACATAGCAGGATTAGGATTGCACAGTGAATGAGGATTATAAACTGGAGTTTATGAGCTCAATTTTAATAGAGGAGGCGGGAGGCGGGCCCGCAGAGCGGCAGCTTTCTGACCCGCTCCTGGATGCCGCCGGCCTGAAGTTCCGATTTTTGCTTCATTGGCCTTGTTACAGCCGACATGCGGGTTGACAGATCCTCCGGCTGCCCTGGAGAAGGGCCTCTGCGGGCGGAGAGTTCTGCTTTTTGGAGACCCTCCGCCCGCAGAAAACCCTTACAATTCTTGCACCTGCTTTTACCAGGATAAAAGTTCAAAAAAGTTAATTAAAAAATTTCACTGATTTATCATTTAAAAATACTTTAAAAAAAGGTAAGTTTATTTTTAGCCCTGTAAAAAACTTTAATTATTTTTTCAAAAAATTTAATTTTTATTTAATATACTTAATTTATTGTAATTTCAAGTCATTTTAAAAATGTGATGTTTTTTAAAAATGTATTTAAAGTTTTACTATGTTTTTGGGGTGATCTTCATTCATATATTTGACAGGTCTTCTTGTCAAGTGTATGAAGGAAGATTCCCTTCTTTGATTGGCTCCCCATGACCCACGTGATCCCAGGGACGCTGTGAACTACATGCGCCTCTGGGATACGTGGGCCCTGTGCACTTGGAGTTTGGAGAGGCCCAGGAGCGGAAGCGTTTGCGTCCCGGGAGTCCTCAGGTAAGGGCGTAGATTTTTCCAGATCACAGGCCTCTGCGATCGGAAAAGACGAGCCATTATTCCAGAAAGACATTTATGATTTTTTTTATCTATCATTGTAGTATGTGACCAAGAAATGAAAAATATGCCAGATGTGTTCCAATCATTGGCTTAGTAAAATTAATGCTTTTTTTGCTTAAAGGTGCTGGCTGCTGCAGGAATGGCAGCCCAAAAACTAAGGCTGCGCCCAGGTTCAATGAGGGCTCCCACCATGCTTTTGTGGAGGGAGTTAGAGAACATCAGGAGGTCCTCTTCGGAAACGGAAGGAGGAGGCCTCCTCAGCAAACCAAGGCAGCTTGGCTGCAAATTGCTAAGGAGGTGAATTTGAGGCCTGTGTGCAGACGCACATGGGTTCAGTGTCGAAAAAGGTTTAATGATCTGATGAGATCACCTAAAGTGTGGCCTCTGTGTTCTGAGAAATGGAAGTTCAAGAGTGAGGGCTCAGGGCGAATGCTATGTAGAATGTTGGTGGTGACACAGAGCGCTTTAGTAGACAGATGATGCCTGGGGTTTTTAGGATGTCGGACTTATATTCATCTACATGTGCCAGCCACCTGTGGTTGAAGCGTAAGCTTATGCGAATCTGGCACGGATGAGTGCTTCCCTTGCCTGACGGCCAGCAATGTGGTCGCCTGCTGCTGGATTGGCCACATCCGACCCCGCAAAGCATCGCTCCCTGTCCTCCTCCTTGTCCTCTTCCTTGTCCTCCGAGGAGACTGTGTGCTGAGCCAATTGTTCATGCGGCAGCACTAAGCCGCACTGCATTGTGATGTTGTGCAGGGCACAGCAGACCACAACGATTCTGGACACCTTGGCTGGTGCATACTACAAGGCTCCACCAGATCTGTCCAGGCATCGGAAGCGCATTTTGAGCAAGCCGATGGTTTGCTCAATGATGCTTCTGGTGGATATGTGACTCACATTGCAGCGCTCCTCAGCATCGTTTGATGGCCTCCTCATCGGTGTCATAAGCCGCTTTTTCAGGGGATAGCCCTTGTTGCCAGGAAGCCATCTGGAAAGTTGGTTTGGCGGATGGAAGAGCTGAGGCACAGTAGACTGCCGCAGAATGAATGAGTCATGGCAGCTGCCAGGGTACTTTGCGCAAACATGCATGATGATCTTCCTGTGGTTACACACCAGCTGGACGTTCAGGGAGTGAAATCCCTTGAAGTTGACAAATACAGCTGGGTTGTGATAGGGGGCCCTAATGGCTACATGTGTGCAGTCAATGATGCCCTGCACCATTGGCAAGCCTGCCATACTGGCAAAGCCAACCGCACGCGCTGTCACACTTGGGCCATCCGTGGAGAAGTGGATTTAATTGTGGGCCTCTGCAAAGAGGGCATCGGTGACCTGCGTGATGCAGGTGTGTGGGGCCGACTGGGAGATGCCGCTGATATCTGCAGCTATTCCCTGGAAGGAGCCCGAAGCAAAGAAGTTGAGTGTGGTGGTGACTTTGACAGCCACTGGTAACGAGTGTTGACACGCTCCTCTGGGCTCCAGGTGTTGGTGCAGCATTGCGCAGATGTCATAGAAACATAGAAACATAGAAGATAGGAGCAGGAGTAGGCCATTCGGCCCCTCGAGCCTGTTCCGCCATTCAATGAGATCATGGCTGATCATCCAAATTCAGTACCCTGTTCCTGCCTTCTCTCCATATCCCTTGATCCCTTTAGCCTTAAGAAATATATCCAACTCCTTCTTGAATATATTTTAATGAATTGGCCTCTACTGCCTTCTTTGGTAGAGAATTCCACAGGTTCACCACTCTCTGGGTGAAAAAATTCCTCCTCATTTCAGTCCGAAATGGCTTACCCTTATCCTTAGACTGTGACCCCTGGTTCTGGACTCCCGACCATCAGGAACATCCTTCCAGCATCTAGTCTGTCTAGTCCTGCTGGAATCTTATGTTTCAATGAGATCCCCTCTCATTCTTCTAAACTCCAGCGAGTGCAAGCCCAATCGACCCAATCTCTCCTCATATGTCATTCCTGCCATCCCAGGTATCAGCCTGGTGAATCTTCGCTGCACTCCTTCCATGGCAAGAATACCCTTCCTCAGATAAGGCGACCAAAACTGCACACAATACTCAAGATGTGGTCTCACCAAGGCCCTGTACAACTGCAGCAAGACATCCTTGTTCCTGTACTCACACCCTCTCGCTACGAAGGCCAACATACCATTTGCCTTCTTAACCGCCTGCTGCACCTGCATGCTTACCTTCAGCGACTGGTGCACAAGGACGCCTAGGTCTCGTTGCACTTCCCCTTCTCCCAATCTATTGCCATTCAGATAATAATCTGCCTTCCTGTTTTTGACACCAAAGTGGATAACCTCGCATTTATCCACGTTATATTGCATCTGCCATGCTTCTGCCCAATCACCCAATCTGTCCAATTCATACTGGAGTTTCTCGGCATCCTCCTCACAGCACACACGCCCACCCAGCTTTGTGTCATCTGCAAACTTGGAGATATTACATCTAGTTCCCTCGTCCAGATCATTAATATATATTGTGAATAGCTGGGGTCCAAGGACCGATCCCTGCAGTACCCCACTAGTAACTGCCTGCCACTCGGAAAAAGAGCCGTTTATTCCAACTCTTTGCTTTCTGTCTGCCAACCAGTTCTCTATCCAAGTCAATACCTTGCCCCCAATCCCATGTGCCTTAACTTTACACGCTAATCTCTTATGCGGGACCTTATCGAAAGCCTTTTGAAAGTCCAAATACACCACATCCACTGGTTCTCCCTTATCTATTTTACCAGTTACATCCTCAAAAAATTCCAGTAGATTAGTCAGCGATTACATCTCTCGAATGTCTCAGCCTCCTTTGGCATTGCTACTCAATCATTCTCAGGAAGCTGATCCTCTGCCTGTAAACCCTGTGTTGGGGGTATCTCCTGCGGCGAGGTGCAGCCCTGCGCTGAGGCCCTCATCAGGTGGGTGAGGAGGAGGTTGGCACTCCTGGTGCTGGTGCTGCCGTTGTGGCTGGTTGTGGTGCTGCCGTGGCTGCTCTTCCTCCAAATCGGACAACCACGATGAGAGGGTATTAAGGTTTCCCATCCCGTAGCTATAGGTTTCACTTGAGGTAAGTAGTTTGCAAACACACACTAGAGGTGGCCTGAAATTATTCCCATCAGGTCACACTGCAGATGGCTGTCAGCTTGAATAGTCAAGGTCAGTAGATGTGCAAAATCTTATCCCAAACCTCCAACAACGAGGTTGTTGCATTTGAATGTCAGCCATGTTTCAGGAGTGCTTTTAAAGGGCTGCACCAATGACTACATATCATGTCCTCCAGCAACTCGTCTCCTTGCAGCTGGACTGTTTCTGACATGTTGGGAAACAGGAGTGTAAGAACTAATACACGCTAGCGGGGTTGGGGTTATTTGTCTCTGGTCAGTCAGAAGCCTCTGAGCTGCTCCAGGGACCCCCTTGCGGTTTCGAAGCGCTCCCCTATTCCTGAGTTCTGACCGCCGGACTTATTCGGTAGCGATGTAAACAGAAAACAACATGACTCGTGGTTTGGGTGCAAAACAGAGCAGTATTTATTGAAAACAAAAGAAAGAAACAACTTAAAATAATCGATATAGCTCTTATGCCTGGTACAACACTTTTGCTTAACGCAATACCCTCAGTGTCCACTAGAGCGCTCTCTGCTCAGTGCAACACTCCTTTATTTTAATACGCGCAGTACACTCAGTGTCCACTAGAGCGCTCCCTGCTCAGTGCAACACTCCTTTATTTTAAATCCAGCACTTTAAAAATAGAAACCACTTGCTCACTACAGCACCTTAGCTTAGTGGCTTTTACTTAAAAACCGCACTTTAATACAGCTGTACAGTATTCACTGAAGCACTTCTCTGCTTAGCGCAACACTCCTTTAAATACAATACTTTAATATCGAAACACAGCGTTCACCACAGCACTTCTCTGCTAGGTGCAACACCCCTTTTAATACAGTTTTAAATACAGTACTTTAAAACAGCTACACAGTGTTCACCACAGCACTTCAGCTTGATGCAACACCCCTCTTAATACAGTTTTAAATACGGTACTTTAAAACAGCTACACAGTGTTCACCACAGCACTTCAGCTTGATGCAACACCCCTTTTAATACAGTTTTAAATACAGTACTTTAAAACAGCTACTCTCTTTTAATACAGTTTTAAATACAGAACTCAGTGTCCAACTGAAGCACTTCCTCTGCTCAGTGCAACACCGTCTTACTTAAATAGGGGAGGAGAAACGGACACAACGAGGGAAGATCGACTAAAATCACAGTTCTTAACAAAATTCCCACTTTACTCCCACCCCTATACCTATCATAAGTTGCCTTGTGGAAGGCCAGAAAAATATATGCTCACCACTGGAAATGCCTGCTCCGTGCCCTGCGAACTTAGATCTTCACTGCCCTGAAGTAAAAAAAAACACCCCAGTGTTTTAAAAGTAAACTGCTGGTGTTTCACCTCTTCAGGCAGGCTCCCACACTGTAGAGGGACACGGACGCGAGGCCAGAGAGAGAGAGAGCTTCTGGGAAGCTATCTTTTATACCCCCATTTGGGGCCCGCCCAGATCCGGAGGTATCTGGGCTAAAAATAAAAAGGATCCAACTGCCCCATTGTCCAGTAATGGGTTTGGATGAATCACCCAATCATTTTAAACTGTTCCTTTTCTCAGTTTAAATGTCTCTTCAATTGTCTGTGCTGAGCTTTGAATGAAGCTGCAGTTTAAATGTGTCTTCACAGAATCACAGAAACCCCACAGTGCAGATAGAGGCCATTTCGGCCCATCGAGCCTGCACCGACACATATCCCACCCGATCCCCGTAACCCCTACACCAACACATATCCCACCCTATCCCTGTAACCCCATGTATTTAATTCCCCTAACACTAAGGGTCAATTTATCATAGACAATCAACCTAACCCGCACATCTTTGGACTGTGGGAGGAAACCGGAGCACCCGGAGAAAACCCACGCAAACACGGGGAGAATGTGCAAACTCCACACAGACAGTCTCCCGAGGCCGGATTCGAACCCGGGTCTCTGGTGCTGTGAGGCAACAGTGCTAACCACTATGCCACTATGCTGCCCTTCATTGTATGTGATGGGCTATTGAACGATTTCCATTCATCCTGATGGGTTTTGAATGGAGCTGTATTACTATGTAAACAGCTTGGGAGGCTATAGTAAACAGAAGTCATTGTTCAATTGTTCTTGTGGTCAGGCTGAAATCGCAGTCAAGTGGTTGATCCTTTGTGCAAACATCTTGTAGCAGTTTCTGTAAACATATCGATTATCTGCTGTGGAGGGTGGGGGGGGTGGGAAGTCCCCTTTGATTGAACCTTTCTTCCACAGACACAGAAAGCTGTTTTCCAAGTCCTTTTGTCTTCGGCCATGTGGTCTGACGGCCATTTTGATCCCTGGATTTTTCTTAAAGGTAAATCACCCAGGGATTCTTTAATCAAAAATTAATCTTCAGAGCTGTAGGAAATTTTGAAATTATTGCGAAATCCTACAGGAGCCAGAGGCACGAAAATGGGAAACCACTATCAAAATAGGATTAGCAAGGCAGTTAACAGGCTCTTAACTGCCATAACTACCTGTCCCACCAGTTCCAGTCAGGTCAGTTTGGAAGCGGCTAAACAGACACTCATGAAAATCGGGTGGGAGGCGGGTTGGCTGTCTGAAGCCATTTTTTCTGATTTTTGCTACAAACCCACCTCCAAACCCGCCTCCTCAGGGCTATTAAAATCGAGCCCTATAATTCCATAGGCATGCCTTTAACCTGTCAACTGTGGAATGTTTATATAACACTTCTTCTTCTTCTTAGGCAGTCCCTCAGAACCGAGGATGACTTACTTCCACATTAAAAATGACTTCGCAGGTGACTGATGAGTCCAATGCGGGACCTACAGTCTCTGTCACAGGTGGGGCAGATGGTGGTTGAAGGGGCGGGTGGGTGGGGTGCTTGGGTTGACGTGCGCTCCTTGCGCTGCCTGTGCTTGGCTTCCGCTTGCTCCCGGCGAAGAGACTCGAGGTGTTCAGCGCCTTCCTGGATGCTTCTCCTCCACTTTGTGTGGTCTTGGGCCAGGGATTGCCAGGTGTCGGTGGGGATGTTACACTTTTTCAAGGAGGCTTTGAGGGTGTCCTTGAAGCATTTCCTCTGCCCACCTGGGGCTCTCTTGCTGTGCCGGAGCTCCGAGTAGAGCGCTTGTTTTGGGAGTCTCGTATTGGGCATACGGACAATGTGACCTGTCCATCGGAGCTGATTGAGCGTGGTCAGAGCTTCGATGCTGGGGATGTTGCCCTGAGCAAGAACACTGACGTTGGTGCGCCTATCCTGCCAATGGATTTGCAGGATCTTGCGGAGGCAGCGTTGGTGGTACCTCTCCAGTGCTTTGAGGTGCCTGCTGTACATGGTCCATGTCTCTGAGGCATACAGCAGGGCGGGTATCACTGCTGCTCTGTAGACCATGAGCTTAGTGCCGGGTTTGAGGTCCTGGTCTTCAAACACTCTCTTCCTCAGGTGACCGAAGGCTGCACTGGCACACTGAAGGCGGTGTTGGACTTCGTCGTCGACGTCTGCCCTTGTTGACAGTAGGCTCCCGAGGTATGGAAAGTGGTCCACGTTGTCCAAGGCCTTGTCGTGGATTTTGATAATCGGGGGGCAGCACTGTGTGGCGGGGGCAGGTTGGTAGAGGACCTTTGTCTTATGGATGTTTAGTGTAAGGCCCATGCTCTCGTATGCGTCGGTGAAGGTGTTTACAATGGTTTGGAGTTCGACCTCCGAGTGAGCGCAGACGCAAGCTTCGTCTGCATACTGTAATTCGACGACAGAGGATGGGACGACCTTGGATCTGGACTGGAGGCGACGGAGGTTGAACAGTTTCCCGTTTGTTCTGTAAATTAGCTCCACTCCAGTGGGGAGCTTACTGAGGGTGAGATGGAGCATTGCAGCAAGGAAGATCGAGAAGAGCGTTGGTGCGATGACACAGCCTTGCTTGACCCCGGTTCGTATGTGAATTGGGTCTGTGGTGGAACCATTGGTCAGGATCACGGCTTGCATGTCGTCGTGAAGCAGGCGGAGGATAGTGACAAACTTTGGAGGGCAGCCGAATTTGAGGAGTACACTCCATAATCCCTCACGGTTGACAGTGTCGAAGGCCTTTGTGAGATCAAAGAAGGCCATGTACAGTGGTTGGTGCTGTTCCCTACATTTCTCTTGTAATTGGCGTGCGGTGAAGTTCATGTCCATTGTGCCCCTTAGTGGGCGGAATCCGCATTGCGACACTGGGAGGAGCTCTTCGGCCACTGGGAGAAGGCGATTGAGGAGGATTCTTGCGATGACTTTCCCTGTGGCAGATAGCAGGGAAACTCCTCTGTAATTACCGCAATCGGACTTGTCACCTTTCTTGAAGATGGTCACAATTATGGCATCTCTGAGATCCCCTGGCATGCTCTCCTCCTTCCAGGTAAGAGAAATTAATTCATGAATTCGCACCAGTAGTGCTTCTCTGCCATGCTTTAGTGCCTCGGCGGTGATTCCATCTGCTCCTGAGGCCTTGTTGTTCTTCAGTTGTCGGATGGCCTTTTGAACCTCATGCCGGGCTGGGGTTGTGCTGAGATGGTGGCGGGTAGCATGCTGTGGGATGGAGTTGAGGACACTCGTGTCGAAGACAGAGTCGTGGTTAAGGAGATCTTCGAAGTGCTCCTTCCAGCGAGCACTGACTGCTTCCCTGTCCTTGATGAGTACCTCTCTGTTCTTGGCCCGCAGTGGGGAAGGGCCTTGGGTGCTTGGGCCGTAGATGGTCTTGACTGCACTAAAGAATCCACGCACGTCGTGGTTGTCGGCTAGCTGCTGGATCTCCTGCGCTTTCTCCACCCACCATCTGTTCTTTAGGTCGCAAGTTTTTTGTTGGACCTCGGCCTTCAGGCTTCTGTAGAGCTGCTTTCTTGCTCTCGAGTTCTGTTGCTGTTTCCAGATCAGAAATGCCTTGTGCTTGCGGCTTATTAGCTCCTGGATCTCCTGGTCATTCTCGTCGAACCAGTCTTGGTGTTTCCTGGTTGAGTGACCGAGCGTCTCTTCACATGTGCTGATTATGGAGGCCTTGAGTGCAGACCAGACGCTGTGGGCACTCTGTGTCTCTGCATCACTGGGAGTCGACAGGTTGTTTGTGAAGCGCAGGCTGAATAGGGCTTTCTTAGTGGGGTCTTTGAGTGCTCCAGCGTTAATTTTCCTGCGGCATTGTTTCTGTTGCCGCCGCTGTTTTGGGGCTACATTGATGGAGATGACAGAGCGGATTAGGCGGTGGTCTGTCCAGCAGTCATCAGCTCCTGCGGACATCCTTGCGGTCCCTCACTCGGACGATGAACACTACAGGAATTGCCACATGATGCTGCATTCCCTAAGGTCACAATCAGCAGAAAAACCTTCAGTCCAACATTGGCCCAGTTTTGCGGTCATCGGCGAAGGGACAGCGCTCACTACTGACCTCGAAAAAAGCTGCCCACAAAGATTTAGCGGGCTCTAGAGCATAGATTTCCTTTGAAATTGGTGGCATTTATAGCGGATCTGTGGTGTCCAGCAACAGGGCAGGCAGCAGGCAGGCTGATCAGCCAATCAGATTGAAGAATTCTCAGAGACAGCAAAGCAGGAAGTAAAAAAGCATGGAATATAAGTCACATTTTAATCATTGTACAGAAAGCAAAATAAAGATTTGGACATACACATGGGATTAAGTGAAAAGCTGAAATATCATAAAGAAACTTTAAAAAGTAAAATAAAAATGAACAACATAAGAATTAGGAGCAGGAGTAGGCCATATGGCCTCTCGAGCCTGCTCCGCCATTCAATAAGATCATGGCTGATCTTCAACCTCAACCCAACTTTCCCACCCGATCCCCATACCCCTTGATTCCCCTAGAGTCCAAAAATCTATCTATCTCAGCCTTGAATATACTCAATGACTCAGCATCCACAGCCCTTTGGGGCAGAGAATTCCAAAGATTCACAACCCTCTGAGTGAAGAAATTCCTCCTCATCTCAGTCTTAAAAGGCCGACCCCTTATCCTGAGATTATGTCCCCTAGTTCTAGACTCTCTAGCCAGGGGAAACAACCTCTCAGCTTCTATGCTGTCAATTCCCCTCAGGATCTTATGGGGGAAAAATTCAGTATTGCCCCATTTGGGGCGCTATTATCGGCTGTGCGCAAAGTTTAGCGCCTGGCGCTAATTATCGCCTCCGACGGCAAACTTGGCTTTTATCGCCCCTGGAGGTGATTGGAGCGCTAAATCAGGCGCTTCACACCTGTCTTAAGGCGCAAAGGCCGAGGAGTGAGGCGTTACCTCAGAGCACTGGCAAAGCAAGGAAGGGCCAATCAAAATGAACCTACAAAGTGCTGCTCAGTACCCAAAACTCCACACAGCGTTGAATCTCTCCAGTAGTCTCTCTCTCTCTCTCTCTCTCTCTCTCTCCGAATGCGTGGTGCAAAAATGTCACCAACAAAAAAGGGCAGGAAGTGGTTGCCTTTAAATAGCGCTCCCCGCTCCCTTTCTGACTGCAAAATGCTCCCCTCAACCTGTTGTTGCTAGCGGCAGGCGGTAAGGCAGGGGGCACCACTCAATATCCGGTCCGGGGCGCTACCAGGGCATTGCGCACTCGACTGACATCACGATCTGCCGTCGCAGGAGATCATGTCGGTAGTGTTTAGCACTGCCGCAAAATGTCTAGTTAATTTCACAAGTGGTGCAAACATCGCCGCGCCTGAGCGCTAGTTGCTTTGCGCTCCATTAGCACCCTCTTAAGGCGCTAACGGGAGGCGCAAGCAACTGAATTTTTCCCCCTATATGTTTTAATGAGATCACCTCTCATTCTCCTAAACTCCAGAGAGTACAGGCCCAATCTACTCAAGCTCTCCTCATAGGACAACCCTCTCATCCCAGGAATCAATCTAGTGAACCTTTGTTGCACTGCCTCTAAGGCAAGTATATCCTTCCTTAGGTAAGGAGATCAAAACTGTACACAATACTCCAGATGTGGTCTCACCAATGCCCTGTATAATTGTAGCAAGACTTCCTTACTCTTGTACTACAACCCCCTTTTAATAAAGGCCAACATGTTTCTTGTACTAGGACAACTAAATCTCTCTGAACACCAACATTTAATAGTTTCTCACCATTTAAAAAATACTCTGTTTTCCTATTCTTCCTTACCAAAGTGAATAACCTCACATTTCCCCTCATTACACACCATCTGCCACCTTATTGCCCAGTCACTTAATCTATCTATATCCCTTTGCAGGCTCTTTGTGTCCTCCTCAAGCTTACTTTCCCACCTAGCTCTGTATCATCAGCAAACTTGGATACATTGTACTCAGTCCCTTCACCTAAGTCATTAATATAGATTGTAAATAGCTGAGGCCCAAACACTGATCATTGCGGCATCCCACTAATAACAGCCTGCCAACCTGAAAATGACCCGTTTATCCCTATTCTATGTTTTGTGTCCATTAACCAATCCTCTATCCATGCTAATACATTACCCCCAACCCCATGAGCCATCTTGCAAAACAACCTTTTATGTGGCACCTTATCAAATGCCTTTTGGAAATCCAAATATACTACATCCACTGGTTCCCCTTTATCTACCCTGCCACTTACATCCTCAAAAAACTCTAATAAATTGGTCAACCACGATTTCCCTTTCATAAAACCGTGTTGACTCTGCCTAATCATATTATGATTTTCTAAGTGCTCTGTTACCACTTCCTTAATAATGGATTCCAGCATTTTCCCGACGACTGATGTCAGGCTAACTGGCTGTAGTTCCCTGTTTTCTCTCTCCCTCCTTTCTTGAATATATTTGCTACCTTCCAATCCACTGGGACCATTCCAGAATCATGGGATTTTTAGAAGATCACAACCATTGCATCCACTGCCTCTGTAGCCACCTCTTTTAGAATGCTAGGACGTAGGCCATCAGGTTCAGGGGATTTGTTGGCTTTTAGTCCCATTAGTTTCTGAAGTACTTTTTCTCTACTGATATTAATTACTTTAATTTCCTCACACTCATTAGCCCCTTGGTTCCCCACTATTTTTGGTATGCATTTTTATTATTTTAAAAATGATGCAATTTTTAAATGTTCTTCTGAGGAAATGAGACTCCACACTTGTAAAATTAGTTTTTCAGGGCCAGAGAGGTTGTTCAGCAGTAATTATGACTTAGTATGCCGTTAAAAACTCAGTTACTCCTGATTGTACAAGGCTTAACATTTTCAATGATTTTTACAGCGAGAATAGTGCATAAAACTTGAAGTTCACGTCCAATCACAGATTCTATGTTGATTCCATCTGTCAAGACTGCAGCAGCGCATCCTGTGGAGGAGCAGGGTATCACTGACAGCAGCTTCCGGATTTCTGCGTTTAAATGCGCATATGCTGACACCAGAAGTTGCTGTCAATGTTACATTGTAATGACAGCGAACATTGACAGTTTCATCATCATTACAACTGCAAATTCTGGGCCATTATCTTTCACTTTTATTGGCTCAACTGTTGAATAATATGCAAAATTCCAAATGGTGCTAGGTGGCCAGATAGCTTGGCTTTGGTGCGTTGAAGTGCCAGAACGGGAGCTTGCACTCAAGTTATGTTGCTGCTTTTGTGTTGATGCACAACGGAAACCATTCTGCCTCAACATGAAAATGGCACTATAACTGCACCCTAAAAGTGTCCTTTAGGTGCTATGTTACATGCTGGTCATTGCTCAACAAGGTATATAGATGATTTGGATTGTGACATTTGTCATCTGTTAAATATGACTGGGCAATTTTTTCAGTTAGTTGGAATTGTGAGCCCAAGGTCCTCCATATACGCCTGGGGAATGTTCAGTTCCCAGGTGCAAAGGAAAAGGAAAAGTTCCAGAGTCCCCTGATGCCACGTCTCCATTTCCTTTATGATGCCGAGGGATCTCCTGGGGCTCCAGTAAGGAAGCACTGTGCCTGGAGCAGGTAGGAGTGAGGGATGGTGATGAAACTGATGTGGGAGGACCATAGGGGAGCCTTTTGCATAATTTTGCTGCAGTTATGTCAGGGGACCACCCAAACACAGGAGCACTAGAAAATGTCTGTGAGCCTCGTGCCTGGCCCCCTTAGATTGGGAGTTCTGAAAACAAAGAACGGAAAAGCCAAAGAAGCCTAAGGTGCTGCACTGGCTACTCAGGGGCGTCAAGTTTCTGGACAACAACCAGAAGGTTCTTGCGCTGCCAACCATTTCTGCTACTGCAGGATCTCAGGCCTACTGCAGTGGCTGGATTCCACCCAGGGAATGTTAGGTCTCTGCAAATGATCTGAACCCGGAAATCCAATTAGGTTCTGGTCATGTCAGGCAAAGTGCACTTTGGGTGTGCTCTGCCTGTCCTCGGCCCAAATGAAAGGAGGGGGAAAAGTTGGAACGAGGGAATCCAGAGTTTACAGGCAGAGTAGGCAGGTAAAGCATTGGGACTGACAACATTTGGAATTCTTGCCCAAAATCTGATAAGATAGAATTTAATATTTCAAATTTAAGCTAGACATCCATGTTACATTGTTATAGTATCACATCGTTAACTGGAACTACTTTGGTATGGAACTACTTTGGTATGGTGTAGTTATATTGCTATGTGGCACACTGCACGGGCAGTGCACAGTGCAGCGTCGGACATCTTGTATCACTCCGCACCATGCGGCAAAAGCAAGAATACAGCTAAATAAAAGCACTAATTAAAAATGAACTAAAAGGTCTGTAATATATATATAGTATAAGAACACAAGGAGACACAACATGGTGGCAGCGGTATAAGTGAGTACAAATTCTGCTATACGAACTACGAATAAGACGAAAAGTGATTTTATGAGCTGATTGTGAGTGCCGGTGTCTGCGGTGATTGAAAGTGAAACTAAAATGATGGCTGCCGCTGCACTGACTGTGCAAATGCAACCCCTCATGAACTGGGAAGCCGACGATATAGTAGAAGCATTCTGCAAGTTCAAACAGAAATGTGAGCTTACATTCAAAAGCTTCCTGAAGGGTACTACCAATGAGGAAAAGGTTAGTTACATTCTGTTGTGGACAGGAGAAAAAGGCCTAGATTTGTATAATAGCTGGAGTTTGACTGAAGAGGAAAAGGAAAACCCAGCGACAATTTTTGATAAATTCAGCAACCATCTAGAGCCTAAATCCAATCACCGTATACACAGATACAAATTCCAGAGTCCAAGACAGGAACCCGGTGAAACAGCTGACAATTTCCTGACAAGGCTGAGAAATGAAGCCAGCAAGTGTAAATTTAAGGAAATGGAGGAAAGGCTTGTGGACCAGCTAATATGGGGGTCAGTGCATGTAGAGGTACAAAAAGCCCTGATAGGAAAAGAAAAGCTCGGAATAACAGAGGCTATAGATACTGCGAGAGCTCATGAAGCCATGAAGCAGCAAATGAAAACGCTGATTTCTCAAACGGCTGACATGCGGACAGCTTCTGAGACGGACAACAGAGTGGATGCAGTGAGACAAAAGTACAATTTCTGCACATGACAATGGGGGAAACATGTGCAGAAATTGTGAAAGACTGCATGATTACACAGACAAGAGGAAATGTCCAGCATATGGAACAAGCTGCAATGCATGTGGCAAACTAAACCACTGGGAAAAGAGGTGTAGAACGAAGAAAGGAGGAACATACATCAACAACAAAGGCGGACAGCAGAACCAGAGAAAGAAACACAATATACATGCCATGGATGAGCAGGATGATGATGATGATCACGACAATGCACTAAACATCGAAACCATAAAGGTACAGCTTCACGAGATGTCCAGAGCGGAAAATACTCCGAGGAGAGAATTGCACACCATCATCCAAATCAAAAAAAAGGTCAAAGGTCGGCCCACAACCATCAACTTAAAGTTGAAGCTGGACACAGGGGCTCAGAGCAACATTCTCCCATTGAGACTGTACCAGCAGATCTTTCCCGAAAACCTGAGAGAAGATGGCTACCCGAAAAGCGGTTGTTTAAAGGCAAGTAATGTCACGCTGACAGCATACGGGGGGAGTGAGATTAAACAACTCGGAATAACTTTTATCAAAGGGACACATAAAAGAAAGAACATCAACTGCATGTTCTATGTCACCGACACTGAGGGGCCAGCGATCCTGGGATTAAACAGCTGCGAGAAGTTGAGATTGATCTCAGTGCATCACGAGCTGACGGAAACGTCACTGAAGATAGACAGCAACACCCCACTGGAGAACCACCCACAAATCAAGAGTAAAAAAGACTTGATAGACAGAAGAAAACCAGTCACTCTGCAAGTAGATGCTTCTACCAGAGGACTAGGGGCAGCTCTGGTGCAGGAAGGAAAGCCGATAGCTTTCGCATCAAAGGCCTTGACATCAGCCGAGACGAGATACACCAACATAGAAAGAGAACTATTAGCAGTGTACAGATGCGAGAAATTCCATACATACCTATACGGCAGGCGATTTACAATAGAGAGTGACCATCGTCCACTAGAACAGATCTATAAGAAGAATCTGTGCAAAGCGCCTGCAAGACTGCAAAGACTACTTCTAAGGATCCAAAGCTATGACTTCACGCTTAAATATAAGCCAGGAAAGGAAATGGTGCTAGCAGATGCGTTGTCTCGATTGTCACCATATGAGAAACACGAGGTGGAGGGCCTAACAGTAAAAATCCACCACCTAGTGAATGTTACCCCTACAAAGCTCAGTCAAATCAGAGATGAGACTAGCAAAGATGAGGAGTTGCAGCTGCTCACACAACAAGTAATACAGGGGTGGCTGGAGAGAATCCAGCAGGTACAGGCGACAATTCGTCAATACTGGACGATTAAAGACGATATTGCAGTAGAAGACGGTATTCTCCTTGCTGGATCGAGGATCATCGTGCCAAAGACGATGCAGACACAACTTCTCCATCTCATACATGAAGGCCACATGGGAATGGAGAAATGCAAGCTGAGAGCCAGATCAGCTGTATACTGGATAGGCATGTACAAAAATATCGAACAGATGGTCTCTGCATGTGGTATATGCCAGAAATACAGAAATGCACAACAGAAAGAGGAGATGATACCTAGTGAAATACCGTCAAGACCATGGCACACTGTTGGGGCAGATCTCTTGATGTGCAATCAAGTGCATCATAGTGACAGATTACTATTCCAAGTTTCCTTTTGTGAGAAGGATGAAAGACTTGCGAACCACAACTACCACCAGGATTGCAAAGAGCTTGTTTGCTGAACAAGGAATCCCGGAAAAGGTAATCTGTGACAATGGAACCCAGTTCACATTGAGTGAATTCAGAGCTCTGGCAGAAAAGTATGGGTTCAAAATAGTAACCTCATCCCCACATTTCCCAAGGGGACACGGGTTCATCGAAAGACAGATCCAGACTGTCAAGAGAACTCTCATCAAAAGTAGTGAGATGGGGGAAGACCAAGACCTTGCCCTCCTATCACTCAGATCAACACCACTGAAAGCAGACATGAAATCACCTGCGGAATTGCTGAATGGGAGGAAGTTTAAGACTACACTACCAGCAAAAATACATCCTCCCCAGGACCAGGAGGACTTCAGACAAAAGCTGGCAGAAGCACAAATCGTAGGAAGCAAACATTACGATAAACATGCAAAGACGCGACCAGAATTGCTGAATGGACAATCAGTGCATGTGCAAGACCCGGTGTTGAAAACCTGGAATCCAGCCAAGGTCATTGGAAAAGCTGATACTCCAAGATCCTACTTCGTAGAGACTGAACCTGGTAACCAATACAGATGGAACAGACTCCACATCAGACCTTCACCTGAACTGGATAAGCAGCAGACAACATCAGCAACATTGACAACACCAGCTACCACAAGCAGTACAACACCAGAAACAAGCGCTACAAATTAAACAACCACGAGCATGCACACTCCAACTCCAAAGGCGACAGCAACAACAACAACGAGAGCGGAAGGAATGGTCACCAAAACACCGCAGAGAGGAATGGTCACCACCAAATCCACAAGATGGAGGGACAACATCCAACCACCTGAGCGATACCGCGAATAAAAAAAAACCTCACGATTCGTTGTAGTTGATAATAATAGTTTAGATATAATATTTGTTCATTTAAATTGTAAAATTTCATGTTTTCGTTTTTTGAGAAAGAGGGATGTTACATTGTTATAGTATCACATCGTTAAATGGAACTACTTTGGTATGGAACTACTTTGGTATGGTGTAGTTATATTGCTATGTGGCACACTGTGCACGGGCAGTGCACAGTGCAGCGTCGGACATCTTATATCACTCCGCACCATGCGGCAGCACTGTAACAAAAGCAAGAATACAGCTGAATAAAAGCACTAACTAAAAATGAACTAAAAGGTCTGTAATATATATATATACTAGCTGGGGGAGCCCGGCTTTGCCAGGGCTGTTTTGGGCCAGGCGGTTTAAATCGAGTGCCAGGCTTTGGGGTCTCTCTGTGTCCCTCTGTGAATCTGCTGCCGGGCGGTTTAAATGGAGTCCCAGGCTTTACATAAGAACATAAGAACATAAGAAATAGGAGCAGGAGTAGGCCAATTGGCCCCTCGAGCCTGCTCCGCCATTCAATAAGGTCATGGCTGATCTGATCCTAACCGCCAATCCACTATGACAGGACTATCTCCTGAATCTAACAGAATTAGACACACGAAAACAGGAGCAGGATCAGGCTACACGGCCCCTGGGCCCGCTCCACTACCCACAGGACCATGACCGATCCGAACCTAGACTCATGTCCAAATTCCTGCCCGCTCCCCGTAACCCTTAATTCCCTTTTCTACTAGGAAACTGTCTATTTCTGTTTTAAATTTATGTAATGATGTAGCTTCTACAGCTTTTTGGGGCAGCATATTCCATGGACCTACCACCCTCTGAGTGAAGTAGTTCCTCCTCATCTCAGTTTTGAAAGAGCAGCCCCTTATTCTAAGACTATGCCCCCTAGTTCTAGTTTCACCCATCATCTGGAACATCCTCCCTGCATCCACCCGATCCAACCCCTTCACAATCTTATATGTTTCAATAAGATCGCCTCTCATTCTTCTGAACTCCAATGAGTAGAGTCCCAATCTACTCAACCTCTCCTCATATGTCCATCCCCTCATCCCCGGGATTAATTGAGTGAACCTTCTTTGTACTGACTCGAGAGCAAGTATGTCCTTTCTTAAGTATGGACACCAAAACTGTATGCAGTATTCCAGGTGCGGTCTCACCAATACCTTGTACAACTGAAGCAATACCTCCCTATTTTTATATTCTATCCCCCTAGCAATGAAAGCCAACATTCCATTGGCCTTCTTAATCACTTGCTGCACCTGCATACTAACCTTTTGAGTTTCGTGCACCAGGACCCCCAGATCCCTTTGTACTTCAGTACTTTCAAGTTTCTTGCCATTAAGATAATAACTTGCTCTACGATTTTTCCTGCCAAAGTGCATAACCTCACACTTTCCAGTATTGTATTCCATCTGCCAAATCTCTGCCCACTTACTTAGCCTGTCTATGTCCCCTTGCAGGTTTTTTATGTCCTCCTCACTCACTACTTTCCCTCCCATCTTAGTATCATCTGCAAACTTTGACGTGTTACACTCGGTCCCCTCCTCCAAATCGTTAATATAGATTGTAAAGAGTTGGGGACCCAGCACTGACCCCTGCGGAACACCACTGGTTACTGATTGCCAGTCTGAATATGAACCATTTATCCCAACTCTCTGCCTTCTGTTAGATAGCCAATCCTCTATCCATGCCAGAATATTACCCCCAATCCCGTGATTTTTTATCTTAAGCAATAATCTTTTGTGTGGCACCTTGTCAAATGCCTTTTGGAAGTCTAAATACACTACGTCCACTGGTTCACCTTTATCCACCCTATATGTTACTTCCTCAAAGAACTCCAGCAAATTTGTCAAACATGACTTCCCCTTCATAAAACCATGCTGACTTTGTCTTATTAAATTATGATTATCCAAATGTCCTGTTACTGTCTCCTTAATAATGGACTCCAAAATTTTACCTACCACAGATGTTAGGCTAACTGGTCTATAGTTTCCAGCCTTCTGTCTACTGCCCTTTTTAAATAAGGGTGTTACATTAGCAGTTTTCCAGTCTGCCGGGACCTTTGCTGAGTCCAGGGAGTTTTGGAAGATTATTACCAATGCATCCACAATCCCTACCGCCACTTCCCTCAAAACCCTGGGATATAAGCCATCAGGTCCAGGTGATTTATCCGCCTTGAGTCCCATTATTTTACCAAGTACTACTTCCTTAGTGATTTTAATCGTATTTAGCTCCTCCCCCCCTATAGCCCCCTGCTTGTCAAGTGTTGGGATATTCTTGGTGTCCTCTACTGTAAAGACTGATGTAAAATATTCATTCAGTGTTTTTGCCATCTCCATATTTCCCACCATTAATTTCCCGGTCTCATCCTCTAAGGGACCAACATTTACTTTAGCCACCCTTTTTCTTTTTATATAACTATAAAAACTCTTACTATCTGTCTTTATATTTTTTGTTAATTTACTTTCATAATGTATCTTCCCTTTCTTAATCAATCTTTTTGTTATTTTTTGCTGTCTTTTAAAGTTTTCCCAATCCTCTATCCTCCCACTAGATTTGGCTACCTTATATGCCCTTGTTTTTAGTCGAATACTATGCTTAATTTCTTTACTTAGCCACGGATGGCTGTCTTTTCTTTTACACCCTTTTTTTCTCAGTGGAATATACTTTTTTTGGAATTTGTAAAATAACTCCTTAAATGTACACCACTGATCATGTATCGTCTTATCCTTTAACCTATTTTCCCAATCCACTTTACTCAATTCCGCTCTCATACCTTCATAGTCTCCTTTATTCAAGCTTAGCACGCTTGTTTGAGATACAGCCTCCTCACCCTCTAACTGAATATGGAATTCAACCATGTTATGGTCATTCATTCCAAGGGGATCCTTTACTAGGACATTTTTAATTAATCCTGTCTCGTTACACAGGACCAGATCTAAGGTTGCTTGCCCCCTGGTTGGTTCAGTTACATACTGCTCAAGAAACCCATCCCTAATACACTCAATGAACTCATCCTCAAGGCAGCCCTGCCCAATTTGATTCGTCCAATTTATATGATAGTTAAAATCCCCCATAATTATAGATGTTCCCTTATTACAAGCCTCAACTATTTCCTGATTGATACTCCGTCCAACCGAGTTGCGACTGTTCGGAGGCCTATATACTACACCCACTAGTGTTTTTTTCCCCTTACTATTCCTTATCTCCACCCAAACTGTTTCATTATCCTGATACTTTGACCCAATATCATTTCTCTGTATTACAGTGATTCCTTCCTTTATTAACATAGCCACCCCACCTCCCCTTCCTTCCTGCCTGTCCTTCCTGATTGTTAAATAACCTGGTATGTTTAATTCCCAGGCATTGTCACCCTGCAGCCATGTTTCTGTAATGGCCGCAAGATCATACCCATATGTAGCTATTTGTGCCTTTAACTCATCTATTTTGTTACGAATGCTACGTGCATTCAGATAGAGAACTTTCAAATATGTTTTGTGACACTTAGTTCCTGCTATTGCCCTTTTTATTACTTTACCTTTTACTCCACACCTTCTACCCCTTCCTGACACGCTCTGGTTTTTAATTTCCCCACTGCTACCTAAGTCTATGACCTTCTCTGTTGTCATTTGTATTATTTGCTCTCTGGGAACCTCCCCCCCACTAGTTAGTTTAAAGTGAATCTGGTGCCGGGCAACATTTTAAATCGAGTCCCAGGCTTTAGGGCCCTGTCTGTGTCCCTTTGTGAATCTGCTGCCGGGCAACATTTCTACCTTTTAATACCTTGAAAGATGAAAGTGAAAGTACTTATAAAAGGTTTTTGGTAAATCTTATGTTATTTTTAAAAGAGAAACTAACTTTTTCAAAGCTGGATGATCAAAGGGCTTTCAGGCCCTGTCTCTCTCTCCCTGTGTGAATCTGCTGCCGGGCAACATTTCTACCTTTTAATACCTTGAAAGATGAAAGTGAAAGTACTTATAAAACATTTTTGGTAAATCTTGTTATTTTTAAAAGAGATACTAACTTTTTCAAAGCTGGATGATCAAAGTAGTTTGAGCTGGAAGCTGAAGTAATGGCAGTGAAACAATGGCTGCCAGATCCCTGAGATGAAAACGATTAGTCCCGCCCACACACACACACACCGATTGGCCAACCATCAGGGGACCGTACTGTAGGATTGGTCAATCGTGACGGCACAGGATTGGTCGAACCTTGACGTCAGTCAATCAATGCTAAGTAGCAGATAATGAGTTTAATTTTGAAGGTTTTTTGCATAAGGCGCGAACAATTTCCGTCCGACCGAAAAGTAAATACGCTTACGAGCGTCCCGGAAGCGTAAGCTTTCTTCGGAGGTAACGCGCGCGTAGGTACGCCGTATAACTTTCGAGCGCATAGCCGGACAGACGCACACCCGAGGACAGACAGAAGGACAGACAGACAGATCGACTCCTTTATATATATAGATATAGGCCTAGAAATTCACTTTGGGCCCGCCAGCTGGCGTGCGCTCAAAAGTTAGTGCTGAGCGCGGAGCCAGTTGCGCCCGTCAGATATTCGTTTTTTGCACCCCAAGTCGGAACCGGGCGCTATTCCAGGGTGTGCCCGCCCCCGCTTGGGGCGCTGAAACTGAATTTCAGTGCTCTAGGCGCCGCTGCGCCACCCGCTGCGGAGCGGCAGGCTGCGGCACTGCAGGCCTCCTCCTTCTCTTAAGGGGGAGGTGCCTGCAACGGGGAGATCGCCGCTGGATAGTGCTGGCAAATGTGCCCGGCACATCGGAGAAGTGCCGGGTTTGCGGAAAGCAGCCGGCAATGCCGCGGGGGGGGGTGGAGGAGGCCGGGGAAGGAGGTGCGGGCAGGCGGCCGCCGAAAAAGCGGCCGGCCGCACCTCCACCTTAAAGCGCCCCACTAAGGCTACAGTACAGCCCCGTTTTCTGATCGCTGTTTGCGGCCGCTGCGGAAGAGGCGGCCGCAACTAAATATGGCGGTCAGGCCGGTAGTGGGGCGGTAGCGGGGCACTACGCACACCGATGACGTCATCGGTGGTGGCGCAGCGCTACTGGCTAACGCCGCCATTACCGCAGCGCTGAATATCGGCGAAAGCTCAGCAAGTGGCACAAAAGCCCTCTTTGGGCGAAAACTGGGCGCAAAGCCTACTGAAAATCTAGGCCACAGTATATAAGAACACAAGGAGACACAACAATCCAAATGTCAAACTGTGCTATTTACAAAGAGGTAAAGTGATAGAAATAATGAACAAACTTGCACTTATATAATGCATGTCATGTCCTTTGCACGTCCCAAATCACTTCACAGCCAATGAATTACTTTTGATATGTTGTTACTGTTGTTGTGCAAGCAAACACAGCCAAATTGTGCACAGAAAAGTCCCACAAACAGAAATGAGATGAATGACCAATTAACCTATTTTTGGTGCTGTTGGTTGAGGGATCAGTGTTAGCAGGACACTGGGAGAACTTCCCTGCTGTTCCTTGAATTATGCCACAAGATCTTTTGTGTTCAATAGCAAAATACTGCAGATGCTGGAAATCCGAAATAACAACAGAAAATGCTGGAAAAACTCAGCAGGTCAGGCAACATCCAACTCAAATTTCTCTCCACGGATGTTGCCTGACCTGTTGAGTTTTTCCAGCATTTTCTATCTTTTGTGTTCACCTGGGAGGACAGATTTAACATCTCATTCGAAAGACAGCACCTCCAACAATGCAGCACTCGCTCAGTCCCGCTCTGAAATGTGGACAGAGGAATGTCATATGAACGTGTTAAACATTCATCTGCTAATATTGCCAATTAACTTCTAGTCTATAACTTTGAGGGCTAAAAATTCAGTTAGGGGCGCCCAGCTCGCCTGGGCGCCGGAATTACCGCTGCGCGCGGAGCCACTTGCGCCAGCGGGAAATTCACTTTCAGCGCCCCAAGTGGAAGCCGGCCGCTAAACAAGGGTTTCGGCGCCCCGCTTGGGGCGCTGAAACTGAATATCGGCGTGTTAAGTGCCGCAGCGCCACCCGCTGCGGCATGGCAGCCTGCGGTACTGCAGGCCTTCCTCTCAGTCTTAAGGGGGAAGTGCCTGCAACAGCGCGATCCCCGCTCGCGAGTGCCGGCAAATGAGCCCGGCACCAAGGAGAATTGCCGGGCTCTCTGGAAACAGCCGGCAATGCCGCGGGGGGGGGGGGGGTGGGTGTAGGAGGCCGGGGAAGGAGGTGCGGGCAGGCGGCCACCGAAAAAGCGGCCGGCCGCACCTCCACCTTAACTCGCCCCAGTACCGGCACAGGAAGGCCCCGTGTACCGGTCGCTGTTTGCGGCCGGCGCGGGCGAGGCGGCTGCAACCAAATATGGCCAGTGGGGCGATAGCGGGGCGCTGCGCACACCGATGACGTCATCGGTGGCGGCGCAGCGCTAATGGCTAACGCCGCCATTAGCGCCCCGCTAAATATCGCGGTAGGTTTGCACAGTGGCGCAAAAGCCCTCTTTGGGCGCAAACTGGTGGCGCAGGCCACTGAATTTCTAGGCCTGATAGCCTGGAAATGACAGTTGCTGAAATTAGTGGACAAACCCTTGACCTGTTCATATAACATTCCTGTGTCCACTATTTTAATACAGGTGTTAATTCCTTTTGTTTAAATGGAGTAATGCTTCTATTAAAATAATCAAATGTGTTAAGTGTTTGTCTGCTGATATTACTAACAGTCATTTTGATCCCTTTCAAAATCAGACCATAAAATTTGTCCACCTTTTTGCAGTATATCTTGTTGCTTAAATGTTATCAGGAGAACGATCAGCATGTTTTTTTTTGACTGCCTGGATAAGGTAAGCCAGGCCACCGGCACTTCCATTGGGCCTACGGGTGAGTACCCTGTGCGTACTCACCCGTGGAGACCCGAAGCTCTGGGCCGTTATTTAAAAATATCTTTCTACTGTGTATTTTTTTTACACCAGCTTGCTGAATACAAACATCGATGAATCTTTCAGGTTGCTACTGATAATAAAATGACACGGATAATATTCAGAATGAAAATATTATACATCAGTCTGAAGGACAATAGAGCCAAAACTATCAATTAACTAACCTGAGGGATAGCACCATGCAGTATCAACCTAATCGCTAATGTAGGACAAAACAATATTTAAGTCTAAAGATAATTCTCTCTGTATATTATTAATATTAGAAATCTATGTTTTACTTTTGGCTGCTATGGTCTCATATTTTGTTTAAAGCTTTTTAATAAGTCACATCTGTGTGAAGCAAAGCTCATGTAAAACAGATGTGATTAAATTTAAAGTTTCTGTTTAACACACATTGTGAAAAAATAAACAAAAATGAGAGCTCAAAGGGGCCCATATTCAGGCTGTTGGTAGTTTTTATGCCCACTCACCACCATGCGGAAAGTGGCAGTCCAGGCATTTAGGCTGAGTTAGTTTGTGTGCTGCACCCCACCAGACTGATACTGGGGTTTAGGGGGTTAAATTATGAGAACAAATTAAATAGGCTTGTTTAGTATTTCCTTGAGTATAGAAGATTGTGGGGTGATTTGATTAGATGTTTAAAATGTTAAAATTATTTGATAGAGTAGATACAGAAAAACCATTTCCTCTGGTGGGGGAATCAAGAACAAAAGGATATAATCTTAAAATGAGAGCTCGGCCACTCACTGCAAAATCAGGAAGCACTCTTTCACACAAAGAGTAGTAGAAATCTGAAATTCTCTGCCCCAAAAGACTATGGATGCTAGGACAATTGGAGCTTTCAGACTGAGATCGACAGATTTTTGTTTGGTAATTATATAAAGGGATATGGAGCAAAGGCAGAAAAATGGGGTTGAGATGCAGATCAATCATGATCTGATTGAATGGCAGAGCAGGCTCGAGGGGCAGAATGGCCTACTCCTGTACCTAATACTCAGACCAGTCCCTAACAATACTGTCAGACTAAATACTGCTGGTTTGAGATTGACAGCAAAGCTTTTCGGGTAATAGCAACCAGCACTATATCCTCCATAACAGGTAAGTTTTCTTTTGGTGGTGACCTGGTAGGTACAATAGTGTTTCTGAATTGCACTAGTTGTGATCTGGTGTGTTGTGCTCTCCTTGGACCTCAGCTAGTCTGAGTCCAGGGATGAAGGTATTTATTAAAATTGTACAACACTGCTTCCCAAGATCCAGCAAGCTGACATTCAGGTTTTGAGCCTGAAGAGCAGAGGACAACCCCACTGTTCCATATTCACCTCCATGATGGTCAGTAGCTTTGGCAGCCTATGAAGCTGATGTGAGAACTGGTTTAACCACAAATGGGGAAGGAGCAGATAAAATGCCCAGAGGCTAACCATCGCTGCCTGCAGCAGAATGAGAAAGGAGAGTGCGTCTTACCTTGTCACCACCTGTATGAGGTGCTGATCTCAATTCTGTTGATGATAGGAGTGTCTGAAGGCAGCACACCAAGCAATACAGATAATCCCTGCAGCTTCCCGCTTGCTCCCACATCCTAAAATATGGTACTCAAATTATCCATTTCAGAAAAAAAAAGGCTGAATGAACCTTGTCAGGATTCAAACTGAGGTCTTCTGGCTTGCAGACCAACAGTCAACGACTGAGCTTCTCAGTAGTCAGAATGAGAGGGGATTCATTCAGACTCATACTTTGAACCTACTACTCACTAGGTACCAGTAGCACTTGGGTGGGCAGTAGTGGGCTGTTGTTTCCCACTGTTAGTCTTGACTTTCCTAACTTGGAGCGGCATTGAGGGGCCAGAGCAAGGGATATTTGAGTGGAATGAGTCTGCACTTTGGTCATTTCCCAAACCCCACACAAACTCTACAAATTCCATTCTGTTTTGCTGGACAAGTGTTGGAAGGGATGTAGCCAAAAGGGTGCACCATTGCACACATTCTTGCTGTGCCCTACCTCCAGCCTAATAATCAGAGGCACTGGAGACCACTTATATGCTTGACCTGTTGCCTAGTGAACAAGGATCGTCTGCAGCACTCAGGCTGCACTGTTTCATTACTCGAAGTCAGATGATGTATACTCCAGATAGCACACAACTCGATTAGACCTTCCCCCTCCCCCACACAATAAACTTGTGGATAGTTGAGCAAGTAGTACACAGGCTGCACCTATAGTCAGGAAATGACCAAAGTGCAGACTCATTCCACTCAAATATCCCTTGCTCTGGCCCCTCAATGCCGCTCCAAGTTAGGAAAGTCAAGACTAACAGTGGGAAACAACAGCCCACTACTGCCCACCCAAGTGCTACTGGTACTGATTTGCCTCAATAAATCCGAGACTCGATGTTAGCGAAACAAAACAAGGCTTTTATTGACTTAGAAGGTAACACACAGAGGAGAGGTATCTTCCATCCAGAGGTCTGCCGTACTGGATGTGATGCAGGCTGGGCCAGCTTACATAGGGGCCAGGTATGGGCGGAGCCCTACACACAGTACAATACAATGGTGAGGAAACGGAACTGAGGTAAGGGAAATGAAACTGAAACCAACCACAGTCACAGGCAGAGAATACCAATGAGTGATGAATGGAATATTTCATCACAGGTACCTAGTGAGTAGTAGGTTCCAGCGCCACCTTCTCTCCCCCACTCCACTGCTAAGCCTGCAACCAACTTTTAAAGAATAACACCTTCGCTGTCTATGAACCGTGCTAGTGAATTGTCTAGATACGTTCTATATATTGTTTGAATATGTCTGTGCGTACTGTGTAACTTTACATTTACCATGATTCATCCAGATATGTAAATTCTGTAGATAGCAATTCAAAATAAAATGTATAACACTATTTTACAATATGGTAGATGCTTGGCCAGAGTATCCTGCACAGTTAGACTACCTTGGGCTACATAAATGCATCTTCATGCCATAGTTGTTATTTTTTGATTAGTTCTGCCAGAATAACAGTGGGGGAAAAATTTGTGTTCACCAGCAAAGTTGCTGGTGTTACTGGCAACTGCAGTTAACGGCCGCTGAAAATGGCCACAAAGTTAACTGAGTGAAATTGTTCTGGGAGGCACGGAGATAGGTGGAGCAGTCTTCACCTTCTGTGCATCGCCATCCTGGTGACGTTGCTGGAGGGATCCGGGATGAGGTTTCTGTCCAGGTGCAGCGTTGCAGCTTCCCACAGCCTCTGTGAGCGAAGCTGTTGGATTCGCAAGGAATTGTGGGCAATGAAGAAGTCTGAGAATTAAAGGGGCCATGCACACTGAAGCAATACAAAATAAAATGCAGTGATCAATACATTTTTCAGCTCTTTCTGCCTTTTAAGAAATATTCAATATTTAAAAGAAGTTCCAAATGTGAATATTCAGCTGTTACAGCTGAATTACCTTCCTAACCTCAACAAATGGGAAAACTGCCTCAGCACTAACACAAATGCCTCAGCAAGCCAGGGAAGGGGCACCGAGAGTCTCATGCGCAGCACTCCAGCTTTGTGCAGGGGGTCAACACTGCAAGAGCGGCCCTCTACCCGCAGGGGCCAGGAGGCCCTCCAGAAAGAACGATGTGGGAGTACATCACTAAGGTCGTCACTGCCAGCAGTGTCACCCCCAGCACCTGGCTCCAGTGCCCAAAGAAGCTTCATGACCTCAGGCCATTGGTCAAGGTCAGTGAATGCATCTTCAAAAGCCGTCTCCTACCAACTGCACCATTAGCCTCACACACTGCTCAATGCACAACCCCCAATCACTCACCTAACAACAATCTGTACCAATGATGAGGCACATCTCCCATTCCTAGCCTCACCTCACCCCCTTGGAGGAGATGATGCTGGCCATTCCTGACAGGGGCACAGTTGAGCCCGTGGCCAGCGGCGGGGCAAAAGGATACAAGATGCGAGTATCCTTGTATGTTATCCTCCTTCTGGCATACACCTCATGCTTTCCCGCCCTCCTGTCAGCACAACTCCACCCTTGTGCCTTCCTCATTTCACACACCCAAGAAATGCAGCCTGCCCAGCCAGTGGGTCAACAAGAAGAGACAACCTGCCCAGCCAGTAGGACCGCAGGCAGATGATTTCATCCAGGATATCCCAGGGGCTGCTTGGGATGCATCCTTCTCTCTGATTCCTCCTCTTCTGCGTCTTCCTCTTCTGCGTCTTCCTCTTCCCTCTGCAAGCGGATGCTATAAATGTGAAATGACAGCATAAAATGCTGGAAATACTCAGTTGGTCAGGCAGCATGTCGACCTGAGATGTGAACTCTGTTTTTCTCTCCAGGGATGTTGCGTGACCTGCTGAGTATTCGCAGCACATTGTCTTCTCAAAGGCTTTCATTTGCCATCCAAGCCCTTGCAAGTGTCCAGCAGCGCTCCCTACACACTTAAAAAACTTTTTACATCTATTACAGCAAGCCACCATTTCAATAAAATCCAAAAAAAACGGTCCAACCCTTAAATTCAAACTTACCTGAATGATATGTGTGTCCCTTTAAGAGCTGCAGGCATTGCCACTATCAGCCTGCTTGTACGCCAGGTTAACCTGGCGTGCTTAGGACCCAGCACTAGGGTCGAAGTTTGCGTTGGTGACATTAAGTCGGCGTTGCATGTCAATTGACGTCACCACGCCGCCATTTTTTCTTTCAGGGCACTACCAGTTACCGGCAGCGCAAAGGGGGAAAGGAATATGGCGGCCGCCGCGAGACCTGCCACCAGCTGCCGAAATGGCTGCCATTTTATCGCCATCTCATGGTGCTACGGAATGGCGCGCAACAGATGAATTTCTAGCTCATTGTGTCTTATTACAGTCAAGTACCTCGTTTTCTCTGGCTAACAACTATTTGCATTTAGGTGGCATCTTTAACATAAGAAACATCCCAAAGCACTTCACAAATAGATACAGGGAAAACATTTGCCAAGTCAGAAAGGATAGATTAGATGGAGTAAACAGAAACTTGGTCAAAGAGGTGAGTCTAAAGGAGGTTTTTAAAGTTGGAGAGAGGGGGGTGAAAGCGAATGAATCCTGTAAAGTTGTAATGAAGTCCCACAACTACCTTTACTTTCCTATTTAAAATATCTGAAACCCTTCCAGGAGAAACTATTTTTGGCTTGAAAGGTTCCAAAATGTCTGAAATTGTACCAAATATAATGCTAAAAATCAAAATTTTCTGGGGTTGGAACATATCCTCAGACTCCACTTGAAAATAAATCATATGCCTTCAGCATTCGCATTCCTCTTCTAGAATTTCTAAATTCACTGCTCCTGCTGCTGAGCACAGGTTCTCTTTTCCAGCTTTGGGGGGGGGGCCCGGGGGGGGGGGTGGGATGGGTGGGGGGGGGTGCGGTCAGACGGTCAGAGAGGAATTTCCCAGATTTTCTTTTTAAATTGGCTTCAGGTTTTTCCTCAGTTTTTTTGGTTTTCCCAAGAGATTGGGTGTCTGGGTTGATGGTGCACATAGGCTGCACCATGTCTGAATGGGACAGGCTGGTTGGACCAGTCAGTCTTGTGCTTTATCATATGTTCATAAGTAGTTTGGCCATATCTCTTTCAGTACCCATATAATTCCCTATTAAAACCTCAATTAGTATGGTTGCTAACATCCATACTTCTTTCACTCTTTTCCAAGTAGAATATTCTAGCCATATGTTGCCAATGTTGGTCCATGCAAACCCCCAATTACCTGGTCTAACCCTAATTTTCTATTCATTCCCCACAGCCTTTAATATTCCTTTTTTTCAAAAAAAAATCTAATTCTCGGATTTAAAGAATTTATGGGCTCTGCTTCAACAATAGTTTGAGAGTGATTGACTAGTTCTTTTTTATTATCTGCCCAACAAGTGATAAATGCTTCTTATTTTCATTTCAAATTTGATTTAACCTCCCTATTCATCCATGCAAACCCAGTGTTTGAAATACTGCACTTTGTTCCTTACTAGAATATAGTGCATTTGTATGCGTTCTGTCTTCCGTTTAAATATTTTCCATTGCTGATCGACAGTTCTTTAATTAATGTTTTCTTGCTTTTCATGTAGATAAGTACCTTTTTTATTTTCTATAGTTTGCTTTATCCAAGTCCCTTTATCTCAATTTTTCTTTTTCCTTTCTATTTTCACACAAAGCTTAATTAAAAATGAAAAAAAAACTGTTAATGTTGCAAATCTGTAATAAAAACAGAAAATGCTGGAAATACACAGCAGGTCAGTCAGTATATGTAAAAAAGGAAAAGGAGAACTTAAATCTTGTTCCTCTATCTTAGGTCATCCACGTGCTCTGTCTGTGACCTTTCCTATGGCCTCCACTGTATTTTTTATTAATTATCCTTCCCACGTCTTCTTCTTTCAATAGAATGGGCTAGCTCAGTCTCATATTTACAGTCTGCTCACTTTCAGTATTCCTCTTTCGGAATCATCAGATCTTGCCGATATGCTTTCAATATGGTTGTGCATAGCTCTTTTGTGGCTATAATCTGTTCAAAATTACAGCATTTTAATAAAAATGGAAAATTGATGCCCTGCGTTATTGTATAATTATTTAATTTTAATTTCTCCAATCTTGCTTTATAATGTTCAATGATCATAAGTTATAGAATGTCATTGGTAGAGATGCTGACTGATAGAATACATGTATCAGTTTGGATAGATAGACACTGAATTTTAATTCAAACTTTAAAGTTCCTCAATTTGTTTGATTTCTGAAACTGAAGTTTGGCTCCTTAGAAACTGGAAGCATTTGAATCCACCAATCTGAATTTCTTCTGAAGCCAATATAAAACTTAATTTGTTCAACTCAAACAGATACACCAGTATGGCCATTTCACAGAATTCTTTTGATGGGATTTTGAAATGAAAAATTACTACAACAATAGCCAATATCATCATTCCTAAAATGTAGGTTAAAAAAATATACTTACTTTCTTGAGTAGAAAACTGTGTGAATATCTGAATGCTGTGGCATGTTAAAAAGAATGTTCCTCCAAAAAACTAGTCAATGTAGGCAGTCTAACAAGGGCTCTTCAGAAAAGATAAGAATTTATCTTGTAATTTTGACCTAGGAAAAGGTCAGTAGAACTGAAGTGTCAGGAGGTTTATGTGGTATTGAGTTTTCAGTAAGCCTTTCATGAAGGTACACAATAAATAGAGTGTTTTAGCTGAAATGTGAGAAATACAATGGTACCAATAGACCAGAATTTCACTGAAATCGGCATTTTTGTTTAAGAATGAGGGGATAGGAAAAATTCCACCTGAAGTTCTAGGAATGTTTCACAAAAATAACAGGCCTGGGAAGTCACCGAAAGTCACCAAAGCCTGCATTCTGCTGACTCAAAGGATTATGGACATTGCACTGAGGCTTTCTAGGAGAACATGTCATAGATATGAAGATGTGGTAGGGATTAGGTGAGCTATAGAGAAGAGTACTGTTTCACTTCTCCTAATATTCACAGCAGCTGTACAGCTTCATGTTAATTCAAAGAAACCTAATATTTCTCATCAATGAAAACTTTACTGTTTTTGCTTTTTCTCCATTTCATGGGTACTTTTGACCAGTTTTGATTATCAAACCTGACGTGGGCATATGTCTAAACACTGAACTAATACTTACCTTCTTACTGAACAATTTTTTAGGGATATCTCCTCAGTGCTCCCTCCTTTCTTTGTAATTTTATACTTAGATTTCCCTTTGAGTGTGAAATGATTGGGCCTGCAGACTTCTTCACGGAACCATTAGTGATGTTCTGACAGGGGGCATGCTTTTGCAGACAGGATCGTTTTCCTCAACCCACAATGGAATGCTATACACCATGAAGTTCCACATCAGGTGTCTCAGTTGAGCATCTACTTAACTTGCCCATAAAGGGAAGTTTGAGTTCAAGTAGAATCAAGTCTGAGGTTTGAACCGAGGCCCACTAAATGGGATTTCAACACTGTTTTCCCAGGGCCTCAAAACTGTGGAACTCATTATCTCTCTCATATTTTCTTGCTCCCAGAGGCTTTTAAAAGTCAAACTTTGCATCACCTTATCACAAATTCTTGATAAATCTCATCTCCTTTTCTTTTTTTTAATTTGCCAATGTCTTGCACTATAGGCCTTGGCCTTTCGCATGAGTTTCTCAATTCAAAAACAAATACACCCTTCAGGCCCTCTAAAACTGAAGTCATGATAATAATAGTTGCTTTTACTGATGCTTTACAATTTAGATTTCTGATTCCCATAGCATCGAAGAACCTACATATGTGACTGAGGTTCCTTGATTGCAGTATTTGTTCCATAGAACACGGGCATAAAAGGCCTCTTTGAGTTTGCAGATTGTGGATACGAGATATGCTCTGGCCGAGTGCTGTGTCTGACTGTAAGTGCTTAGGTCAATCTGTTACTTTGAGTATTTTTGCTGTTAATAAAACATATTAAAACTAATAATGTTATGCGTCAGTTTTGATGTCAGCGGGTGCAAAATGTTCTCTGGTAAAGCTGTTGTACTCCTTGTCCAACAATACTTGTGTTAATGTCAGGTCAAGGCTCTCAATTTAAAATCAAATAGCCATTGGTCTCAAGTGTACTCAGGATGATTAGAACCAGGAATGTGGAAAATAGATTCATGCAATAAAATGTAAGTAAACTTTAACAGAATGTGATCATCATGATTCAAACTGGAACCAACTTATAATAAATTATAAATTAATCCCATCAAAGTTTTGGGGGATGGATATTATAACTCTAATATATGTTAAACCATTTGAGAACTGCAATAACATTTTACCATCAAAATATATATTTTTAAGTAACTGCTTTTTCACTTATTTAGAAGGTAAGATAGCAGTTTCATGTTTCATTCATGTCTGTAATCTTGCTTTGCAATATTTCAGTATAAAAGAGTATTTAAATTAATGCAAGCAAACTTTATTTGATAGAAACGTAGCACATTGTACCAACTGTAGAAGATGTTCAGCAACCAAAGAGTTAACTTGCTGCCAAGGTTGAAAACGTGGAAGGTGATGCATGGTAACTTGATTTTCGATTTTGAAATCCATCCGTTACGGGTCAGCCACAAAGCCCTTTCCTGATTTAACTTTGTGTTTCTCACAGTGGGAGTTGGTTGATTAAATAATTAATTTTAAAACTCACGGCAAATCTCAGGTTTGGTCAGGACTTTCACCCAGTGCATGTTCCTGTCCCTAAAATTCCCTAAATTTCATAAAAAGAGTTTCTTGCATTCTGTTTAGTTAAATAGTGAAGAACAATATTCTGCATTTCTTGTCTGGAGAATCTTATTCAAAAGCTGTCTGACATGCTTTGCTGAATCTGACACAGTAAGGTTATTAAATGACTGACCCATTTTAAATCCGGGTTTTAATGGAAAGACGTTTTTTTGGCACTCCTGTGTTTTCCATGTTACCTGTGTGCTAGCCACAACCTTAACTTAAAGGTATCTAATTAAGTGCTCAATGGGCAATGTAAGATGTTCAACTACACATATTTGACAATGTTTATGAAAGCTTTGGGCTGAAATTTCTTTTACATTAACTAATGTTTGACTAACACAACCTTACAAAACAACTACTATACAAGTTTTTTTGACTTAAAATGAAATGATACTACTTCCTCCTCTCCTGAAAGGGCTGACTCTTGCTGTGTACATTTCCACAGGTGCCTCACCCTAGCACTCTCCACAGATGCTGACCTGCCTGCTGAGTATTTGTTTCAGAACTAATATTTGAATAATAGGGACAACAAAAGAAAATTTAAAATGTGCACAGTAGCTACATCAAATATGTCGCAAATGCACATAAAACACCTACATAATACAACTAGGTATTGGATTATCAACATTAGTAGTGTGTGTAATTAACATTAGCAACAACAATTACACGTGTGAAATGATACACACACACGTGCACACACACATGCATACATCGTCAGGGCTTTGTAGTCTCTGCAGATCTTAGCTTTTCTATTATAACATTGGAATATCATTACAAAAGATGTACTGATTTTTTCATTTATTACATTCGCAAATTAGCTGGATTGTTACATATTTATTGCATGCCAAGTGGTTAGAAAAACAATATAAAATATACGCATAAGGAAGACATCTGTGCATTTATCTCCAGCTATTCACATGTTTCTCCAATATGATTATAGGATAATACAATGGTAAATGAAACAATTTGGAAATTCAAACCTTCTGATGCAATGAGGTACAACCCAGTAAGTGATCCCTCTTGTAATTTCTACCTTGAGCGGATTTCCTGATATTGACAATGACAACAAATAAAATTAAACATTGTATTCAGGCCCCATGTGCAGATTACTTTGCTAGCCTGTTCTAGGCCAGTGACCTTCAAAACATCTGCCTGGCTGTTTCTATCTGTTGATATTTCATTTCAAGGTTGCAATAAAATCCCTCTGGTTAAATAATCATCCATTGCTGAGTTGAGAGTCTCTTGCACAGAAATCGTCTTGTTTCCCAAACTGATGCTGTTTCGACACTCAGATTAATTTCAATAATTTTCATAGCTTTTTGAGCCACTTGTTAACAAATATCCAGATCAACACAAAAGTAGAAATATGAAATACAATGAAGATGACATACATTTGCCATCCCTTTGCAGATAAGAATTCTCAGTTAACTGCAACCAAGGCAACTCTTTGTCTGGAGCACAGAGTGCTGACTTGAGATCTACTTTGGTTTAATGCAAAGCACACCATGTTCAGAAGGGATGCTGAAAATAATATAGACTACAGGGTTGGACACTTATTTATTAAATATACCTCAGTAAAATATTAGGGGCAGAATTTTTAACAGAACTTGCAATCTTATCAGTTAAAGAATGTACCACATAAAACACACGCTTTGGTATTGAAAGGTTGCATGTTTGAACCGCAGGGTATCTGCCACTCAAATCTGTCAACTGTACTTGTAATCGAGTGCTGTTAATTCTCTGCTGCACTGCTAGGTGGGACAGCCATTGGCAGCAGTCATGGAAGAGTCTATTGTTGAAATATCCTGCCTGACTTTCTACTGAAAGAGGATGAATGAAGACAGGAACCTAAACCCCGATTTTAACAGGGGGCAAGGACGAGTGTGGGGTCGGCGGTCGAGCAACAGGCCATTTTAACTCCAGGGCTTCATTTAAATAAGTTAGTCCTGACTTCTGCCTGAATCAGGCGTCAATGACGTGGCGGGAGCAGGCGAGGGGATCCGTGAATACTGTTCCGACAAAAGCAAGTCTAGAGGGGGCGGTCCAGGAGGCAATCGCCATGGGGGGGGGGGCGAGGGGGAGGGGGAAGGCGGGGGGTGGAGGGGGGGAGGGGGGAAGGGGGGAGGAGAGGGGGGGAGGAGAGGGGGAGGGAGAAAGGGGAGGGGGAGGGAGGGAGGGAGATGGGGAGGGTAGAGAGGGGGAGGAGGGGGAGGGGAGATGAGGGAGAGGGGGAGGGGGGAGGGGAGAGGAGAGGGGGGAGAGGAGGGGGATGGGGGCGAGGGGGAGGGGAGAGGAGGGGGGTGGGGGAGAGGAAGAGGGGGAGGGGGAGGAGAGAGGAGAGGGGGGAGAGGAGGGGGTGGGGGAGAGGGAGAGCAGGGGGTGGGGGAGAGGGAGAGGAGGGAGAGGAGAGGGGGAGAGGGGGAGAGGAGGGGGGTGGGGGAGAGGGAGAGGAGGGGGTGGTGGAGAGGGAGAGGAGGGGGTGGGAGAGGGGGGGAGGGGGAGGGGAGGAGGGGGAGGGGGAGGGGAGAGTGGAAGGAGAGGGGGAAGAGAGGAAGGAGGGGGAGGGGAGAGAGGAAGGAGGGGAGGGGAGAGAGGAAGGAGGGAGGAGGGGGAGGGGAAGGAGGGAGGAGGGGGGAGGGGGGAGAGGGGAAGGGGAGAGAGGAAGGAGGGGGAGGGGGAGGGGAGAGAGGATGGAGGGGGGAGAGGGGGAGGGGAGAGGAAGGAGGGGGCGAGGGAGGGAGGGAGATGGGGAGGCGGAGGGAGATGGAGAGGGGAGGGGAGAGAGGGGGAGGAGGGAGAGGGGGAGGGGACAGTGGGGGAGGGGAGGGGAGAGGGGGAGGGGAGAGGGGGGAGGGAGGTCAGAGGGGGTGGGGAGGGGAGGGGAGAGAGGGGGAGGAGGGAGAAGGGGAGGGGAGGGGAGAGAGGGGGAGGAGGGGGAGGGAAGGAGGGGGAGGGGAGAGAGGGGTAGGAGGGGGAGGGGAGGAGGCGGAGGAGGGGGAGGGGAGAGGAGGGGGAGGGGAGAGGAGGGGGAGGGGAGGGGAGAGGAGGGGGAGGGGAGAGGAGGGGGAGGGGAGAGGAGGGGGAGAGAGGGGGTGGAGGGGGAGGGGAGAGGAGAGGAGGGAGAGGGGGGAGAGAGGGGGAGGGGAGAGAGGGGTGGGAGGGTAGGAGTGGGAGGGAGGGGAGAGGAGAGGGTGGAGGGGAGAGAGGGGGAGGGGAGAGAGGGGGAGGGGAGAGAGCGGTGGGAGGGTAGGAGTGGGAGGGAGGGGAGAGGAGAGGAGGGGAGAGAGGGGGAGGAGGGAGATGGGGAGGGGAGGGGAGAGAGGGGGAGGAGGGGGAGGGGAGAGAGGGGGAGGAGGGGGAGGGGAGGGGAGAGAGGGGGGGAGGGGAGAGAGGGGGAGGAGGGGGAGTGGAGAGAGGGGGAGGAGGGGGAGGGGGGGAGGAGAGAGAGGCGGAGGAGGGGGAGGAGGGGGAGGGGAGAGGAGTGGGAGGGGAGAGGAGGGGGGAGAGGAGGAGAGAGGGGGAGGGGGGGAGGGGAGGAGGGGGAGGGGCGAGGAGGGGAGGGGAGAGGAGGGAGGGGGGAGGCGAGAGGGGGGAGGAGGGGGCGAGTGGGGGAAGGGGAAGGGGAGGGGAGAGGGGGAGGGGGGGAGAGATGGGGTGGGGAGAGAGGGGGAGGGGAGAGAGGGGGAGGGGAGAGGGGAGAGAGGGGGAGGGGAGAGGGGGAGGGGAGGGGAGAGAAGGGGAGGGGAGCGAGGGGGAGGAGGGAGATGGGGAGGGGAGAGGAGAGAGGGGGAGGAGGGGGAGGGAAGAGAGAGGGAGGAGGGGGAGTGGAGAGAGGGGGAGGAGGGGGCGGAGAGAGAGGGGGAGGAGGTGGAGGGGAGAGGAGTGGGGGGGAGAGAGGATGAGAGAGGGGGAGGAGGGGGAGGGGAGAGGAGGGGGAGGGGAGAGGAGGGAGGGGGAGGCGAGAGGAGGGAGGGGGAGGGAGAGGGGGAGGGGAGAGAGGGGAGGGAGGGGATGGAGAGGAGGGAGGGTAGGGAGAGGAGGGAGGGGGGATGAGGGGGAGAGTGGGGGAGAGGGGGAGAGTCGGGGAAGGGGGAGAGTGGGGGAAGGGGGAGAGGGAGGGGAGAGGGGGAGAGGGGGAGGGGAGGGATGGGGTGGGGGGAGGGAAGAGAGGGGGAGGGGAGAGGGGGAGGGCGAGGGGTGAAGGGGAGGGGGGACAGGGACAGGGGGAGGGGAGAGGGGGAGGGGAGGCAGGGAGAGTGGGAGGGGGAGGGGAGGCAGGGAGAGGGGGAGAGGGGGGGAGGAGAGGGGGAGAGAGGGGGAGGAGAGGGGGGAGAGGGGGAAGTGTAAAGTCCGCGCTTCAATAATACACGGACTTCGGGAGAACAGTTAACAGGTACTTTACTGAACAAGAGGCAGATTGAAACTGAAACTACAGAAGCCTGCTAGGGCCTTTTATACAGGGGTGGTCACTGCCAGTACTGCAGTCTAAGACCAGTTATTCCCTTAAAAGGTACATACACAACAATTCCTCCCCTTTTAGATAAACAGTACATAACATTCATTTAACAACTAAATAATAACTAATTACAATTACAATTTTCTCAGTAATATATACATCAACTGAAATAGTCATTTATAAGTTCAGTCTTTGAGGAGGCTTCCTGATCCGGAATGGATAGCGCCTTTCTCGAGTATCCTGTTCTGACGGTGGAGTCAATTCTGGCTCATTGTCATTGGTTGGTTCGTCTGCTTCCAATACCCCTGTTTCTGAGGTAGACGCAATCTGTACTTCGGGCTCATTACCAGGTGCACATGCTTGTGGTACAGGTTTGGCTTGTTCCTGTGACTCTAGAATCTGGTCAGCATGGCGTCTCACGATGCTCTCTCCAACGTCCACTGTGTACATTAGTGGTCCCTGCTGTGTGCATATCGTGCCTGGCTGCCATTTTTCTGTTCGGTAGTCGCGGGCCAAGACTGGTTGCCCTATCTTGAAGCTCCTGGTTGGCTTCTCATTTATGTGCTGGAATTGCTTATCCTCAACATCTCGTCTTATGTTTGGTTTGATCACATCCAAGCGACATCTTAGTCTCCGGTTAAAAAACAGTACGGCTGGAGTTTGGTTGGTTACTGCATGTGTCGCATTCCGGTAAGCAAACAGGAAGTTATCCACCTTCTGTTGCAGTGGTATGTCGTCATTATACATTGCCTTTATGGCCTTTTTAAAGGTCTGAACAAACCTCTCAGCCAATCCATTTGTGGCTGGATAATATGGGGCAGATGTGTAATGTTTCACTCCATTATTCTTCAGGAACCTCCGGAAATCCTCAGACACAAACTGTGGGCCATTGTCGGAACAGATCTGTTCTGACAACCCATTCCTGGTGAAGATGGTCCTTAGGACTGCAATAGTTTTCTCCGTGGTGGTGGAGGACATTTTAATGACCTCTGGCCATTTCGAATGGGCGTCCACAGCGATTAGAAACATTGAGTCCATAAATGGACCAGCAAAATCAATGTGTACCCGTTGCCATGGAGATGAGGGCCACTCCCATGGATGTAGTGGGGCCTGTGGTGGAGCGTTTTGGACCTTCTGGCATCCTATGCATCTCTTGGTCATATCCTCGATTTCTTTATCGATTCCCGGCCACCACACAAACGCCCTGGCTAGGCTCTTCATTTTTACCCCTCCCAGATGACCCTCGTGAAGCTCATTGAGTACTCTATCTCTCAACTTGGGTGGAATTACCACTCGGGATCCACACATCAAGGTTCCCCGGCACACTGACAGCTGTTCCCTCCTGGGCGAGAATGCTGGCAACAGTGAGTCGCCATATGCTGGCCATCCCTTCACCGTCAAATCATAGACCTGAGAGAGTGTCGGGTCATTTCGGGTTTCCTTCTCAATACTTGCATTTGTAACAGGCAAACATTCGACTATGGTTGCATGGAATATCTCCACAGGGTCCACTGCAGGTGCTTCTTCCACCGTAGGCAACGGGAGGCGCGACAGCCCATCAGCGTTTCCATGTTGTTTTTTACCTTTGTACTCTGTGTCATACTGATGTGCCCCTAGAAAAGGTGACCATCTTTGCAGCCGTTGCGCCGTCATCACCGGAACGCCCTTCTTTGGGTTAAAAATTGAGACCAGGGGTTGATGATCAGTCAGTAGGGTGAATTTCTGCCCGTGCAGATAGTGATTGAACTTCTTCACCCCCCACACCAGGCTGAGGGCCTCCCTGTCAATCTGGGCGTAGTTACGCTCGGCTGAGGTTAGCGAGCGCGATGCAAAGGCTATTGGCCTCTCTGAACCGTCATGGAATTTGTGTGACACCACCACTCCAATGCCGTAAGGTGACGCATCACATGCCAACTGAATCGGTAGTGTTGGGTTGTAGTGGGCCAATACTTCTTTTGAAGTGATTTGGCATTTACATTCCTGAAAGGCACGCTTACACTCATCACTCCATTTCCATGTTGCACCAGTTTGAAGGAGGGCGTTCAGTGGATACGGAATTGTAGATAAATTCGGCAAGACCTTATGGTAGTAGTTCACCAACCCGAGGAACGACCTCAGTTGTGACACATTTTCTGGTGCTGGAGCCTTGATTACAGCCTCAATCTTGTCCGGTGACTTATGCAACCCTTCCTCATCAATCATGTGGCCACAATACGAGATTTGTCTCCTGAAGAACTCGCATTTGGGACGGTTGGCTCGTAGCCCATATTCCTGCAATCTCGTGAGCACCTGTTCCAGGTTGGCAAGGTGTGCATTGGCATTTTCGCCCATAACCAGGATGTCGTCCAAATAACACTGGGTCCCCGGGATCCCTTGCAGGACTTGTTGCATTGCCCTCTGCCACATAGCCGGGGCCGATGCTACCCCAAATACCAGTCGATTGTACTGGTAAAGGCCTTTGTGAGTGTTTATTGTGAGGTATTTCCTAGGTGCTTCTTCCACCTCCATTTGTAGATACGCTTGAGCCAGGTCAATCTTTATAAAACGTTTCCCTCCAGATAGTGAGGCGAAAATATCTTCTATCTGCAGAAGTGGATACTGTACTGTGTGCAGGACTGGGTTCACAGTCACCTTGAAGTCCCCACTGATGCGAACCTTCCTTGGCTCCCCAGGCGTGCTGCTCAATGCTTTCTTCATTACAGGAACGATGGGTGTGGCCCACTCGCTCCAGTCCACCTTAGACAGCACCCCCGAATGCTCCAGACTCTCCAGTTCAGCTTCCACAGCTGGGCATATCGCGTATGGCACCGGTCTGTCCTTGAAACATTTTGGGGTTGCGTTATCCTCAATCTTTATGGTTGCCTTTACTCCTTTTAGAGTCCCAAGTCCTTGTTGGAACACCTCTTCCACGTCAGATAGAATTTGTGACAGACGTCCAGGTGCGACGTCATCATCTTTTTTGTCAGTCACAGTTAGTGCCAGAATGGAATGCCAATCCAGTTGTAGTCTTCGGATCCATTCACGTCCCAATAATGGTGGTCCTCCATCTCGTAGCATAAAGATGTATAGTTTCTGTGTTTCCTTTCCGTTATATTCAACTGGCACCCTTATTTTTCCTCTGGGGTAGACCTTTTGCCCCGTGTATGTCTTCAATACAATGGACGTGTCCTTTAAGGGTATGTGTGAGAATAGCCGCTCATAGTCTCGTCGATTCATGACAGTTAGGGCTGATCCTGTGTCCAATTCCATCTTCACTGGGGACCCTGCTATCATGAGGGTGACCCAAATGGTTCAGTGATCTTCTTTTGTGATCACGTTGTGTAACTTTAAACAACTTAGTCGCCTGCTCCCGGAGTCCTTATCACTCTCCTGATCTTCTGAACTACTATCTGTCAGTTTCTTTACTTTCCTGTACTGTTCCTTAGTAGTTCTTGTCGTGTTGGTCTTCTTTCCCGACCTGCAGACTCTTGCTATATGTCCCATTTTCCCGCATTGCCTGCATATTTTGTCTTTAAACCAGCAGTCCTTCTGCTCATGGGTTGTTCTGCCGCAGCAATAGCACTTTTCGGCTCCATACGCCATTTTGTTAGCGCTGTATTCTTGTGGTTTCTGTTGTATTTCCACAGCTCCCCGTGCTGCTGCTTCGCAGGATACTGCCACGCTGAAAGCCTGTTCTAGCGTCAGGTCCTTTTTTGAAAGTAGTCGTTTCTGGGTTCCTTCACTCTGGAGCCCGCAGACAAACTTATCCCGTAAGGTGTCTGCCAGTCTTGCTCCGAACTGGCAGTGCTTCGATAACTTGCGTAGTTCCGTAAGATAGTCAGCATTGCTCTCATCTTTGTGCTGGTTTCTTTTATGGAACTTGAATCTTTCTGCTATCAGCAGTGGTGTAGGGCTTAGGTGTTCCTGTAAGATATGAACAATCTCCTCAAAACTTTTCTCCATTGGTTTAGCTGGGGTAATTAAATTCCGCAATAGGCCGTACGCACTCGCACCCATCAGATTTAATAATACCGACGCCCTCTTTCCATCAGCCACCTCATTTGCCTTGCAGTACACTTCGATTCTTTCCACATACGTGGTCCAGTCTTCTACCTCGTTGTCGAAAGCAGTGATACTGCCACTTTTTGGCATCTTGGGTGTTTTTAAATGGCGCCTCTCGCACTTTTGCTCCTTCCCCAATGGAATAAAATGGCGCCTCCCGCGCTTTTGCTTCTTCCCCAACGGGATAAAATGGCGCCTCCCGCGCTTTTGCTTCTTCCCCTTACTGCCACGCTGCTCCTAGCGTTCTACGGGGTAATGGCGGTGACCCGCAGCTTCGGCGCGTCTCGCTTTCCTTCCCCCCCGTTTAGTTTCTCTCCGCTGTCCTGTTCTCGAGCACCGACTGCGCCCTGTGCGCTCCACCCTCTCTCTCTTGTTTTCTTTTCCCGGCGATGCTGTGCCGCCCGATTTGTAGAGCCGCTCGATCGAGCTTGAGCCCGCCGCAGTCCGGAAGGGTCAGCGCGCTACCTGCTACCAGCACGATTCGCTGGAACCACAGTCTCTCCTGCAATTCTCCAAACACCGATGGATTCTTTGGGTGGTTGCCCTCGGTCGACGCCCGTTGCTCAGACTACGACCTTCCAGGACCTTCCTTTCAGGCGAGATCCCCGTGAGATGATGCCACACTGCAGGTAAGTTCGAACTTACTCGTCGCCACTGTAAAGTCCACGCCTCAATAATACACGGACTTCGGGAGAACAGTTAACAGGTACTTTACTGAACAAGAGGCAGCTTGAAACTGAAACTACAGAAGCCTGCTAGGGCCTTTTATACAGGGGTGGTCACTGCCGGTACTGCAGTCTAAGACCAGTTATTCCCTTAAAGGTATATACACAACAGGAAGGGGTGGAGAGGGGGAGGAGGGGAGTGGGAGGGGGGAGAGGTGGAGAGGCGGAGAGGCAGAGAGGGGGGAGGGGAGAGGCAGAGGGGGGAGGAGGGGAGAGATTGAGGGGAGGGGAGAGATTGAGGGGAGGGGGAGAGGGCTGGGGGTTGTGGGGGAGGGGAGGGGGGGCAGGGTGGGGGGGAGTGGGGAGGGGAGAGGTGGCTGGGTGGGAGGGAGGGGAGGGGAGAAAAGTGGGGAGGAGGGGAGAGGGTGAGAGGGGAGGCTGGAGGGCAGGAGAAGGGAGGGGGAGAGGGGGAGTGGAGGGGGGAGTGGGGAGAGGGGGAGTGGAGGGGGGAGTGGGGAGAGGGGGAGTGGAGGGGGGAGTGGGGGAGTGGAGGGGGGAGTGGGGAGAGGAGGGGGAGGGGGGTGGGGGAGGGGAGGGGAGAGGGGGAGAGGGGGGTGTGGGGGAGGGGAGTGGGGAAGGGGAGTGGGGGAGGGCAGAGGGGAGGGGGGAGAGGGTTGGGGGGAGGCGAGAGGGGAGGGGTAGGGGTAGGGGAGGGGGAGCAGAGGGGGAGGGGGAGAGGAGGGAGAGGGAGGGAGGGGAGGGGAGAGGGAGGGAGGGGAGAGAGGGGGTAGGGGAAGGGAGGGGGTGAGGGGAGGGGAGGGGGAGGGGCAGGGAGGAGTGGAGGAGATTGTGGAGGGGGGTGGGAGGGGAGGGGAGGAAGGGGGTGGAGGGGAGGAGGGGTGGGGGAGAGGTGAGGGAGAGGAGGGAGCGGGAGAGGGTGAGGGGGTGAGGGGAGGGGAGGGCGGGAGGGGAGAGGGCGAGGGCAGGGGGGAGAGGGGGGAGGGGAGAGTGGGAGAGGGAGTGAGGGGGTTGGGGGTGTAGAGGGGGGAGGGGAGAGTGGGAGAGGGAGTGAGGGGGTTGGGGGTGTAGAGGGGGGAGAGGCAGGGAGGGGGAGGGGAGGGTGGGGAGGGAGAGAGGGGGGCGAGGAGGGGAGAGGGGTGAGGGGAGATTAGGCAGAGGGGGGAGAGTGGGGAAGGGAGGGAGGGGGAGGCGGGGTGGGGGAGGGGGAGGGGGTAGGGGAGTGGGAGGGGGGAGAGAGGGGGAGAGGGGGAGGAGGAGGAGGGAAGGGGGAGGGGAGGGGAGAGAGGGGGTAGAAGGGGACGGGGAGAGGTTGAGCGGGGGGAGAGGAGAGGGGAGAGAGGGGAAGAGGAGGGGAGGGGGGAGAGAGTGGGAGAGGAGGGGGAGGGGAGGGGAGGGGGTGCAGGGGGAGGAGGAGGGGAGAGGGGAGGGGGAGGGGAGAGGGGGGAGTGGAGGGGGGAGTGGAGGGGGGAGGGGTGATCTCTCAATGGCAGGAAGAACGTGATGACTTCATGACGTCAGAGCTCGGAACCTTCTAGCAGTTTCCAGAGAGGCTTTCAAGCAGACCAGACCTATTTGCATTGTATCCTACAGTTTCCTGTACAGCTTCGTTTGTTCATTAAATTTTATTGTTTTTGATTTTCTGAGTCGATCTCAATTCTTCGGCTAGGAACCCCAGTTCCTACATTGGTGACCCTGATTTCTTCGAACAATTTTCGTTGAAGTTACATCATGGACACAAACGCTGTCACCCTCAAACTGCCGCAATTTTGGGAGCAACAAACGGCCGCGTGGTTTTTCCAGGCGGAAGTCCAATTTGCAATCCGGGGAGTAGCAGCGGATTCGACCCATTATTATTACATGGTCTCTGCCCTCGACAGCGCCACAGCCTCGCGGGTCGTCAGCCTCCTCGAGAGTCCACCGAACGATGGCAAGTACGAAGCTTTAAAAGCACGTTTACTGCAGATTTTCGGTCTGTCCAAGTCGGAGCGCGCTCGCAGACTTATCTCCATGCCCGGCCTCGGGGACTCAAAACCCTCAGAGCTCATGAGCCAAATGCTCACGCTTTTGGGCTCGGAATCGCAATGTTTTCTGTTCCGCGAGCTGTTTCTCTGTCAACTACTAGAGCCAGTACAGACGGCATTGGCCAATTCCGCGATCACGGATTGTGCTGAACTCGCCGTGGAAGCAGATAAAATATTCACCATCTCACAACAATCTTGTGCAGCCATGAGGCGCCCATCCCCCACAAGAGCGAATCCGACTCCTCCTCCTGCAGGCTGGTGTGCATACCACGCTCGTTTCGGCGTGAAGGCCAGAAATTGCCGCCCGCCCTGCAGTTTCTCACCAAAAAAAAACCTACCTCAAACCAGCGGTTTCTGAGAAGATCAATAAGGCCTAAGGGACGCGCCAGAGTTGCGATGGCCGTCGGGCCTGCAGGGAAACTCCTATACATTACAGACTCCCTGTCAGGGCGACGTTTTCTCTGTGATACTGGCTCCCAGTGCAGTATCCTACCAGCGTCAAAGCTAAATCTTCAATCCGGCGGTCAAGGTCCCCCCCTCAAGGCAGCCAATGGTGCGGCCATTCGCACGTTCGGAAAGCGTAGGGTCCAGTTGAGTTTTGGCGGCCAACGTTTTGTTTGGGAGTTCATCACGGCGAAAGTCTCACAGGCCATCCTGGGGGCAGATTTCTTCTGCGCAAACGTTTTTTTGTGTTGACGTTCGACACTGCCGGCTAATCAGTGCCTCCACTTTTCACTCGGTCCCCTGCCACCGAAGCACCGCGATGTCTTGGTCAGTTGCCTGTGCAGTCCCATCTCCAAATGAGTTCTCTCGTCTTCTCAGTGAGTTCCCTGAGCTCACCAGGCCCACATTTTCTTCTTCAGTCGCGAGGTACGATGTGGCGCACCACATTACCAGGACAGGATCCCCCGTTTATGCGAGAGCTCGAAGGCTGGAACCCGGAAAACTCACGGCCGCCAAGGCGGAGTTCCATACAATGGAACGCCTGGGTATTATTTGATGTTCGAATAGTCCTTGGTCCTCGCCATTACACATTGTTCCTAAGCCGGGCGGCGGATGGCGACCATGCGGCGACTACAGACGCCTGAATGAGGCTACCACACCGGATCGGTACCCAATTCCTCACATTCAGGATTTTTCAGCCCATCTGGCAGGGAATTCCATCTTTTCCAAAGTAGACCTCGTCCGAGGCTATCATCAAGTGCCCGTGCATCCTCAGGACGTCCCCAAAACTGCCGTCATCACACCTTTCGGGCTCTTTGAGTTCCTTTGTATGCCGTTTGGGCTGAAGAATGCAGCACAAGCCTTCCAACATCTCATGGATTCCGTGTTGCGCGATCTGCCGTTCATCTTCATCTACTTAGACGACATCCTTATTGCCAGTAACAGCACGAAAGAACACATTACGCACTTGCGTACCCTTTTTTCTCGTCTCAGCCAACATGGCCTTATTATCAACCCGGCCAAGGGCCAGTTTGGGTTGCACAGCATTGATTTCCTGGGACACAGAATCACCTCAGAAGGCGCCATCCCGCTGGCCACGAAGGTGGAAGCAGTCACCTTGTTCCCTCTTCCTCAGACCATCAGGGCCCTCCAGAAATTTCTGGGAATGGTCAATTTTTATGATCGGTTCGTCCCCAAGGCGGCATTGTTGATGCAACCTTTGTACGAGGCCTTCAGAAGTAAATCGGGCAAAGACCCGATCGATTGGACACCCCAGATGGACCAGGATTTCCTCGACACTAAGAACGCTTTGGCTGCTGCGACCATGTTGGCACATCCCCTTCCGGGCGCAACCATTGCCCTTACCACCGACGCATCTGATTATGCCATCGGGGCAGTGCAGGAGCAGTGGGTTGACGGCACATGGCAACCACTGGCTTTCTTCAGCCGCCAATTGCGGAAGAACGAACGCAAGTATAGTACTTTTGATAGGGAGTTGTTGGCATTGTTTCTGGCCATCCGCCATTTTCGCTTCTTACTGGAAGGACACCCATTCACGGCTTTTGTAGACCACAAGCCACTTACTTTTGCGATGGCCAAGACAGCGGAACCATGGTCGGCACGGCAACAACGTCATCTTATGTACATATCTGAATTTACAACCGACATACAACATGTCTCGGGCAAAGACAACCTTGTGGCGGATTGTCTCTCCCGCGCCCAGCTCCACGCAGTACACCTGGGAGTCGACTATGTTGGTTTGACAAAAGAACAGAAGGCAGGCCCTGAAGTGCAGGCATACCGGACCGCACCTTCCAGCTTACAAGTGGCTGATGTCAGTTTCCAGGCCGCAGGGACCACACTCCTGTGTGACATCTTGATGGGCGTCCCACGTCCAATCGTTCCAGTCGAATGGCGCAGGAGAATTTTCGACACTATCCACGGGTTGTCACACCCTGGCATGAGAGCGTCACAACGACTCATGGCAAAGAAATTCGTCTGGAAGGGCATGCATCTCGACGTCCGTGACTGGACCAATACCTGCGTGAGTTGCCAGAAGTCCAAGATACAACGCCATGTTAAGGCCCCAGTCGCCACTTTTCCGGTTCTGGAGTGTCGATTCGACCATGTGCACGTGGACCTGGTTGGTCCTCTCCCTTCCTCTCGTGGGCACACTCACCTCACCATGGTAGACCGCACCACCAGGTGGCCAGAGGCAATTCCTTTGATTGCCACCACAGCGGCAGACGTCTCCAGAGCCTTCATCTCGTCGTGGGTAGCTCGGTTCGGGGTACCGGCTGACATCTCCTCCGACCGGGGGCCTCAATTTACCTCTGAGCTTTGGAATGCCGTAGCTCAAGGTTTGGGCACCAAGCTTCATCGTACCACCGCCTACCATCCACAGGCGAACGGTCTGTGAAAGATTCCACAGGTCCCTTAAAGCTGCACTGCGTGCTAGTCTCCGTGGGCCTAGTTGGGTGGACAGGCTCCTTTGGGTGCTGCTAGGTCTTCGCACGGTGCCTAAGGACGACCTGCATTCTTCTTCAGCAGAGCTGATTTACGGCCAACCACTCAGAGTGCCTGGCGATTTTCTTCCTCCTCACACGGAACCCTGGTCCCCAGCTCAGCAGCTCATCAGCCACCAGGAAGCGGCTAGGAATTTCATCCCAGTGCCTACGTCGCATCATGACCTGCAGCGCTCCCATGTCCCGGTGGATCTTAAGAGCACAGAATACGTGTTCATTCGGCAGGATGCTCGCAAAAACCCGCTCAAACCGCCTTACACAGGTCCGTTCCACGTCATCTCGTCAGGTGACAAGTCCTTCAAAGTCGACGTCGGCGGTAAGCCTGGCCACATCTCCATCGACCGGTTGAAACCGGCGCATCTGGATCTGAGCGAACCAGTCGTCACCGCTCAGCCGCCTCGTCGTGGTCATCCACCGTCGACTGCCGGTCCAGTACAGCCACAGTCATCCGCCGAGTCGCCAGTGCCCGCCTCACTGGGTCGACCACAGCCGGCCTCTTCTGCTCCTCCGCCTGCGGCGTCAACCCAACCACAGCCAACGGCCAGTTCGTCTTCTAGCGCTCCGTTCCAGCTGCTGGGGTATCGCAGTTGGTCGGACAGACTTGTCAGATCCCCTCCTCGCCTTACCTTCTCTGTTAAAAACAATTCTGGGGGGGCGCATGTGGCGGAACCACCAGAGGATTACGGACAATTGCATATAATTCCTTTTACAGCAATGTAGTATAGCTGGGGGCTGTACCTTTAATGTATCTGTTAACTGTACTAGGGCTTCTTTCCTGTACTCCGTGTGATGACGTCATGCCATCCGTCACGTGATCTCTGAACGGCGGGAAGAACGTGATGGCGTCATGACGTCAGAGCTCGGAACCTTCTAGCAGTAGAGCTCGGAACCTTCTAGCAGTTGAGCTCGGAACCTGCTGGCAGTTGAGCTCGGAACCTGCTAGCAGTTGAGTTCGGAACCTTCTAGCAGTTTTCAGAGAGGCTTTCAAGCAGACCAGACCTATTTGCATTGTATCCTACAGTTTCCTGTACAGCTTCGTTTGTTCATTAAATTTTATTGTTTTTGATTTTCTGATTCGATCTCAATTCTTCGGCTAGGAACCCTCCTACATCTCCATCGTTTTTGACAGCATGGTTGCTCAGAGAATGAAAGCACAATTTCATTGGGTGAGATAAATCAAATGCTGATTTGCCTGTGGATTAAGATGTTTTGCACTAAACTGAGAACTAAGGAGATTAGTTCAATGCATGGTTTCCGGATTGCAGTCTTGAGCTTAATGGTTAACTGAACCAACAATCTTCCTAATTGTCTCTTTAGTTTAAATTTCCACACCAAACCTAGCCCAATGAATAGATATTTAGTACATCACTATTTCAATAAATCTAAGTGCCCACTCTGCTGTTTTTGACTACTGTTCAGTAAATCCTTTTGGGAAGTACACATTGTGTGGAAATTGAGTGAGGCCATGATCACGCTTGGCAGTGATACCCACAAGAGCTGAAAAGCTTGCCAACAATCAGTGTCCAAGCTCACACGATGGCCACATGGGGGATGTACAGTAAGACATCTATAGAATCATATCCCAGCATAAGACTGCATCTTCAAGAGAGGAAGGGAAACAACTGAAAATATAAACAAAAACTACAAATGGATATAACAGAAGTCTGGGAGTATGAAGGGGAAGAGAATGGCAGAGAGCTGAGCTGCATTCAGTTCAGTCAAAAGCATCAAGGAGTGTATGTGACTCACAAGATATATATTTTTATTTATTGTACACGGTGGTACAATTTCAGTGGGGAAGCACTAATATTGTAGAGTTGACCAGTCTGGCCATGGTTGAGTTTAGTAGCAATAGCTGTTCAGTTGTAAAGGGGTTGCAGAGGACTATGCTTCTTACAGAAGCCAGTTTTAGTTTGGACTTTATAGTGGTCCTTGGGCAGAGACATCAAAACATTTGTGAATAAAATAATTGCCATCAAGTGCGCTTTCTTTGTATCCAATAGTGATCACAAGGTTCCAATAATTAGCAGTATTACTCCCGTTGCAGAATTGGTAGGTATGCATTGCCTGAGCAGGATGTACCCTTACATTGTAAGTCCTCAAAAATGAATGTAATGCATATTAAAAGACAAAACCTAAATTGAAAAATAAACCTAAATTGTGATTATTCATGAAATATCTTCCAATTTCTACTTTCACCTGTCTCTGTAAAACATGCAACACTGGCAGTCCCTCAGAACAGATCTGTCAATGCCAGGATAGGTTTACAGCATAGAAGCACAGCCAGGGTTTCAACACAGTTATTCTCTTGTTTACCCCCACACCACACAATCAGTGACCCTTGACTGAGCAACACTACAGTCTTTCCATTCTCTGAAGGTTACGGACTATAAATATTGGAAAACCGCGGCCAGTACTAACAAAAGCTCTCTCACAGTTAGTAGGTCCCCTTTCTCATCAGGTGAGAAGAATAATAAAAAAAACTCCTTATCGATCCCGCTAATCTTGACAGAACAAAATAGCAATCTTTGAGACCACTCAGTAAGGGAAGAGAGACTTGATGGGAACATTTTAAGCATAGTTTACATTCTACTCTTAACCTTTTAGCATTACTCTTTCTGCCCGTCTCTTATTTTATTGCTGACTTTCTGCTGCATAACTCTTCCTACTTGCATCTTTTGTAATCCTCCTTCTCATCATCAAAGACAAGATAACCCCTTGATGTTGAAGCAAAAAAGCTGGTACCATTATTGTCTATATGCCATGACACTCTGTTGCCATAGTAGTCCCTTGTAAATATGTCTTTCCTGTAATAGATTCACGGCAACCTTTTTCCACTCAGTTTCTAATCTTTGATAGATGAGGGAGAAAATACCTTAATCCCTTTCATAGTACAGACATTTTGAAAAGTGTTAAGATAAGGTCTGCAAAAGTTTCAGGTGATACACCTGATCCTAATCCTCCGGACACAGAGCCTGGTTTCTTCCTTTCCCCCAGTCCCATTACTGTGAGTCAGCTGGAATGTTGAAATTCAGATTCCTAGGGACTGAATGGACACTAGCTGTGTCCGATCTCCTATCAGCAGCTATTTATGAAATCTAACTTAGTTCTAAACATCTCCTAACATATAAACCTAAATATCACTTTCTTGAGCCAAGCTACATTGGTTAACTACATTAGTTTTCTGTGACTTAAAATGGCAAAACAAAGGAAATGAGGCCACTCGTGTAAGTTTTAGCTTGAGAGGGGGAGGTCTAAACTTCAGATGTGCATTTGGATTTGGGATCTCCAAACCCAAAGTTTGCAGTCAAGTTTTCTCCAACATTCTATAGGCAGCTTCAGGTTTTTTTTAAAATTACGACACCTGTGCTAAGTAACAGTAGGGAAAGGAGCTTGCCACATATGGCCCCTGAATCCATGTAATACAACTTGAGCCAGTTTAGATAAATATGGATTCAGAAGCTCATGCCTACCCTCATCTCTGACATTGTAACCTAACAGCTTATAAATATGGGTTGCCTTCCTTTTAGTTGTCAGTATTATTTTTATACTCAGTTGTAGTTTCTTTAGCTTCCTGCTGCTGCGCTACTCATACTCTCATGTTTTAGTCTTGACATTTAATAATTCTCCTGAATTTTCAATCAATGATTATGACCATAATTATGGGTCTACACTGCAAGTTGTATTTGCAATATCTGCAATCCATTGCATGTTGGAGGAGTTATCATAAAAAATGGATTTTGGTCAGTTTATTTTAAATTTGTTTTCTTCCCTCTTCTGAAGGCTTTGACTTGCTGCGATAGGGATCCATGAGCATCAGCAACCATATGGTACTTCACTGAAATGGCCATTCTGCCAGTGTAAGTCCAGATAACAAATGTTGTCAGGCTATTCAACTATAGAGGGCATCGCCACTGAACCCAGCCTGTCTTCACTTGATATCACACATGCACACTTTCCAGGAGCTGTCACTGCGTAATTATCGGAAACAAGAACCCTAGTTGATTTCCCTGCTCCCTAGCCCAGGAGTGCTCAGGCTAAATGTGGAATTCCAACTGCTGCCCCAGCAGATCATCAAATTCAGCACAAGATTTGATTCCAGAAGCTATATTTTTTTGCGATGTCTTGAATTAATTGTCTGATTGGTCCTATAAAAGGAACTTCTCTAGCCCAAACATGCCACTTCGTGATGAAGAATTAGACCTAAAACTTTTAACATGTCTTTCTTTTTCAGATGTCGATTGACTTACTGTGCATTTGCAGCATTTTCTATTTTTATTTCTTAACCAACGTCAGTTCAATAAACGATTTTTCACTAAGAGAACTGCTGGGCAGTTCATCAGTTTTATGAAATTGCGCTTCCGGTAGGTGTGGCTGCCCATTGGGAATGCAATTTCATAAAATCATCTGTCATATGACATAATTCTCTGTGCATAATAGTCAAAGCTGAATCAAATGAATTATATTTAGCACATGATTTCACTTCAGTTTTCCAGTTGCATAGTTTGATTGCACAATTATTCTCCAGACTAATCCACTTTTTCACTTCCTAGATTCACTGTACTTTAGAACCTTAGCCTAGAAATTGTTGCTGGTGATATTGGCAGACAAATGTTTAATGCAATTGTATGATATTCCTCTGTCGACTATTTTAAAGCAGGCATTAACTTATTTAAAATAAGGGCATTGTGTTAAGGTAGTGGACAGGGAAATGTCATCCAACTGGATTAAAATGTTTGTCTGCTAATATCACAAACAGCAATTGCTAGGCTTCTGTCTCTATTTATTGCATTTTAGGATAAACTGTACATTTCCATAAAGACTCCAGTTTTTCAAATATTTTGTGTGCCATTACAGATTACGTGATCCTTGCAGATACATACATACCTAGAGGATCTTACACATCTCTGCACATTTGGACAGTAGTACGCGTTTATTCTTGGCAGGAAGCTGAGGTCACACGGGGAAGCTGGATCAGGACTTTAGGATAGTTAATTTAGTTTCTTGGGGGAGGTAGAGAAACTTTGCAGCAGGATAATAAAAGCAGTTAGCAAGTTCATGTTTTTCACAGGAGAAAATTTGCTGCAGAGCAAACAAAGGTGTCATGGGTGAGTGCCACGGGGGCATTAAAAGGCAGGTGGCACGGGAAATTCAATAGGAGCACTTATCTCTTCAAATAAAACTACTAACAGTTCAAGATACTCATTTCAGCAGAAGGCATTGAAGTACATGTGACATCAGTACTTAACGCACTAACATAGAAACATAGAAGATAGGAGCAGGAGTAGGCCATTCGGCCCCTCGAGCCTGCTCCGCCATTCAATGAGATCATGGCTGATCATCCAAATTCAGTACACTGTCCCTGCCTTCTCGCCATATCCCTTGATCCCTTTAGCCTTAAGAAATATATTCAACTCCTTCTTGAATATATTTAATGAATTGGCCTCTACTGCCTTCTTTGGCAGAGAATTCCACAGGTTCACCACTCTCTGGGTGAAGAAATTCCTCCTCATCTCTGTCCTAAATGGCTTACCCCTTATCCTTAGACTGTGACCCCTGGATCTGGACTCCCTGACCATCGGGAACATTCTTCCAGCATCTAATCTGTCTAGTCCTGTTAGAATTTTATAAGTTTCGATGAGATCCCCTCTCATTCTTCTAAACTCCTGCGAGTACAAGCCCAATCGACCCAATCTCTCCTCATACGTCATTCCTGCCATCCCAGGTATCAGCCTGGTGAATCTTCGCTGCACTCCTTCCATGGCAAGAACATCCTTCCTCAGATAAGGCGACCAAAACTGCACACAATACTCAAGATGTGGTCTCACCAAGGCCCTGTACAACTGCAGCAAGACATCCTTGTTCCTGTACTCAAACCCTCTCGCTACGAAGGCCAACATACCATTTGCCTTCTTAACCGCCTGCTGCACCTGCATGCTTACTTTCAGTGACTGGTGCACAAGGACGCCCAGGTCTCGTTGCACTTCCCCTTCTCCCAATCTATTGCCATTTAGATAATAATCTGCCTTCCTGTTTTTGACACAAAAGTGGATAACCTCGCATTTATCCACATTATATTGCATCTGCCATGCTTCTGCCCAATCACCCAACCTGTCCAAATCATACTGGAGTTTCTCAGTATCCTCCTCACAGCACACATGCCCACCCAGCTTTGTGTTGTCTGCAAACTTGGAGATATTACATCTAGTTCCCTCGTCCAGATCATTAATATATATTGTGAATAGCTGGGGTCCAAGGACCGATCCCTGCGGTACCCCACTAGTCACTGCCTGCCACTCGGAAAAAGAGCCGTTTATTCCAACTCTTTGCTTTCTGTCTGCCAACCAGTTCTCTATCCAAGTCAATACCTTGCCCTCAATCCCATGTGCCTTAATTTTACACGCTAATCTCTTATGCGGGACCTTATCGAAAGCCTTTTGAAAATCCAAATACACCACATCCACTGGTTCTCCCTTATCTGTTTTACCAGTAATATCCTCAAAAAATTCCAGTAGATTAGTCAAACATGATTTACCTTTTGTAAATCCATGTTGACTTTGTCCGATCCGGTCACTTTTTTCCAAACGTCGCTTGTTATTTTTTTGTTAACTTACATTTGTGGCAAATTCTTAGGCTCAACAAAAAATGAAAATAACACGTGGCAATTATATACTGTTCTCCTGTGGGTGCAATTCCAATAGGTTGGGACTCTGCCTGCACCCCTGACTGTGGCCAATTTCCCAGGGTCATTTTAATATGTTGGGTGGATCACCCAGCGAGAAGGGATGGAGATTGCTGCTGGAGTCCTCAGGAATCACTAACAACATAATGTTACCGGCGGCCTTTGGGGCAGTCTTGCAAAAAAAAAATCATTATTAGGGGACGAGGGAGCGTAAACGAGAAACCTGTGATGGATTAGATTTCCTTGAGGCCGTTACATTTTACATCCCCATTCCCATACCATAGAGTGCTGCATGGCAAGAATTTACAGCGCTGAGCATCAACTGTTGCAATTGTGTAAAAGACAGGAAAAGTTGTATGACATATTCCCATCATTTGCATCGCATTCTATTACATCCATATTTAGGTGGATATATTGGACACCCACTGTCACTTCTCCTGGGAAGTGGTGGCAGAGAGTTGATGGAGCGACTCCCCGACTGATTTTCCTTTATTGCCTGCTGGAGTTATACTGGGGCGGCAGCATAACTCCAGGGAAAATTCTGCCCAATGTCTCACAGCACTTTATATAGACAGGGAAGAAAAGCAGGAATTTATTAGGGGAAACTGAAGGCATGTTAAAAAGATGAAGGATAGGGAGGGAGATCGCAAGGTAAAGTGGTTTTGGGAAAGAATTTAAGAAGACAGGAGCAAAGTGGCTGAAAGATGAGTCCCTGATGGTGAAGGGGAGTGAGCAAGGAATGAGCAGTAATTGAGTTAGAAAGAATGAAGAGTACAGGCAGGAACGTAAGGTTACAGAATAGCAAAGGAGGGATTTGAAGATGAGGTCGAAACTCTCAAAGTTGATTCACTGGAGTGCAGGGAGCCAATGAAGTTTGACAAGGATTGGGTTATGGGTGTGCTGGACAGAACACAGGCCATGGAGTTCTGGAACTACTGAAGTTTGTAAAGAGCAGTCTGTGTTTGAGAAATCAATTCTCAAGATAATGAAGGGTTTTAGAAATGTGCAAGTTAGCAATACTGCAGAGCTGGAAGAATGCATTCCTCATGACAGATCACATGTAGTGTAAAAAGTTCAATTTAGGGTTTAACAGGTTGCTTACCACTGGATTCAGCCTGAAAGGGCAGATGTGGAGGTTGATGCAGTTGGAGCCAAAGGGACATGGGTGCTTATGAGAACTGAAATGGATCATTTCAGTTTTGCTGACCTTGGAGCTGCAGAGATAGTGGCAGTGCGCTGGCGAAGAGACTGGGGAGGAGAAATTCAGTTGGTTGCGCCACCCGTTAGCGCCTTAAGAGGGCGATAAGTGGGGCATGAGGCGGCTAGCGCCTGGGCGCAGCAAGACCTGCGCCTCTCGCGAAATTGAGCGGACATTTAGTGGCGGCGCTAAACCGCAACGCCCGCTCAGCAGCGCGCGCAGATCCTGACGTCATTTCATGGTGCAACGCCCTTGGGGCGCCCCGAACCGGAAATTCAGTGGCGCCCCCCTTCTTTCCGCCTGTCGCTCCCAACGACTGGCTGACTGGAACGGTTCCCAGTCGCTGTGGGGCTGGGAGGGCGCTATTTAAAGGGGGCTCTTCCTGGCTTCATTGTGGTAGCCATTTTTGGACCACTCCTTCTGTGAGAGAGAGAGAGATTTGCAGAGAGACAAAGGGAGAGAGCTTTCTGCATTGAGTCAGCGCTCACAGAGGTACTTCTGGCTTCTGACCAGAACTTTGTAGTTGGTTTGCTTTTTCACTGGCATAACCTTGAGTGGCCACATACTATGGGGGCTGCAATGGGTGGGAACGTTGGGCTTCTCCATTACATTGAGAGGGCACAGAGATGCCGAGAGAGAGTGCCAATCATGGCCAGACGGAGGAGGGCCAACAGGCGTCAACACACGAGACCTCACCGTCCCAGGGTATTCCGCCAACAGTTCTCATACCTCAACATGTCTGAGGAGCAGTGTTTTCGAAGGCTGCGATTCAGCAGGGAGGTGGTCACTGAGCTCTGCCACCTGCTTCAGCCAGATCTGCAGCCTCAACTGAGAAGCAGGACGTCTCTGTCAGTGGCAGTGAAGGTCACAGTGGCTCTCAACTTCTATGCCACCGGCTCCTTACAATCCGCTACTGGGGACATTGCCAATATCTCCCAGTTCGTGGTGCATTGCTGCATCCGTCAAGTCACGAATGCCCTCTTTAAAAGGAGGCGTCAGTACATTTCCTTCCCCATGACCTCGGACAAGCAGCAAGAGCGCACAATGGGATTTGCAAGAATAGCGGGCTTCCCCATGGTCCAGGGCACCATTGACTGCACGCATGTGGCTTTGCGGGCGCCGCAAGAGAATGCCGAGGTTTACCGCAAACGGAAGGGGTTCCATTCATTGAACGTCCAGTTGGTCTGTGACCACAGACAGCTGATAGTCGCTGTCAATGCCCGCTTTCCAGGCAGCAGCCACGACGCCTTCATCCTGTGCCAGACTTCTGTGGCAGACCCTTTCAAGGCCCCGGCTCACCCAGGAGGCTGGCTTCTCGGGGACAAGGGCTATCCTCTGTGCACCTGGCTGATGACCCCGCTCCATGAGCCCAGCACCCCTGCTGAAGAACGATACAATGAGAGCCATCAAGCGACCAGGAACATCATTGAGCACACAATCGGCGTGCTCAAGCAACGGTTGCGCTGTCTGGACCATTCCGGAGGAGCTCTTCAGTACTCACCTGAGCGAGTCTCCCATTTCGTTGTTGTGTGCATGCTGCATAACCTGGCAATCCTCAGGACTCAGCCACTGCCACCAGACATTGGAGCACCAGCAGAGGAGAAGGAGGAGGAGGAGGAGGAGGAGGAGCACCAAGACGGGAGGGAGGCACAAAGTGCAAGGGCCGTCCGTCAGCTGCTTATAGCAAGTTGGTTCTAGGCCCCCTCTGAGGGAATGGCTTCTGCCATTCAAAGAACATGAATGGAACCGTGCCGCAAACCCTAAGCCGGTCAAGGCAACAAATACTTCAAAGAGCAAACATGCACATTCTGAATAAAGACACTTCTTTATTTAACAAACTGTGTGCCCTTCCCGCATGACAAAGAAACAGAGAGAAATCCCAAAAAAAGCAGTCAGTCACATAACTGGCTCACACAACCTGGAGACAATGAACAAAACAGTAACCAAAAAATGACCACGATCCTCAGCCTTCAATAAAACATTTAACAGCATTTTGCCACACCTCCTACTTTTTGCCCTTCGAGGGTGATCTGCTTCGCTTGCGAGATTGGCTCCTTCCCACCCTGCAGCTCCTCCGCAATGGGACCCCAGTGGCTGCAGCAAGGCTGGGGGAAGGCTGCTGAGTGTCAGAAACTGAGACTGCAGATGCCCTTGAGGGACGGCCTGGACCAGCTCTGGGCCTGGAGGGCCCGGCTACTGACTGCTCCAACTCTGCATGGGCAGCAGCAGTCTGTCCTACAGGTGGTGGCAGCTGCAGTGGAGAAGTGACAGTGTTGGCAGCAGGAATGCTGTCATCCTGACAGAGGACAGCAACTCCCTGATTGGACGACACACTGGCACTCCCACGGGGCAGCACTGCAGCATGCGGAGCAATCTGCTGAAGCACAGACTGCTGGCCTGATGCGGCGCGGCGAGGGCCCCGGCGATTCGTGCCCCGTCGATTCGTGCCCGATCCAGCGAGGGTGGCAGCAGTCAGTGCTCATGTGGCCTCAATCTGCGTCTGCATGAGACCAGCCACTGACTGCATTGCAGCACTAAGCACTTGCGTGGCAGCTGCCTGTGCTGTGCCGAAGTCCTGGAGACTCCTTGCCTGTGCTGCGCCGAAGTCCTGGACAGAGTTGCCAGTGACTCAATGGATTCGGGCATCCTTGCCACTGCAGCCATGAGTTTAGTGTGCCTGTGCTCCGCCTGGGCGCTCATTTCAGTGAGGAGCCGCACCTCTTCTGCGCTCACTGTAGCAGGACTTGAGGCCAGACTCTCCCTCCGGGGAGAAGGCTGCCAAGCTTCCCTACCCCCCTGCCCCCTGCATTGCTGCAGCCCGCTGGGCCCCAGAGCTTCACCCTCCTCAGACCATTCCCCCCTGCTCCCCTCCAGAGAAGACGTGTCCACATTATGGCCATGGGCTGCCTCGGCTGAGGGTGGCACTGATTTCCGGCTTGCCTCCTCCTCGTCGCCTTCAGAGTCGCTCACAGTGGCAGCTTGAGGGCCCACCTCCTCACCTGGCGAATCAGCATCTGAAAGCAGGGAGGTACAAGAATGGCTTTAGTGTGACGACAGGGTGGCAGCGAGGGAGGCATGAGTGCTGCAATGTACTGTATTGGTTCGATAGTGGCAAAGGATGCTGGTGTGAGGCACAAGTGGAAGGAGAGAGGTCAAAAAGGTGATGACCTTACCATTGCTGTCCATAACGGGGTCGGCATCTCCAGTGGCGACGGGGCCAATCATCCAGCCTGCCATAATCCGCTGGACTCGCTGCTCCAGATCGGTGAGGGCTTGAAGGTGAGGCCGGCCTCCCCCGGTCCATTGCTGCTGCCTCCTGTTATGAGCCAGCTTGCCCTGCAAGAGAAAGGACGGGCTCTGAGTACAGTGTGAAGCCATGATCTTGGCTGCACTGCCTCCCATGTTGGAATAGCCCTTACAGTGTGAAGCCCTGATCTTGGCTGCACCGCCTCCCATGGTGGAATAGCCCTTACAGTGTGAAGCCATGATCTTGGCTGCACTGCCTCCCATGGTGAAATAGCCCTTACAGTGTGAAGCCATGATCTTGGCTGCACTGCCTCCTATGGTGGAATAGCCCTTACAGTGTGAAGCCCTGATCTTGGCTGCACTGCCTCCCATGGTGGAATAACCCTTACAGTGTGTAAAGTGCTGAATGTGCATGTGAGTTTCATGAAAGGCCCATAGGTGTTGAATGAGGGCTGGGCATTGGGGCTTTCAGGACCCTTTGGCCATAAAGTGAGGTCGACATGCAGGGATGAAGAGGATTCTGAAAAGGGTACTCACCCTGACGACCCGAGTGAGGTCGTTGAACTTCTTCCTGCATTGCACAGGGGTCCTAGGCACCATGCTGCTGGAGGTCACTCTGTGAGCCACCTCCCTCCAAGCTTTGCGATAGTCGTTGGGCAGCGGCCTCCTGCCACTGTCCGGGAACAGGATAGATCGCCTGCACTGCACCGCGCCAACCAGAACCTGCAAGGCCCCCTCGCTGAACTGCTGCGCTCGCTCCCTGGCCCTCTCCATGGTCCTAGGCGTTAGAATGTGGCAGCAGGTCTGTCCAGGCTGAGAATCAGGGCTCCGATGCGCAGGGTGTGGCTGCATTCCAAGATCGAACCTCCCCTTTAAGAGCTGACCGGCGCCAGTGTGTCTGCGTGCAATCGCTAACTGGCCACACCCGCGCTGCGCCCGCCCTCGGTGGTAGCGCCTCACTTCTCAGGCTTAGCACCTTAAGACAGTCGTGCAGCACCTGTTTTAGCGCTCCAAGCACCTCCTGGGGTGAAGCAGGCCAATTTACCAGTAGGTGGCGATAATTTGCACCGGGCGCAAAATTTCACGCCCGGTCAATACTTACATCCCAAACGGGGCGATACTGAATTTCTCCCCCTTGGAGTTTTGAAGGGGCCAATCGGGAGATGGGGTGATTAGGGGAGGGACCGAGCGGCTTCTGGCAACAGCCCGCGATTTTAATGTGGAGCAGGGAGGAACACTCCCGCAACTCCAGGCTCCACATTCAGGAGTATTTAAAAAAAACTTATCTTTTTGGCTCCAGCCTGCAGCGATCCCTTTAAGAACTGTTGGTTAGATCGCATGTAGACTTGATTTTCCTGAACAGTGCATCTCAATTTTACACAGGGAGCTACAAAAGGCATTTGGCCCCTTATTTGCACATGTAAAGGGCCTTACGCCTGTTTCAGGTGTGGGCCCTGTTCGCCTATTTTTTTTGCTATACATTGCCGGCTCATAATGAGCATGTGCTTCCTGCCCAACATATTGGAGGCTAAAGGGTTTGTTTAGCACCTGAAAAACGGGTGTGGCGCCATCGAATTTATAGGCCGATAAATCTTTTATTGCATCCTTTTGGAGTGAATTCAAACTCACGTCCCAGATGCGAAAGGGCAGGGCAAACCACCAGAAACTCTGCTGAGCCCCCCAGATATGAGGGTTTATGACTTTGCTGTGTGAAAAAGCCTCCCGACATGTGCAAAACATCAATGTGTTCTACTCTTTCCGATGTCTTACATTACTTTCCACAGCCTTAAGCATTAGGAAAAGCCATGATTTGCCTTTAATCAACTGCATTGTATATAAGCATATTTTTAATGTATGTCAATGTGACCTTAAACACACTCTGCCACTTCAGACACCGTCTTCCAGACACTTGACCTGGTGGAATGCATCAAAACTTTATTGGACTTTAACCATAATGCATTGTGGTGGATAGGCTCAATAGTGGATTCATTTTAGAACGGATGAATCATACCTATGCTTATAAACATTTGAGAACCACTGAGTGATATCATAGATGTCATACACATACTTACTTCAAGGTTAGTTATTTAAAAAAAGTAGACATTTCATGAAACTATATATATATATATGAAGATTCAAATAATAGTATTCATTGTAACAATCATGATATGCTTTCACACTAAGGTTAAAGCCAGCCTTTTTGTCTCCAGCTGGAGAATATCGAATTTGAAATCATAGATATGCAGCAGGTAACCTTTGTACAGAAAGAGGGCGCCAACTGCTATATAAAGTTTATATTGAGTTTCTACCAGTAATGCTGAAAAATTGCAATCTCTCAGAGAGAATATGCAGTGAACCATAATTATTTAAAGAGTAGCCTGATTAAATTAAAGTCATAAATGCCTAATATCAATACAATCAATGAATTGTATACTTATAGGGGTAGAATTTCAATGCAGGTTCTCCTGATTGTCCATTGTAATTTCGGCAGAAACAGCATAAGTGGCTGTTTACACAATTTCTCTAGGATTTCAGCCTAAGTAGAGGAGGATGAGCTGGAGAATCCCTGTGGAAATTCCAGATGATGGTTTGTTGGCATGCATACCATTTTTAGCAAATTTGTTTTTTTTAGCGCTTTGTCCCAGTTCTGCTATATCAATAAGGCTGTGTGAGGACTGTGCTGATTGGGCTGCTTTTAAAACTAACGGGCTAGAAATTCGTTATAGCCAAGAAACGGGTAGTGTTTAGACTAAAATGGTTATGTAGTGCCAGTTGAAAATCGCCTAGGTTAGCACATAAAATTTGTCCTCACTCCTCATTAAAATGATTGCAGTCATGAATCTCGTCTAAAAACCCAAGCTCATTGGCATTACACTGAAAAGATAGACCAATATCAGTGGCAGTCTAAATGCAAGTAATGATTGCCACAGGCTTTTTTCACTGCTTAATGGGGAGGTTCATTGATGCTGCAGCACTTCATTCTCAGCATTGTTGGGTGTGCAGCTGCCTCAACAGCCATAAGAAGAACAAGGTGAAGGAGCACTTATTTACAAATCCTGATGGCAGACCGTTGCCCCAAGAGAGAGCCCGGAGGTTTTCTGATGAAACTTTGGAGGCATTGGTTTTAGCGGTGGAGAGAAGGTGGGTGGTTCTGTACCCGCCAACTGGCAGGAGGCCCTCGCCACAAGTCTGCTGACTATGTGGAGGGAGGTGGCACACCATGTCACGGGCAGCACTGTGGTCCCCAGGACCCACACCCTGTGCAGGAGGAAGTTTCACAACCTCACACGCGTGGTCAGGATGAGTGAAGACTTCAACAAATGCTACATACCACCATCTGTACCACAAGCTTCACACACTGCTCAATGCACCACACAGCCAGCACTCACCAACCAACACTCTCTACCTAGCAACACTCACACCCATATCTCATGCCTTGCACACAATGACAGCTATTCAACTTGGCAGGCACAAGGGTCATTAGTTATTAGAATTCATGTGATATGTGTGATATGTTTATAGATAAAGTTATTAATTGTGTTTGGAATATTTTGTGGTCTCTCTCATTTCACCTTTACGCCCAGGAGGACCATGTGATACGGCGTGAGCCAGGGATGGTATGATGGGGATGTGGTGAGCTATGGGGACCTGGGGTTTTATTCATGTGAATCGGAGTCTGATGAGACAGTCTGGGAGGCTGATTGTCTCACTGCCTCTGCTCCCTCTGCCATAAATCCTGACGGGTGAGGTCGACTGCCAATACAGCCCCCATGACTTTTAGCAAGTGTTGTAGGTTGGAGCATTTCAGAAATAATTACAGAGTTTTGTACTTGCTACAACACTCCCTGATACCAAAGAACCTTGAAATGACGAAAGAAAACTCTTCCAGTAGCAGGAAGTAGCACACAGCCACTCAAACTTCAAAAACCTGTCAGGTCCGAGTGATTGGTGAGAATCCCTTTAAATAGCGTCGCTGGAGCTGGCTTCCTATTGCTGCATGACACCTCAACCTGTTGTTGCTTTCTCCAGCCGGTAAGTTCAATGGCCAAAACCAAGTTGGGAGATCGGGCGTCAAGTGAGCATTGCACACTTACTGACGTCATGATGTCCATGACTGCGATGTCTCTGGCAATTGAGTTTATCGGCAGTGCTACCGGCAAGACGGATATGGATTCCGGCGCTGGAACTGCCATCAGCTGGTGGTAGAGCACTGAACAGCATTTTAATGTCATCTCATGGCGCTAACGTATGGCACAAACCACATGAATTTCTCCCCCAACTAGTTTAACTGTAAAGTTTACTAAGTTAACTGGATTGTGCTAATTGTGGAGTTTGAACTGAGAAAGTGCCTTAGAGAGCTGAGCAAATTCCTGAGTAAGTCCACAGGTAGAATCTTGTAGGCATATAATAAGGTTCTGCTAGCTTCTGGAGCGGAGAGAAGCCAGCTGAGTTTTTGCTGAGAAGGTAAGGAAATTAGTTTGGCCTGAACAGGAGTTTGGCACTGAGACAAAGTGCGTCTGAATCTGCAAAACCTGGCAAGTAAGTGAGAACTAGTTCTAATTAATTAATTTTTGAGTAGCAGAGAATTTAAGAATATATTAATGGCAGGATCAGGAACTAGGCGAGTGATGTGTGTGGCATGCATGATATAGGATATACTGGATCTGCGCTGCCATTGGAATTTTAGGCCCCCTAGTCCTTTGGGTGGATTAAATTTCATGGTACCGCCTGTTTGACTTCATCTGGGATGCTCTGCTTCCCTTCAGGAATAACTGCAGTAGGTCACTATCTGTGATTGTTGTTTTATTTCTTTCTTTGTTGTCTTCTCAATCTGGCTGAGATACATGCTTGCCTGTGTGGTTATACTGTCCATATACTATCACATGGTGTTCAGGACGTGAACTATTAAAACAGTTGTAATGCATTTTACGAGGTATAGTTTCTGCTTTGGATGCAATCAACAATCTGGGGCAAATTGCGCTCAAAATTGCGCAAGTTTTCCAAAGTGAAGTTATGGTTTATGTTTCTGCTCAAACTCATTTGCACAATCACAAACACAAAATCTTCCATGAACCAGCGCAATCGGGCAGTGTTTTGTAACGTAATTGTTGACTTTTTTTCACTGGCATTAAAAAATATTGCTTGATATATTTAAGAGTGGTAACCTGGTGCAGTTTTATTAATACACCTAAAAGTGGGTTTATCACAAAAAAAACCAGAGTGTTTAGTCCACCTCCCGTGAGTAACCTGATTTTAAATAACTGAAAATGACTTACAAAAACTATACAGAACAATTTACTAGTTTCATTGTTGTACAGTAGTCAGTTTCTTAATAATTCAATATTTTTTACTTTTTAAAAACTTTTAAAAGGTGCCTATTAGTGCGCTTGTGCCTAAAAAAAAGATTCTCGAAGAGCCGCCAATGGGCGCAATTAGTGGAAACTTGCCATGGTGACAGTGTTCCCATTAATTTTATTTTGTGCATGGTCCCTTTAAATTTGTTGCGCAGCTGTGCATGCGCGGTAGCTCTTCCAGTTTGTGAGTGGCCTGCGCAGGACCGCCCGATGGCTGCACGGTCCTGCGCCCGTGCAGCTTATGGGGAACGTTGCATGTCGATTAATTCGATCTGGCCAGTTTTGTGGGCGGGGCCGACTTCCAGCGCCATGTTTTTTAAACTCGCACAAAAGATCGCGGAAACTCAATTTGCGCTGGACGTAACTTGCGCTTGAAATTCCTCGATCTTTTACGCTTGTTTAGCTGTTTTTGGGCAAATTAACCAGCACAACCTGGCCGTACAAGTTTACCTCTGCCAACTTAAACTCTTAGGCCTAGAAATTTGGTATAGCCCTGCTTGAGGCGTTAGAACTGGCGCTGCGCAAAGTTTATAGCCAGACGAAACTTATCGCCGCCTGGCGCGATATTGGGTTGCATCGCCCTTAAAGGGGATTGAGGCGCGAATTCAGGCATTACACGGGACTCCTAAGGCACTAAACTTCCGGTGCAACCCAATATCGGAGCGGACGGGCGCAGCGCAGGTGCTCTCAATTACTGATGACCATGAGACTTCCAGGCGCCGGCCAGCTCTTAAAGGGGTGGGTCAGTCAGCTTCAGCATCCACACTCTTCGCCTTGCAGGCCTCAGAATCGGCGCAGGCCCTTCTCTGGCGCTAAAAACTTGGACCAGATGGAGAAGGTGAGACAGAGAGCAGAGCGCTTCACCAATGAGGCTCTGGAGCAATTGGTGGCCGCAGTGGAGCGCCGGCGAGATGTTCTCTACCCAAACAATGGCACGAGGCTGAATCATAAGGACTACCGACGAGCTTGGAGGGATGTATGCCAGAGGGTCAGCTCCAGCAGCATGGTGACCAGGAGCCCTGTCCAACGCAGAAAGAAATTCAACGACCTCACTCGGGTCGTGAGGGTGAGTGTTGTTTCTGCAAACTTCTGCATCCCTTCATTTGCACCTGACTTTATGGCTACAGGGTGGGCTGTGCCCCATTGGCCATCTGCCAGCAAGCACCCATGGCCCTTTCTGGGCACACACATGCACATTTGACTCAAGGCGTCGTGTAAGGGCTCTTGCACCATGGGGGGCATGAGATGATCACTCAGGGCATCATGTAAGGGCTCTTGCACCATGGGGGGCATGAGATGATCACTCAGGGCATCATGTAAGGGCTCTTCCACCATGGGGGGCATGAGATGATCACTCAGGGCATCATGTAACATAACTTCCCCTCCTTTCCCCTGCAGTCCAAGCTGGCGAGGATTGGCAAAGACCAGCTTCGCACCAGTGGAGGACCTCCACAAGTGGTCACTCTCACGGATCTCAAGGAGAGAGTCCACCAGATTCTTGGAGGACATCTGAGTGGTCCTGTATCCACTGCAGCTGCCGACCCCATTGTCGACAGCGATGGCAAGGTTCTCACCTTTTACAACTGTCTCCTTCCACTTGTTCCCCCCGCCAGCATGCTTTCTCACTGTGGACCCATGTCATAGCCTTGCCGCAATCTGGCATCCCTTGCTGCCAAGCTGTCCTTTTGCTAAAGCCACGCTTCCACCTCCCTGCTTTCAGATGCTGCATCACCAGCTCAGGAGCCGGGCCCTCAAGCTACCAGTGCCAGTGCCTCCGAAGGCTCAATGAGAAAATTACTGTCCAACAGAAGGTCAGCAACTCTCTCCAGCAACGATCAGAATGGCCAGCCCAAATGGCTGCAGCTTTTATACTAGTGCTGTCCCCTTTAAATAGCGCCCCCCGAGTCCGAGAAGGGCCTGGGAACGTTCCATCCAACTGTCACTAATAGCGCCAGGCGAAAAGGTTGCGGGCGCCACCGAATATCCGGTCCGGGGCGCCAAAAAGGCGTTGCACACTGAAATGACGTCATGATCTGCCTGCGCCCGCGGGCGAGCGAAAAGAGTTAGCGCTGGTGCTAAAAGGATACTCAATATGGGAGGTGGCGCTATATTCACTGCGCCCGCCCGAAAATTGGGTAACGCCCCAATTCTCGGGCTCTTTAGGCGCTAATCGCTGGCGCTACCAACTGAATTTAGCCTTCTAAGATCACTCTTGTCACTTTCTCTCCTTTTCTTTCTTTTTACCTTGGAGGCTCGGTTCCCTTTGGCTGTACCTTCCACCTTCTCTTCCTGATTTGCTTCTGCCGAGTGGGGGTGAGGACGTGGGGGAATGATCATGGCTTTATACCATAATTCCCACTGATATTCCCAATACAAAAAGAATCATCCCTGTCACTTGGTTCCCCTCCAAGATGTCAATCAACTAGACAGACACGTGTTCCGTATCTTGATACCCTTACCTAACGAAAATCTGTCAATCTCAATTTTGAAATTTTCAATTGATCTAGATTCAGCAGCTTTTATGGGAGTGAGTTCCGGATTTTCACTACGCTTTATGTGAAGAAGTGCTCCCTAACATCACCCCTGAACAGCCTAGCTCTAATTTTAAGGTTATGTCTACCTGAATATATTTAAGAAGAAGATAGATAGATTTCTAGTTGCAAAACGCATCAAGGGGTATGGGGAGAGAGCAGGAACATGGTATTGAGATAAAGGATCAGCCATGATCATATTGAATGGTGGAGCAGGCCCGCAGGGCCAAATGGCCTACTCCTGCTCCTATTTTTCTACGTTTCTATGTTCAGGACTCCCCCACCAGAGGAAATAGTTTCTCTCTATCTACCCTATCAAATCCTTTAATCATCTTAAACACCTCAATTCGATCACCCCTTAAACTTCTATACTCGAGGGAATACAAGCCTAGTCTATGCAACCTGCCCTCAGCAGTTAATCCTTTAAGCCCTAGTAGAATTCTGGTGAATCTGCACTATACACCCTTCAAGACCAAGTGTGATTCTCAGAACTAAACCCAATACTCCAGAGAGGGTCTGACCAAGGCTATATACAAATGAAGCATAACTTCCACCCCTTTGTATTCCAGCCCCCTTGAGATAAAGGCTAACATTTTATTAGCTTTTCTAATTATTTTTTGTACCTGTCCTCCAGTTTTTAGCGATCAAGCCGGCATGGGGCTAATAGCCAGCCAGTGAAGAAGATGAAGAAATGCCAGAAGTGTTGCTCCAAGAACATGCATGCAGTGCAGGAAGAAGTTTAATGATCTGACACGAGTTGTCAAGTTGAATGAGTTCAATCTTCAAATGACATATATTACCAACTGCACCACTAGCATCATCCACTGCTGAATTTGCTATACCCCTATCACGCCCCTACCAACAATCCCTATCAATCAGTAATCAAACCTTCAATTTCAAAATCTTTACCTCACCCTCACACACTTAGCACTGTTGCAACCCTCACACCCACAACTCACAGGTCGCACACACTGGAAGCTATTCAACCATGACAGACAAATCACCCAAACATGTTGCAGGACACTCACTGACACACTTGTCTCTTTTATGCAGGAGAAGGTGGCGCACAACAGGAGGCATCTGGAAAGAACAGGAAGAGGACAAGTGCACCTGCATGTTTTAACCCCCATGGAGGAGAGAGTGCTGGCCATCATGGGAAGGGGTATTGCTGAGACTGTGGCCATTGGCAGCACTGGCAGGATTGATGATGAGGGTCTCTGCATACTTAATCCTCCTCCCCTCTTCCCAATTCTCCCTCATTCCACAATCTCTTCTGACTCACAAGCTGCTGATGGTGTAAGCATGTACTTCTTACTTTCTCCTGTCCACTCAATACAATACAATCCAACACTTGTCCCTTTTTGATTTCAGATACCCAAGAATTGGAACCCTCCCAGTCAGAGGAGGAAGCGGAAGAAGACAGTGAAGAACAAACCACTTCCATTGCAGAACAAACAGCTTCCATTGTAGAACAAATCGCTTCCATTGTGGAACAAACTGCTTCCATTGCAGAATAAATCACTTCCATTACAGAACAAACCAGTTCCATTGCAGAAAAAACAACTTCCATTGCAGAAAAAAACACTTCCGTTGCAGAACAAAGAGCTTCTGTTGCAGAACAAACCACTTCCATTACAGAACAAACCCCTTCCATTGCAGAACGAAGCGCTTCAATTGCAGAACAAACTGCTTCGATTGCAGAACAAACCACTTCCATTACAGAACAAACCCCTTCCATTGCAGAACGAAGCGCTTCAATTGCAGAACAAACTGCTTCGATTGCAGAACAAACCACTTCCATTACAGAACAAACCACTTCCATTGCAGAAAAAACCACTTCCATTGCAGAAAAAACCACTTCCATTGCAGAACAAACCACTTCCATTGCAGAAGGAACCACTTCCAATACAGAACAAACCACTTCCATTGCAAAACAAACCGCTTCCATTGCAGAAGAAACCACTTCCATTGCAGAACAGCAACTTCCATTAAAGAACAAACCGCTTTCATTGCAGAACAAACCGCTTCTATTGCAGAGCAAACCACTTCCACTGCAGAACAAACAGATTCAATTGCAGAACAAACAGCTTCCGTTGCAGAACAAACCACTTCCATTGCAGAACAAACCACTTCCATTGCAGAACAAACCACTTCCATTGCAGAACAAACTGCTTCCATTGCAGAACAAACTGCTTCAGTTGCAGAACAAACCGCTTCCATTACAGAACAAACCGCTTCCATTACAGAAGAAAATACTTCCATTACAGAATAAAACACTTCCACTGCAGAACAAACTGCTTCCGTTGCAGAACAAACTGCTTCAATTGCAGAACAAACCGCTTCAATTGCAGAACAAACCGCTTCCATTACAGAACAAACCGCTTCCATTACAGAACAAAACACTTCCACTGCAGAACAAACTGCTTCCGTTGCAGAACAAACCGCTTCAATTGCAGAACAAACCACTTCCATTACAGAACAAACCACTTCCATTGCAAAACAAACTGCTTCCATTACAGAACAAACCACTTCTATTACAGAACCAATTGCTTCAATTGCAGAACAAACTGCTTCCATTGCAGAACAAACCTTCAATTACAGAATAAACCACTTCCAATGCAGAACTAACTGCTTCCATTACAGAACAAACTACTTCCATTGCAGAACAAACTACTTCCATTGCAGAACAAACTACTTCCATTACAGAACAAACTGCTTCCATTGCAGAACAAACCACTTCTATTACAGAACAAACCATTTGCATTGCAGAACAAACCGCTTCCATTACAGAACAAATGACTTCCATTACAGAACAAACCACTTCCACTGAAGAACAAACAGCTTCCATTGGAGAACAAACCACTTCCATTGCAGAGCAAACCGCTTCCATTACAGAACAAACTACTTCCATTACAGAACAAACCGCTTCCATTACAGAACAAACCGCTTCCATTACAGAAAATTTCGCTTCCATTACAGAACAAACCGCTTCCATTACAGAACAAACCGGTTCCATTACAGAACAAACCACTTCCATTACAGAACAAACCGCTTCCATTACAGAACAAACCGCTTCGATTACAGAACAAACCACTTCCAATGCAGAACAAAACACTTCCATTGCAGAACAAACCACTTCCAATGCTGAAGAAACCATTTCGATTACAGAACAAACCACTTCCATTGCAGAACAAACCGCTTCCATTGCAGAATAAACCACTTCCATTGCAGAACAAACCACTTCCATTACAGAACAAACCACTTCGATTACAGAACAAACCGCTTCCATTGCAGAACAAACCCCTTCCATTGTAGAAAAAACCACTTCCATTACAGAACAAACCGCTTCCAATGCAGAAGAAACCACTTCGATTACAGAACAAACCGCTTCCAATACAGAACAAAACACTTCCATTACAGAACAAACCGGTTCCAATACAGAACAAAACACTTCCATTGCAGAACCATCCACTTCCGATACAGAACAAAACATTTGCATTGCAGAACAAATCACTTCCAATGCAGAAAAAAACAGTTCCATTACAGGACAAACCACTTCCATTAGAGAACATCCCACTTCCATTGCAGAACAAACCACTTCCATTGCAGAACAAACCACTTCGATTACAGAACAAACCACTTCCATTACAGAACAAACCGCTTCCAATACAGAACAAAACACTTCCATTACAGAACAAACCGCTTCCAATACAGAACAAAACACTTCCATTGCAGAACAAACCGCTTCCAATACAGAACAAAACATTTGCATTGCAGAACAAATCACTTCCAATGCTGAAGAAACCATTTCGATTACAGAACAAACCACTTCCATTGCAGAACAAACCGCTTCCATTGCAGAACAAACCACTTCCAATGCAGAACAAACCACTTCCATTGCAGAACAAACCACTTCCAATGCAGAACAAACCACTTCCATTACAGAACAAACTACTTCCATTACAGAACAAACCGCTTCCATTGCAGAACAAACCACTTCCATTGTAGAACAAACTGCTTCCAATGCAGAAGAAACCACTTCGATTACAGAACAAACCGCTTCCAATACAGAACAAAACTCTTCCATTGCAGAACAAACCACTTCCATTAGAGAACAACCCACTTCCATTGCAGAACAAACCACTTCCAATGCAAAAGAAACCACGTCGATGACAGAACAAACCACTTCGATTACAGAACAAATCGCTTCCATTACAGAACAAACCGCTTCCATTACAGAACAAAACACTTGCATTGCAGAACAAACCACTTCCATTGCAGAACAAACCACTTCCATTGCAGAACAAACCACTTCAACTGCAGAACAATCTGCGTCCATTGCAGAACAAACCACTTCCATTACAGAACAACCCACTTCCACTGCAGAACAAACCGCTTCCAATACTGAACAAAACACTTCCATTGCAGAACACACCACTTCCATTAGAGAAAAACCCACTTCCATTGCAGAACAAACCACTTCCAATGCAGAAGAAACCACTTCGATTACAGAACAAACCACTTCGATTACAGGACAAACCGCTTCCAATACAGAACAAAACATTTCCATTGCAGAACAAACCACTTCCATTACAGAACAACCCACTACCATTGCAGAACAAACCAATTGATTGCAGAACAAACCGCTTCCATTGCAGAACAAACCACTTCCAATGCAGAACAAACCACTTCCAATGCAGAACAAACCACTTCCAATGCAGAACAAACCACTTCCATTACAGAACAAATTGCTTCCAATACAGAACAAACCACTTCGATTACAGAACAAACCACTTCCATTACAGAACAAACCGCTTCCATTACAGAACAAGACCCTTCCATTGCAGAACAAACAGCTTCCATTGCTGAACAAATCACTTCCATTGCAGAACAAACCACTTCCAATACAGAACAAAACATTTCCATTGCAGAACAAACAACTTCCATTGCAGAACAACCCAATACCATTGCAGAACAAACCACTTGATTGCAGAACAACCACTTCCATTGCAGAAGAAACCACTTCCATTGCAGAACAAACCACTTCCAATGCAGAGAAACCACTTCCATTACAGAACAAACCACTTCCATTGCAGAACAAACCACTTCCATTAGAGAACAACCCACTTCCATTGCAGAACAAACCGCTTCCATTACAGAACAAGACCCTTCCATTGCAGAACAAACAGCTTCCATTGCTGAACAAATCACTTCCATTGCAGAACAAACCGCTTCCAATACAGAACAAAACATTTCCATTGCAGAACAAACAACTTCCATTGCAGAACAACCCAATACCATTGCAGAACAAACCACTTGATTGCAGAACAACCACTTCCATTGCAGAAGAAACCACTTCCAATGCAGAACAAACCACTTCCATTAGAGAACAACCCACTTCCATTGCAGAACAAACCACTTCCATTGCAGAACAAACCACTTCCATTGCAGAACAAACTGCTTCCATTGCAGAACAAACCGCTTCCATTGCAGAACAAACCACTTCCAATGCAGAGAAACCACTTCCATTACAGAACAAACCACTTCCAATGCAGAACAAACCACTTCCATTGCAGAACAAACCACTTCCATTGTAGAACAAACTGCTTCCATTATGCAACAAGCCACTTCCATTGCAGAACAAGCCACTTCCATTGCAGAACAAACCACTTCCATTGTAGAACAAACTGCTTCCATTACGCAACAAGCCACTTCCATTGCAGGACAAACCGCTTCCATTACAGGACAAATCACTTCCATTGCAGGACAAACAACTTCCATTGCAGAACAAACCACTTCCATTGCAGAGCAAACCACTTCCATTGCAGAACAAACTGCTTCCATTGCAGGACAAACCACTTCCATTGCAGAACAAACAGCTTCCATTGCAGAACAAACCACTCCATTGCAGGACAAACCACTTCCGATGTGCAACAAACCACTTCCATTACAGAACAAACCACGTCCATTGCAGAACAAATCACTTCCACTGCAGAACAAACAGCTTCCAATGCAGAAGAAACCACTTCGATTACAGAATAAACCACTTCCATTGGAGAACAAACCACCTCCACTACAGAATAAACCGCTTCCATTGCAGAACAAACCGCTTCCATTGCAGAGCAAACCATTTCCATTGGGGAAGAAATCGCTTGCATTGCAGAACAAACCACTTCAATTGCAGAACAAACCGCTTCCATTACAGAACAAATTGTTTCCATTGCAGAAGAAAAGGCTTCAATTGCAGAACAAACCACTTCCATTGCAGAACAAACCACTTCCATTACAGAACACACAGCTTCCATTACATAACTAACCACTTCCATTCCAGAACAAACCACTTCCATTACAGAACAAACCACTTCCATTACAGAACACACAGCTTCCATTACATAACAAACCACTTCAATTGCAGAACAAACCACTTCCATTGCAGAAGAAACCACTTCCATTGCAGAACAAACAGCTTCCATTACAGAACAAACTGCTTCCATTACAGAACAAATTGCTCCCATTACAGAACAAACAGCTTCCATTGCAGAACAAACCACTTCCATTACAGAACACACAGCTTCCATTACATAACTGTGGTAAACCACTGTTTTTTTGTTGATACACACTGTTGTACCTATGCATGCCTCAACATGTCTCGGCTGGCTCCACCCACACAGGCCCAGGTATAAAGGTGATTGACCTGCAGCACCCTGCCTTCTTGGAACCCAGTCAACCATGAGAGGCATGCTCTGTTCTTTGCTAATAAAAGCCTTTAGTTACTCTCTTAACTCTCAGTCAATAAGAAACCACTTTCATTGCAGAAGAAACCACTTCCATTGCAGAACAAACCACTCCCATTGCAGAACAAACCAATTCCATTGCAGAACAAACCACTTCCATTGCAGAACAAACCGCCTCCATTACAGAACAAACTGCTTCCAATACAGAACAAAACATTTGCATTACAGAACAAATCACTTCCATTACAGAACAAACTGCTTCCATTGCAGAACAACCAACTACCACTACAGAACAAATCACCTCCATTACAGGACAAACCGCTTCCATTACAGAACAAATCACTTCCATTACAGAACAAACCACTTCCATTACAGAACAAACCACTTCCATTACAGAACAAACCACTTCCATTGCAGAACAAACCACATCCATTGCAGAACAAACTGCTTCCATTGCAGAACAAACCGCTTCCATTGCAGAACAAACCACTTCCATTGTAGAACAAACTGCTTCCATTACACAAGCCACTTCCATTGCAGGACAAACTGCTTCCATTGCAGGACAAATCACTTCCATTGCAGGACAAACAACTTCCATTGCAGAACAAACCACTTCCATTGCAGAGCAAACCACTTCCATTGCAGGACAAACTGCTTCCATTGCAGGACAAACCACTTCCATTGCAGAACAAACAGCTTCCATTACAGGACAAACCACTTCCATTGCAGAACAAACCACTTCCATTGCAGAACAAACCACTTCCATTGCAGAACAAACCACTCCATTGCAGGACAAACCACTTCTGATGTGCAACAAACCACTTCCATTGCAGGAGAAACCACCTCCATTGCAGAACAAACCACTTCCATTACAGAACAAACCATGTCCATTGCAGAACAAATCACTTCCACTGCAGAACAAACAGCTTCCATTGCAGAACAAACCGCTTCCAATGCAGAAGAAACCACTTCGATTACAGAATAAACCGCTTCCATTGCAGAACAAACCACTTCCATTGCAGAACAAACCACTTCCAATACACAACAAACCGCTTCCATTACACGACAAACCACTTCCATTGCAGGACCAACACTTCCATTGCAGAACAAACCACTTCCATTGCAGAACAAACCGCTTCCATTGCAGAGCAAACCATTTCCATTGGGGAAGAAATCGCTTGCATTGCAGAACAAACCACTTCAATTGCAGAACAAACCGCTTCCATTACAGAACAAATTGTTTCCATTGCAGAAGAAAAGGCTTCAATTGCAGAACAAACCACTTCCATTGCAGAACAAACCATTTCCATTAAAGAACAAACCACTTCGATTACACAACAAACCACTTCCATTGCAGAACAAACCACTTCCATTACAGAACACACAGCTTCCATTACATAACAAACCACTTCAATTGCAGAACAAACCACTTCCATTGCAGAAGAAACCACTTCCATTGCAGAACAAACAGCTTCCATTACAGAACAAACTGCTTCCATTACAGAACAAACAGCTTCCATTGCAGAACAAACCACTTCCATTACAGAACACACAGCTTCCATTACATAACAAACCACTTTCATTGCAGAAGAAACCACTTCCATTGCAGAACAAACCACTTCCATTGCAGAACAAACAGCCTCCATTACAGAACAAACAGCTTCCATTGCAGAACAAACCACTTCCGATATGCAACAAACCACTTCCATTGCAGGAGAAACCACTGCCATTTCAAAGCAAACCGCTTCCAATACTGAACAAACCGCTTCCATTACAGAACAAACCACTTCCATTGCAGAACAAACCACTTCCATTACAGAACAAACCACTTCAATTGCAGAAGAAACAGCTTCTATTGCAGAACAAACCACTTCCATTGGAGAACAAACAGCTTCTATTGCAGAACAAACACTTCCATTGCAGAACAAACAGCTTCTATTGCAGAACAAACCACTTCCATTGCAGAACAAAGCGCTTCCATTGCAGAACACACAGCTTCCATTACAGAACAAACCGCTTCCATTGCGGAACAAGCCAGTTCCATTGCAGAACTAACTGCTTCCATTGCAGAACAAACCGCTTCCATTACAGAACAAACCACTTCCATTGCAGAACAAACTGCTTAAAATGCAGAAAAAACCTCTTCCATTGCAGAACAAACTGCTTAAAATGCAGAAAAAACCTCTTCCATTGCAGAACAAACCCTTTGCATTACAGAACAAACCGTCTCCATTGTGGAACAAACCGCTTCCATTGCGGAACAAACCACTTCCATTGCAGAACAAACCACTTCCATTGCAGAACAAACCGCTTCTATTGCAGAACAAACCGCTTCCATTGCAGAACAAACCACTTCCATTGCAGAACAAATAGCTTCCACCAAAGATCTGAGCACTGCAGTGGAATCTCAGACTGCTGCCATCATGGGTCTGGGTAACACTATTCAAACCAGCTTCCAGAGCATCGCAGCTGCTGATCAATATGTTCAGTAGGATTGCTGAGGTCCCGCCCTGGGAAAGTAGCAGCGGCTCCATGGAACACGAACCTACTGTCCTCTCTCAGGATGACAGCAGTCTTGCTCACACCCCTGCCACACTGCTGTTGCTTGTCAGCCAGCCCAGACTGCTGCAGCCCAGGCCGAGATGGTGCAGTCTGAAGCAGGGCCCTCTAGGCCCAGAGCTGCTCGAGATCATCCTCCAAGCCTATCTGCAGTCTCCTAAATTGAAGGTCAGCAGCCTTTCACCACCAAAGTTGCTGCCACTGGGGAAGCACTTGTAGGAGCACTAGGAGAGGCAAAGGCACATGGAAGATAGGCACCAAGAGTTAGGGTGATTGGCTTCATTTTGAATGCAATATTTAATGAGCAAAATTATTTCAAAAGTGCACTGGAAACTGTGAGATGTTGCTTATAGCTCCAGCAGCTGCCTGAAAAGAGCTGGGCACATACAAACTAAGAGCCATGGTCACCTTGACAACCACAACCAATGTGATCCTTGCCCTGCTTTGAGGTTGCAGTTGTGGTTGCAGCAGTTGACAGATTTCACTCACGACCTCTTTTGTGAACCAAAGATATCTCATGCACTGGTCGTTGCTTGAGTTGAGGTGAGAGTGTTGCTCTCTGAAGACCCTCTGCAGATATGGACTCCTGCTGAGTGCCCTTCTCATCCTCCTCCTCCTCCCTCTTCTAGCAGCTTGTCCTGCTCTGCATGGCCTCTCTTCATTCTCCCGGTCTTGCTCAATTCATGGAGGAAGCTTTACCAAGCCACCCATGTCTGGAACAACTTCTTTCAGTGCAGTATTTTATATTAAAAAAAGTACACGCAAGACCAGCCAGACCACTTCATGTAGAGTACTCAAATTTTAGCCAAGTGTAGCAAACCTCCAAAAACACATGCAACTGCACCAGTAGCCAGAAGAAATAATTCAGCAACTAACCTGTAAGTACTTCATGGTGCCTTGAAATAGCACTGGTGGAGGGTCCTTCATTTCAATTATCATCATATTCAGCTGTGTGAAGTTAAAACAAGGCAGCGTGGAGTTGCAAAATGGTAGTGGTGGCTTCAAATCAACGTTGCACACTGATTTGCTGCCGGTAGTTGTTATGCCCACATGTGCAAACCCTTTACCAAGGTGGCATCCTGCACACTTCCCATTGGAAGTGTGTGCCTGCATCTCGAAACCACGCATGGAAGAACATGCGTACAGCAGTAAAACGGAGCTGCTGCCAGCGTTTCTTAAATGGACACACACGACTTTCAGGTAGGTTTAGATTTTTGCTTTTGGACTGATTTCTTTACATTTTAATGGAGTAGTGGCTTGATGCAATACTTTAAAAAAATGTGTTAAAGTGTGCAGGGAGTGCTGCTGGATGTTTGCAAGGATTTGACTCTTAAAGGACGGTCTCTGAGAACTGTTAGATCCGTGATTCTGAGAGTATGCTGTTTTTCAATAACCACACGGATGCTGTAACTTAACAATAAACAGGTATTTACTGGAGGAGGGTAGTCTCAAGACTGGGGGTACAGAGGCATGCGCAAGGCTTATATACAGGTGTGGTCACTGCCGGTACTACAGTATACAGGAGCTGTAAAAGTAGTTCTGTCTTAAAGGCACATACACTACAATTCCTCCCCTTTTAGATTAGTAGTACCCCTAATATTCAAATAACAATTAACACTTTAACATGTACATTAAACAACAATAGTCCATTTATAGATTCAGTCTTTGGGGCGGCTTCCTGACCCTTTCGGGATATCGCCTTTCCTGAGGTTCTTGTTCTTGGTGCAGAGGCGATTCTGAACCCTTTTTATCGGGTAGTTCATCGGGTTCCACTGCTACTGGTTCTGAGGTAGATGCTACCGGTATGTCGGGTTCATCCCCAGGTACTCGAGACATGGGGTTGACGCGTTCCTGTGACGCTAAGATCTGATTGACGTGGCGTCTCACAATGTTCTCCCCGACATCCATTGTGTACATTAATGGCCCCTGCCTTGTGCATATCGTTCCGGGTTGCCATTTCTCTGTTCGATAGTCATGGGCCAAGACTGGCTGTCCTACATTGAAGCTCCTTGTCGGCTTCTCATTGATGTGCTGGAATTGTTTGTCCTCAACATTTCTTTGCACATTTGGTCTGAGCAAGTCCAGACGAGATCTCAACCTTCGGTTAAAGAATATCATGGCCGGGGTCTGGTTGGTAACTGCATGTGTCGCGTTTCGGTAGGCTAATAAGAAATTATCCATCTTATGCTGTAGTGGAATTTCATCATCGCACATGGCCTTTATCGCCTTCTTAAAGGTTTGTACGAACCTCTCAGCCAATCCATTTGTGGCTGGATGATACGGGGCGGATGTGTAATGCCTTACCCCATTCCTTCTCATAAATTTTTGAAACTCTTCGGACACAAACTGTGGTCCATTATCAGAGCAAATCTGCTCTGGCAACCCATTTCTGGCAAATATGGTCCGTAGGATTGCAATCGTTTTCTCTGTAGTGGTTGAGGACATTTTTATCACCTCAGGCCACTTCAAATGAGCATCCACTGCTATTAAGAACATTGAGTCCATGAATGGACCAGTGAAATCAATATGCACCCGTTGCCATGGAGAGGAGGGCCACTCCCATGGGTGTAGAGGGGCATGTGGTGGTGCATTTTGGACCTTCTGGCATCCTAAGCAGCTCTTAGTTAGGTCTTCGATTTGTTGATCGATTCCCAGCCACCACACATAAGCCCTAGCAAGGCTTTTCATTTTCACTCCCCCCAGATGACCTTCATGTAGCTCATTTAGCACTCTCTCCCTTAACTCGGGTGGAATCACCACTCTGGATCCACACATCACTGTCCCCTGGCATACTGACAGCTGTTCTCTTCTGGATGAGAATGCTGGCAACAGTGAGTCGCCATGTGTTGGCCATCCCCTCACCATCAAATCATATACCCGAGACAGCGTCGGATCATTGCAGGTCTCCTTCTCTATATCCGCGTTCGTTACTGGCAATCGTTCAATTATTGATGAATAAAATATCTCGATAGGGTCCACTGCTGGTGCTTCCTCCACAGTAGGCAGTGGCAGGCGCGATAGCCCATCAGCGTTCCCATGCTGTTTTGTGCCTTTATATTCTATTTCATATTGATTCGCCCCTAGAAACAGGGACCATCTTTATAACCGTTGTGCAGTCATCACTGGAATGCCCTTCTCATGATTAAAGATGGAGGCAAGTGGTTGGTGGTCAGTCAGCAAGGTGAACTTCTGCCCATGCAGATAGTGGTTGAATTTTTTTACTCCCCATACTAGGCTGAGGGCCTCCCTGTCAATCTGGGCGTTGTTGCGCTCGGCTGAGGTTAGTGACCGAGACGCAAAGGCTACTGGCCTCTCCAACCCATCTGGGAATTTGTGCGACAGCACCGCTCCAATACCATAGGGTGATGCATCACATGCCAAACGAATTGGTAGTGCTGGGTTGAAATGGGCCAACACCTCTTTTGATGTGATCAATTCTTTACACTTCTGGAAAGCTCACCTACGTTCGTCATCCCACTTCCATGGTACCCCTGTTTGCAGTAGGGTGTTCAGTGGGTGTAATACCGTGGACAAATTTGGTAAGAACTTGTGGTAGTAGTTTACCAGCCCGAGGAACGACCTCAGTTGTGACACATTTTCCGGTGCTGGAGCCTTGACTACTGCCTCAATCTTTTCAGGGGACTTAAGTAACCCCTCTTCATTGATGACGTGGCCACAATACGAGATCTGTTTCTGGAAAAACTCGCACTTGTGGCGATTAGCTCGTAGCCCATACACCTTTAATCTGGTGAGCACCTTCTCCAAGTTGGCGTGGTGATCACTGTCATTTTCGCCCGTGACCAAGATGTCGTCCAAATAACACTGGGTCCCTGGAATCCCTTGCAGGACTTGATCCATCGCCCTTTGCCAGATAGCCGGAGCCGAGGCTACCCCGAACACCAGCCGGTTGTATTGATAGAGAGCTTTATGAGTGTTAATCGTAAGGTATTGTTTCGAAGCTTCTTCTACCTCCATTTGCAAGTACGCCTGGGCTAGATCAATTTTGGTGAAGCGTTTACCTCCAGATAGCGAGGCAAAAATATCCTCAATTCGTGGAAGCGGATATTGTACCGTGTGAAGGACTGGGTTCACTGTCACCTTAAAATCCCCACAGATGCGGACCTTCTTTGGTTCCCCAGGCGTATTACTGAACGACCTCTTCATTACAGGAATGATGGGTGTAGCCCACTCGCTCCAGTCCACTTTGGACAGTACTCCTGAACGTTCCAACCCTTCCAGCTCTGCATCGACAGCTGGTCTGATCGCATAAGGCACTGGTCTGGCCTTAAGAAACTTTGGGCTTGCATTTTCCTCTATTTTAATCATTGCTGTTATGCCTTTTAGTGTTCCTAGTCCCTCCTGGAGCACTTCTTTTGCATCAGTTAGCATTTTTGACAGTCATCCAGGTGTGACGTCATCATCCTTTTTGGCCTCAACCTTCAGTGCCTGTATGGAATGCCAATCTAATTGTATCTTCCGGATCCATTCACGTCCTTGCAGTGGTGATCCTCCGTCTGGCAATACATATATATCCATTTTAGGTATTTCCTGGCCTTTATATATCACTTTCACCCTTATTTTTCCTTTGGGGTAGACTTTTTGCCCCGTATACGTCTTCAAGACAATCTCTGTAGCTTTCAAGGGTATATGTGAAAATAGCCGCTTGTAGTCCCTTTGGTTTCACAGAATCACAGAAACCCCACAGTGCAGATAGAGGCCATTTCGGCCCATCGAGCCTGCACCGACACATATCCCACCCGATCCCCGTAACCCCAGAATTGGACCCAGTTTATGACTGTTAGGGCTGATCCTGTATCCAGTTCCATTTTCACTTGGACTCCGTCTATCTTGAGTGTAACCCAGATAGTCTGGTGATCCTCCATTTTGGTTACCTTATGTAGTTTCAGACAACCCAGCTCCTTGCTTCCGGAGTCTGTGTCACTTTTCTGTTTGTCTGAAACACTGTCCATCACCTGGTGTACCTTTTTGTACTTCTCCTGTGGAGATTTCTTACTGTTGGTTTTCTTCCCAGACCTGCAGACTCTTGCTATGTGTCCTGCTTTTCCACACTGTCTGCACACTTGGTCCTTGAAGCAACAATCCTTCTGGTCATGTGTTGTTCTGCCGCAGCGATAGCACTTCCCTGTTCCATAGGACATTTCATTGGTGCCATATTCTTGCGGTCTCCGTTGTATCTCTGCAGCTCCCCTTGCGGCTGCTTCGTGTGATACTGCCATACTGAAAGCCTTGTCCAGCGTAAGATCCTTTTCTGATAGAAGCCATTTCGGGGTTCCTTCACTTTGTAGCCCACACACAAACTTGCCCCTTAACGTATCTGCTAGTCCCGCTCCAAACTGGCAGTGTTTCGATAGCTTGCGCAGTTCCATTAGGTACTCAGCATTGCTTTCGTCTTTGTGTTGGTTCCTTTTATGGAACTTAAATCGTTCTGCTATCAGCAGCGGTGTGGGGTTTAAGTGGTCCTGTAGGATTTCTACTATGCTTTCGAAATTCTTGTTCACCGGCTTCTCTGGGGTTATTAGATTTCGCAGTAACCCATAAGTTTTTGCACCCATGGAATTTAACAAAACCAGTGCTTTCCTAGCATCTGGCACTTCATTCGCCCTGCAGTACACCTCAATGCGTTCCACATATGTCGCCCAATCTTCGACTTCATTGTCGAACATAGAGATACTGCCACTCTTCGGCATCCCTGGGTGTGATTTAACTGTCAAAAATGGCGTCTCCCGTGCTTCCCCTTCTTCTCTGCTGGCACAAAATGGCGTCTCCCGCGCTTTCCTTCCTTCCCGCGCTCGCCCTTCTTCTCCGCTGCAGCTTCTAAAAATGGCGTCTCCCGTGCTCTTCCTTCTTCTCCGCGGCTCAATGGCGTCTCCCGCACTCTCCCTTCTTCTCCCCACAGACACTGTTCAGCCCTTGAGCCCTGGCTGTGCTCTGCGCGTTCTCTTTTTTTTTTTCGACGCCGCTCGGTCCTGAACCTGGCTTTTGCTTTACCCTCTCTCTCTCCGTTTTTTTTTCTCTACGCCGCTCGGTTTTCAACCCCCGGCTGCACCCTGTGCGCTTCACCCTCTGTCTTACCCCGTCAACGCTGCTCGGCTTTCTATCCACCGTCGGTTGGCTCCAGCCGCCGCTGTCCGGGAAGGGTCTGCACTGGACCTGTCGTCAGTCTCTTGCTGATCGTCATGGCTGGGGAACCAAGCCCGGCTCTCCACAGCCTCCCCTGCGATGTTCACTCTCTGCCGGACGACTGGGCGGTTGCTCGTGGTCGACGCCCGTGTTCCTGGCCTCTACTTTTTTTTGTTTTTTTGTTGCACCGCCCTCCTGGAGCGAATCCTCGAAGGGAAATGCAGAGTTGCAGGTAGATTCGAATTGACACTCGTCGCCACTGTTAGATCCGTGATTCTGAGAGTATGCTGTTTTTCAATAACCACACGGATGCTGTAACTTAACAATAAACAGGTATTTACTGGAGGAGGGTAGTCTCAAGACTGGGGGTACAGAGGCATGCACAAGGCTTATATACAGGTGTGGTCACTGCCGGTACTACAGTATACAGGAGCTGTAAAAGTAGTTCTGTCTTAAAGACCCATACACTACAAGAACATCACTTGCTCCCAGTCCTGGGGGCTCTAGTTGCAGTCCCCCTTGGGCTGCAACATCACATGGCAATGGAGCAGAGGCAGCAAAGAGGACAAGCTGCATGCAGAAGGAGGAGGAGCAGGAAGAGGAGGATTTAGAAGAGGAGGAAGTAGAAGAGGAAAAAGCAGAAGATGAAAAAGCGGAAGGAAGGAGGCAACCTAGACAGCCCCTTTCTGGCCGGGATATCCGGGATCGAATCATCCGCTTGCAGTACCAGTGAACACAACCCCAATTCCCCTTTCAACATTTGTCCTGCACCTTACCTTCCCTGTTACTGACCATCACAGTATCCTCTTGGCCACAATGCTGAAATAAAAGCCACCACAAAGCAAACTTTCCAATCTAACCGTACCCATATATGCATCCAATATTACATCAAAAAATCAACTAGTCACCCTTGTGCATTTCCTTAGTGAGTGTCTTGTGTGCACCTTTGCCTATCCTAGTGCTGTTACACAGTACTACCACAGTGGCTGCTGTAATGATCAGTAACCTGTCATTCTAGAATGGTACACTAGGTGGAGCTGTAGAGCTGTATGTTTAAGAGTGGGCTACCCACAATGCACTCTGCTATCCAGAAGGCAGTAGTCAAGATGGATGATGTACAAGTCCACATGGCATGAATAAAGTGACTAGCTCAAGCTAGCTGTTCATAATGATAATGTCTAGTTATTAATGAACATAACATGGTACCAGGATTGGTAAAATCTGCTGAATATTGTGAAACGCGACATGGATAATTTGAAGCCACCGGAGGGTTTGAAACTCACGGGGAATGTCGACTGCAATTGGCGGACTTTCAAACAACGATTCGAACTCTACATTGCTGCCATCGGGTTCGGTATGAAGCCAGACGCAAGGAAAATAGCATTGCTGCTCATGGTTGCAGGCCCACAGGCAATAGGGGTATTTAATACATTTGTATTTAATCAAGAGGAGAACAGAGAAAAATTGGAAGATGTGCTAAAGAAATTTGATACACATTGTTCTCCCAAAAAGAATGAAACCTATGAGAGGTACGTGTTCCGTTCACGGACACAGCAGCAAAATGAGACTTTTGATAGCTTTGTGACCAATCTGAAACTGAAAGCACAGACATGTAATTTCTCTGAGCTGAAATCATCCATGATTCGTGACCAGATTGTGTTTGGTATTCATGATAAAAAGGTCAGGGAACGTCTGTTGAGAGAAACCGAAATAACATTGGAAAATGCTGTGAAAATATGCCAAGCCAGTGAGCTAGCTCAAAAGCACATGAAGACTTTCAGTGAAATTAATAATGATGCGATTGTAGTAATTGATAGTGCTGCTGTCGGTGCTGTGTCCTACAAGGGGAAGAAACGTGCGCAGAACAGGAATGCAAAGCAATCGGATGATGGAATTTTTAATTGTAAATGCTGTGGTTACAAACACCAGTTAAAACAATGCCCAGCATTTGGAAAAATGTGCACAAAATGTCATGGAAAGAATCACTTTGCCAAACAATGCTTTTCAAAAGTAAAAACAAAGAAAGGGCAACAAGTCCAAGTCAATGTGATTGAGGACACTGATTTAAGTGAGACATTTTTTGTAGGACTGCTGTCATGTGACAATATCAAAAAGGATACAGAAAATGTGCAGCCTCAGGAATGGACAATGCTGAACATAAAGTTAATGCAGTAAAAGAGGACAAATGGATGATCCCACTGCAGGTAAATGGAGCATTAGTTACATTGAAACTAGACACTGGGGCAAAAGCAAACTTAATCAGTATGAGTGACATTAAAAATATGAAAGAAAAGCCCAAAATACAGAAAAAGTCAGTACTGCTGAAGAACTATAATGGACAGAAAATAGATAGCTTAGGTATATGCAGACTTAAAGTGACAGTCAAAGACAAAGTGCATCATCTCATGTTTTCTGTTGTGGCTGAAGGACTTGATTCACTACTAGGTGACAAAGCTTGTGAGGACTTAGAACTGGTCAAGAGAGTCTACCGGATAAACTGTGCCATAAGCAGACCAGATGACTCAGTGGATTCTGTAGTGCGTAATTTCCAGGATGTGTTCAAAGGATTTGGAGTTCTACCATTCACTTACAAGATCCAGCTAAAGGAGGATGCTCAGCCAGTGGCACATGCTCCACAGAGAGTTCCAGCACCCCTGCGTGACCGGCTCAAGAATGAACTGGACAGAATGACCACACTAGGAGTCATCAGGAAAGTCGAAGAGCCAACAGACTGGGTTAACTCCATGGTATGTGTAAAGAAAAAGAACAATGATCTAAGAATATGCATGGATCCAAAGGACTTAAATGCAAACATAAAACGTGACCACTACCAGATTCCCAAGCGAGGAGAAATCACCAGTGAAATGTCAGGTGCCAGATACTTCACAAAGCTCGATGCCTCACAAGGATTTTGGCAACTAAAACTGGATGAAGAAAGCACCAAATACTGTACCTTCAACACACCATTTGGCAGGTATTGTTTCCTCAGAATGCCTTTCGGGATAATATCTGCATCTGAAATCTTTTATAGAGCGATGGAACACATAATTGAAGGTCTGGAAGGAGTTTGGGTCTATGTTGATGACATCATCATCTGGGGCTCCACACTGAAAGAACACAATGAGAGACTGACTAAAGTACTACAGAGCATACGCTGGAATGGACTGAAGCTCAACAAAGCCAAGTGTCAGTTTGGCATCCAGGAAGTCACTTTCCTAGGAGATAATCTATCTGGTAAAGGAATAGAGCCAGATATGGAAAAAGTAAATGCCATACTCAACATGCCCCGACCCACTGACAAAAAAGGAGTGCTACGCATCATGGGGATGATAAACTTCATGGAAAGTTCATTCCAAACTTGTCAGCCAAGACAGCATGTCTGCGAGACCTACTATGTAAAACAAATGAGTTCGCATGGACAGAAAGACATGAACAAGAGTGGATGAACCTTAAAACAGTGCTGACAACCACACCTGTACTCACCTTCTTTGACCCAACAAAGAGAATCAAAGTGTCAACGGATGCATCAAAAGATGGCCTAGGCGCGGTCTTGCTACAAGCAGAGGGTGAAGATTGGAAGCCTGTTGCCTATGCCTCCAGGTCTATGACTGATTCTGAGTGTCGATACGCCCAGATTGAAAAGGAATGTCTAGGCTTGGTAGTTGGACTAGAAAAGTTCCATGGCTACGTATATGGACTTCCCACCTTCACAGTTGAGACAGACCACAGCCCACTGGTTGCCATCATAAAAAAAAATCTGAATGAGATGTCTCCAAGGATATAACGATTCATGATGAAGATGCAAAGATATGACTTTGAACTGATCTACACACCAGGCAAACACATGGGCCTAGAAATTCGGTGGGGTTAGCGCCCAATTAGAGGCGTTAGAGGGCCTTGCGCCGGAATTATAGCCGCGATCGAAATTGCGTTGGGCCCTACCATCGGCGTTAGCCGGTAGCGCTGCGCCGGCACCGATGACATCATCGGTGTGCGCAGCGTCCCGGTTGCCATGGTAACACGGCCGGACGCCCAAATTCAGTTGCGGCCGCCTCGCCCGTGGCAGCCGCAACCAACGATTGTTCAACGGGATGTTGCAGCACGTAGCGCCGGCGCATTAAGGTGGAGCGGCGGCCAGCCGCTTTCCCGGTGGCCGCCTGCCCGCACCTCCCTCCCCGGACTCCTCCACCACCCCCCCGTGGCACTGATGTGTGTGGCCCGCGAGCCCGGCACTTCTCCGAGGTGCCGGGCTCATTTGTCGGGCGAATCGACCGGTCAGCGGTCGGCTGCAGGCAGCTCCTCCTTAACAGAAGGAGGAGGCCTGCAGTACCCCAGCCTGCCGCACCGCATCGGGTGCCGCAGCGGGGGATTAGCGCCGCAAACCTGCATTCAGCGCCCATAGCGAGGCGCTGAAACCCTCCATTAGCGCCCGCAGCTGTCTGGGCGCGGGGCAGCTGAATTTTTGGCGGGCGCAGCGGCAATTATCGTGGGCGCAAAATGTTGGGCGCAAAAACCCTGGCGGAGGCAAACCTAATTTCTAGGCCATAGTGTTAGCAGATGCACTATCCCGAGCACGCACAATGAGTCATGTGAGCTCTACTGAAGAAGATGTGGATATTCATGTGAGTATGGTCACTGCTGCGCTGCCCGTGTCAGACACAAAATCAAAGCAAATAGCAGAAGAAACAGTAAAAGATACAGTGTTACAAACAGTAATAGAGAACATTCACAATGGTTGGCCAAAAGGTTCCTGTCCAAAGTACTATCACATAAGGTCAGAGTTGAGTGTCGCAAGTGGACTATTACTAAAACAGAACAGAATAGTCATTCCACAGGCTCTACGTCAAGACATGCTCAAAAGGATTCATGAGGGACACCTCGGAATTGAAAAATGCAAAAGGAGAGCAAGAGACACTGTTTATTGGCCTGGCATAAATAAGAACATTGAGAACATGATAGGCGAATGTGAGACATGTCAGAAACACCAAAACAAACAAACAAAGGAACCAATGATAGTAGTTGACATACCAACAGCACCATGGCAAAAGGTTGGTATGGACCTTTTTCATTTGAATGGTAAAGAATATCTAATAGTGATTGACTACTATTCTAACTATCCTGAGATGGTGCTGCTCTCAAGCACCACAGCAAGCAGTGTCATAATGCATGTGAAATCCATCTTTGCCAGACATGGAATTCCCAGGATTGCCATTAGCGACAATGGTCCGTGCTTCAACTGTAAGGAGTGGCAACAGTTTGCAGCACATTATGACTTTCAACACATCACATCCAGTCCTTTGTATGCTCAGTCGAATGGTAAGGCAGAGAAAGGTGTTCAAGTTCTCAAACAGCTACTGAAGAAAGCGACAGAAAGCAAGTCTGATCCTTATCTCGCCCTGCTGAGCTACCGAACCTCACCTTTAGACTCTGGTTCTTCACCTGCTGAACTCCTAATATGTCGCAAGTTGCGCACCACGCTACCCTGCTGTGCAAAAGAAAAGCAGAGTAAGCAACTGAGACAGAGACTTCAACTGTTAAAGCTGAAACAGAAATCATGCTATGACAAGTCATCCAAAACTCTAAAACCATTGACAAGGGATGATGTTGTCAGGATTGAGGATCCAGATACATGGAACAGGAAAGCTACAGTTCTTGAGGAAGTAGGACCAAGGTCATACACTGTTAGAACTGAGGAAGGACAGATTCTCAGGAGGAACCGCCGTTCCCTCCTGAAAACACAAGAAACTATCCAAGAGCAAATCGATGACAATGCCGCAACTGAATCTTGTCAATCACCACCAGAACAATCTAACACAAACACACATACAGGCTCTCATGAAAACACATCAGACTTACCTGTGCTGAGAAGATCCACACGTGAAGTAAAAAAGCCTGATAGACTTAATCTTTGAGTATAAAGTAAAGCTTTGAAAATGTGCTGACTGTTGTGAAAATGTTTATGTTTATAGAGCACTAACAAAAGTGTTACTGATATCATCTTTATCGTTTTCCTTGAAAGTTGATTGATATTGATTTTGTTTAACCTCAAAGAAAGGGGGATGTAATGATCAGTAACCTGTCATTCTAGAATGGTACACTAGGTGGAGCTGTAGAGCTGTATGTTTAAGAGTGGGCTACCCACGATGCACTAGGCTACCCAGAAGGCAGTAGTCAAGATGGATGCTGTACAAGTCCACATGGCATGAATAAAGTGACTAGCTCAAGCTAGCTGTTCATAATGATAATGTTTAGTTATTAATGAACATAACAACTGCAGCATGGATGGTGGAAGGCTGCTGACTTTCAGTGGGGGACACTGTAGATGGCCTTGCAGGATGACATCAAGGAGCTGGTGGCTAGGAGTGTGAAATGGAGTGATGGTGTTTCTTCTTCTTCTCCTTCTTCTTCACTCTCCTCTCCCCCTTCTTGGTCAACCACTGGCTGGGCAGACTGCATTTCTTGGGTGTGTGAAATGAGGAAGGGACAAGGGCAGGGTTGTGGTGAGGGGAGGGCAGGAAAGCAGGAGGATAATGAATGAGGATACCAGCATCTTGTATCCTTTCAGCCCCACAGCTGGCCAAGAGCTCAGCCATCCCCCTGCCAAGAATGGCCAGTACCATCTCCTTCAAGAGGGGGAGGTGAAGCTAGGAATCTGAGGTGTGACTCGTGCTTTGTAGAGATTGTTGGTGAGTGATGGGGGTGAGGGGGTGGGGGGGTCGTGCAATGAGCAATGTGTGAAGCTACTGGTGCAGTTGGTTTGAAACGGCTTTTGAAAACGCATTCGCTGACCTTGACCACTGGTTTGAGGTCATGAAACTTCTTTGGGCATTGGAGCCAGGTTCTAGGGGTCACACTAATGGCTGTGGCTGCTTCGGCGATCTGGTCCCATATCACAGAAATCACAGAAATCACAGAAACCCCACAGTGCAGATAGAGGCCATTTCGGCCCATCGAGCCTGCACCGACACATATCCCACCCTATCCCTGTAACCCCACGTATTTAATCCCCCTAACACTAAGGGTCAATTTATCATAGCCAATCAACCTAACCCGCACATCTTTGGACTGTGGGAGGAAACCGGAGCACCCGGAGGAAACCCACGCAAACACGGGGAGAATGTGCAAACTCCACACAGACAGTCACCCGAGGCCGGATTTGAACCCGGGTCCCTGGCGCTGTGAGGCAACAGTGCTAACCACTTCTTTCTGGAGGGCCTTCTGGCCCCCTGTGGGTAGAGGACCTCTCTTCCAGTGTTGACACCCTGCACAAAGGCCTTGAGTGTTGTGTGCCCTGGGTGCCCTTTCCCTGGCCTGTTGAGCCATTTGTGCTAGTGCTGAAGCACTTTTAGCATCTTTGATCAGCAGAATGCAGCTCACCTTTAGGAACATAAGAACATAAGAAATAGGAACAGGAGTAGGCCATTCGGCCCTTCGAGGCTGCTCCGCCATTCAATGAGATCAAGGCTGATCTTCTGCCTCAAATCCATTCACCGGCCCTATCGCCATATCCCTTGAGCCCTTACTAGTCAGAAATCTATCGAGTTCTGTTTTGAATATACCCAATGACTGAGCCTCCACAGCCCTCTGGGGTAGAGAATTCCAAAGATTCACCATCCTCTGTGTGAAGAAGTTTCTTCTCGTCTCAGCCCTGAATGGCCTACCCTTTATCCTGAGGCTGTGACCCCTGGTTCTAGACTCCCCAGCCAAGGGAAACATTCTCCCAGCATCCACCCTATCAAGCCCTGTAATAATTTTGTATGTTTCAATGAGATTCAATGACAGCGGCGGCAGATCTGGTTGGAGTGGCGGCGGAGGAGCGCTGATGTAAAAAGGCGGCAGCAGCAGGTAGGCCCCACAACGGCGGCGGACCTGGTTGGAGCGGCGGCAGAGGAGCGGTGATATAAAAAGACGGCAGCAGCAGGTAGGCCCCACAGCGGCGGCAGACCTGGTTGGAGCGGCGGCGGAGGAGCGGTGATATAAAAAGACAGCAGCAGCAGGTAGGCCCCACAGTGGCGGCAGACCTGGTTGGAGCGGCGGCGGAGGAGCGGTGATATAAAGAGGCAACAGCAGCAGGTAGGCTTACCAATCTCCGAGCTCAGAGTGGGAGGGAGAGAACTAAAAAGGAATCGAAGTGTGATGTCACCAGAAAGCAGGTAAGTGATTGATTGGTGAGTATTTCTCTCTTTCTCCTCTTTTCCAAGCTTAAACTCTGTGGTTTATAGTTTCTAAGCTCTCTGTGGTGTAGCGGGTACCTGTTGGTAAAGGGTCCTTGAGTATATCATTTAATTATAGTGTAAGTGGTGGTATTGATTTGCTTTAATTTAAATTATTAAATGGTAAGTCATGGCAGGAGAGCCTGGCCCTGTAGTGTGCTCCTCCTGCGCTATGTGGGAAATCAGGGACACTTCCTGTGTCCCTGACGACCATGTGTGCAGGAAGTGTATCCAGCTGCAGCTACTGGCAGACAGCATTGCGGTGCTGGAGCTGTGAATGGATACATACTGGACCATTCGCGATGCTGAGGACGTGGTGGATATCACGTTTAATCAGTTGGTTACACCACAGGTAAAGGCTGCACAAGCAGAAAGAGAATGGGTGACTGCCAGGCAGAGTAGTAGGCGCAGGCAGGTAGTGCAGGGGTCCCCTGTGGCCATCCCCCTCTCAAACAGATATACCACTTTGGATACTGTTGGGGGGGATGGCTTATCAGGGGAAGGCAGCAGCAGCCAACTTCCTGGCACCAGGGATGGATCTGCTGCACAGGACGGGAGGAAAAAGAGGGGTAGAGCTATAGTAATAGGGGATTCTATTGTAAGGGGAATAGATAGGCGTTTCTGCGGCCGCAAACGAGACTCCAGGATGGTATGTTGCCTCCCTGGTGCAAGGGTCAAGGATGTCTCAGAGCGGCTGCAGAACATTTTGGAAGGGGAGGGTGAACAGCCAGTTGTCGTGGTGCATATAGGTACCAACGATATAGGTAAAACACGGGATGAGGTCCTAAAAGCTGAATATAGGGAGTTAGGAGGTAAATTAAAAAATAGGACCTCAAAGGTAGTAATCTCAGTATTGCTACCAGTGCCACGTGCTCGTCAGAGTAGAAATAGAAGGATATTTCAGATGAGGAATGGTGCGAGGGGGAGGGATTCAAATTCCTGGGACATTGGAACCGGTTTTGGGGCAGGTGGGACCAGTACAAACTGGACGGTTTGCACCTGGGCAGGACAGAGACCGAAGTCCTAGGGGGAGTGTTTGCTAGTGCTCTGGGGGAGGGTTTAAACTAATATGGCAGGGGGTTGGGAACCTGAGCAGGGAGACAGAGGAAAGGGAAACAAGGATAGAAGCAAAAGACAGGAAAGAGAAAAGCAAAGGTGGCAGTCAGAGAAATCAAGGGTTTAAATCAAACATGGCCACAGTAAATAATAATTCTAAAAGGTCTAAGAGCGTTAAAAAAATAAGTCTAAAGGTTTTGTGTCTTAATGCGAGGAGCATTCGTAATTAGGTGGATGAATTAGCTGCGCAAATAGAGGTAAACGAATATGATATGTTTGGGATTATGGAAACATGGTTCCAGGGTGGCCAAGGCTGGGAACTCAACATCCAGGGGTATTCAATATTGAGGAAAGATAGGCAAAAAGGAAAAGGAGGTGGGGTAGCATTGCTGGTTAAGGAGGGGATTAACACAATTGTAAGGAAGGATATTAGCTCTGATGATATGGAATCTGTATGGGTAGAACTGAGAAATACCAAGGGGCAGAAAACATTAGTGGGAGTGATATAGACCTCCAAACAGTAATGCGGAGGTTGGGGATGGCATTAAAAGGGAAATTAGAGAAGCGTGCAATAAGGGCACAGCAGTTATCATGGGTGACTTTAATCTACATATAGATTGGGCTAACCAAATTAGTAACAATACTGTGGAGGAGGAATTCCTGGAATGTATACGAGATGGTTTCCTGGACCAATATGTCGAGGAACCAACTAGAGATCAGGCCATCTTAGACTGGATATTATGTAATGAGAAAGGATTAATTAGCAATCTTGTTGTGCGAGGCCCCTTGGGTCGGAGCGATCATAATATGATAGAATTCTTCATTAAGATGGAGAGTGAAGTATTTGACTCAGAGACTAGGGTCCTGAATTTAAATAAAGGAAACTACAATGGTATGAGGCACGAGTTGGGTAGGATTGATTGGGGAATGTCACTCAAAGGGTTGACAGTGGATAGGCAATGGCAAACATTCAAAGATCGCATGGATGAACTACAGAATTTGTCCAGCCCAGTTTGGCATAAAAATAAAACAAAAAAGGTGACTCAACCGTGGCTAACAAGGGAAATTAGGGATAGCATAAGAACCAAGGAAAGGACATATAAATTGGCCAGAAAATGCAGTAAACCTGAGGATTGGGAGCTGTTTAGGATTCAACAAAGGAGGACAAAGGGATTAATTAAGAAGGGGAAAATAGAGTATGAGAGTAAGCTTGCAGGGAACATAAAAACTGACTGTAAAAGCTTTTATAGATATGTGAAGAGAAAAAGATTGGTGAAGTGAAGCATAGGTCCCTTGCAGTCAGAATCAGGGGAATTTATAATGGGGAACAAAGAAATGGCAGACCAATTAAATACATACTTTGGTTCTGTCTTCGCAAAGGAGGACACAAATAACCTCCCAGAGATGTCGGGGAATATAGGGTCTAATGAGAGGGAGGAATTGAAAGAAATCAGTATTTGTAGGGAAATGGTGTTAGGGAAATTGACGGGATGGAAGGCCGACAAATCCCCAGGGCCTGATAATCTACATCCTAGGGTACTTAAGGAAGTGGCCCTAGAAATATTAGATGCATTGCTGGTCATCTTCCAAAATTCTATAGACTCTGGAACAGTACCCATGGATTGGAGGGTAGTGAATGTTACCCCACTATTCAAAAAAGGTGGTAGAGAGAAAACGGGGAATTATAGACCGGTAAGCCTGACATCGGTAGTGGGGAAAATGCTAGAGTCCATTATAAAAGATGTAATAGCAGAGCACTTGGAAAGCAGTGACAGGATCGGACAAAGTCAACATGGATTTACAAAAGATAAATCGTGCTTGACTAATCTACTGGAATTTTTTGAGGATGTAACTGGTAAAATAGATAAGGGAGAACCAGTGGATGTGGAGTATTTGGACTTTCAGAAGGCTTTCGATAAGGTCCCACATAAGCGATTAGCATGTAAAGTTAAGGCACATGGGATTGGGGGAAGGTATTGACTTGGATAGAGAACTGGTTGGCAGACAGAAAGCAAAGAGTTGGAATAAATGGGTCTTTTTCCGAGTGGCAGGCATTGACTAGTGGGGTACCGCAGGGATCGGTCCTAGGACACCAGCTATTCACAATATATATTAATGATCTAGACGAGGGAAATAGATGTAATATCTCCAAGTTTGCAGACGACACAAAGCTGGGTGGGCATGTGTGCTGTGAGGAGGATGCCGAGAAACTCCAGTATGCTTTGGACAGGTTGGGTGATTGGGCAGAAGCATGGCAGATGCAATATAATGTGGATAAATGTGAGATTATCCACTTTGGTGTTAAAAACAGGAAGACAGATTATTATCTGAATGGCAATAGATTGGGAGAAGGGGAAGTGCAACGAGACCTGGGTGTCCTTGTGCACCAGTCACTGAAGGTAAGCATGTAGGTGTAGCAGGCGGTTAAGAAGGCAAATGGTATGTTGGCCTTCGTAGCGAGAGGGTTCGAGTACAGGAACAAGGATGTTTTGCTGCAGTTGTACAGGGCCTTGGTGAGACCACATCTTGAGTATTGTGTGCAGTTTTGGTCGCCTTATCTGAGGAAGGATGTTCTTGCCATGGAGGGAGTGCAGCGAAGATTCACCAGGCTGATAGCTGGGATGGCAGGAATGACGTATGAGGAGAGATTGGGTCGATTGGGCTTTTACTCGCTGGAATTTAGAAGAATGAGAGGGGATCTCATTGAAACTTATAAAATTCTAACAGGACTAGACAGACTGGATGCAGGAAGGATGTTCCCGATGGCCGGGGAGTCCAGAACCAGGGGTTACAGTCTAAGGTTAAGGGGTAAGCCATTTAGGACAGAGATGAGGAGGAATTTCTTCACCCAGAGAGTGGTGAACCTGTGGCATTCTCTACCACAGAAGGCAGTAGAGGCCAATTCATTAAATATATTCAAGAAGGAGTTAGGTATATTCCTTAAGGCTAAAGGGATCAAGGGATATGAAGAGAAGGCAGGGACACGGTACTGAATTTGGATGATCAGCCATGATCTCATTGAATGGCAGAACAGGCTCGAGGGGCTGAATGGCCTACTCCTGCTCCTATCTTTTATGTGTTTCTATGTGTTTCTTCTGAATTCAAGAGAATACAGGCCTAGTTTACTCAATCTCTTCTCATACAACAGTCCCGCCATCCCAGGAATCAATCTCGTGAACCTTCATTGCACTCCGCCTATGGCAAGTATATCCTTCCTTAGGTAAGGAGACCAAAATTGTACACAGTACTCCAGGTGTGGTCTCACCAAGGCCCTATATAATTGGAGTAAGACTTCTTTACTCCTGTACTCAAATCCTCTTGTAATGAAGGCCAGCATACCATTTGCCTTCCTAATGGCTTGCTGCACCTGCACATTCACTTTCAGTGACTCATGTACAAGGACACCCAGAGTTCCCCAATCTTTCACCATTTAGGAAATACTCTGCCTTTCTGCTTTTTTCTACCAAAGTGGATAACTTCACATTTATCCACATTATATTCCATCTGCCATGTTCTTGCCCAGTCACTGAGCCTGTTGAGATCCCCTTGAAGCCTCTTCACATCCTCTTCACAACTGACACTGCCACCTAGCTTTGTGTCATCAGCAAATTTGGAAATGTTACATTTAGTCCCCTCATCCAAATAATTGATACAGATTGTGAATAGCTGAGGCTCAAACACCGATCCTTGCGGTACCCCACTAGTCACAGCCTGCCATCCTGAAAAAGACTCGTTTATCCCTACTCTTTGTTTTCTGTCTCTTAACCAATTCTCAATCCATGCTAGTATATTACCCCCAGTTCCATGTGCCCTAATTTTGTTCACCAATCTCTTGTGTGGGACCTTATCGAAGGCCTTCTGAAAATCCAGATACTCCACATCTACCGGTTCCCCTTTGTCTACTCCACTAGTTACATCCTCAAAGAACTCCAATAAGTTTGTCAAACAGTATTTCCCTTTCATAAATCCATATTGACTCTGCCCAATCTTACTATTCATTTCTAAGTGCCCAGTTATTGCATCCTTTATAATAGATTCCAGCATTTTCCCAACTACTGATGTGAGGCTAACAGGTCTGTAGTTCCCCATTTTCTCTCTCCCTCCTTTCTTAAATAGCGGGGTAACATTTGCTATCCTCCAATCTGCAGGAACCATTCCAGAATCTATAGAATTTTGGAAGATGACAACCAATGCATCCACTATCCCAATGGCCGCCTCTTTCAAAACCCTAGGATGTAGGTCATCCGGTCGTTGGGATTTATCGACTTTTAGTCGCATTAATTTTGCTGGTACTGGTGAGGTGCAGACTGTTTAGTGCTGAAACAATTTGAAACTTTTTTATCTGCAGAAGGAAGCTCAGCTTTAAGAGCTGCAGACTGCCTTTAAGAGACGCAGGCTAACTTTAAGTAAAGCTAGCCTCGCTCCAGCAATGTGAACTTCGGCCCCCTGGTGAGTGCACAGCCTGTCAGCAGTAGGTTCAGCGCTAGGCTGTGTGCTACAATCATGGTAATTAGCCGGCAGCACAAAGTTGACGTGCTTCCTGCGCTTTTTGAATGGGCGCAGGTATATCTTGCATCGCGGTGCCTGCGCCTGTTTTCCAGTGGTATCAAATTTCCCGGACACTGTCTTGGTATCATGTGGATGTGAGAGGCTATCAGTTGACATTCGCAGAGCTGCCTCTTTAGATTGGGCCTCAGCTGCTTAATTGGGAACATTTCTTGAGTGAGTCAGAGTATGGGGATGGTTGCCTTCTTAAAAGTTTTTGATCCACATGCTTTTAGTGTGGGTAAGATAATATTTTCACAATGTGAGAATGAAACAGAATACAGTATACAGTTTAGCGGTTACTTTTGTGTTTTTGTTAAGCAAAGCATGTTTGAGGCATGCATTTAGAGAGGCACAATATGCATATTGACAGGTTGACTAGAATAGGCTTGTCAAAAATATAATGATGTCAGCTGCATGGCTATAGCAAGATGACACGGGGACAAGAACCTCCTTACATGGAGACAAAGGACAATTGGAGAGTTATTGCTGATGCTGCTGTTGATCTTCCAGAGGCTGGCTGAAGAGTGGCATCACAATGGGCCTGAGAGTAGGTCACTTCCCTTCTGGCAACAGGAAGTGAGTACCCAATGAGACCCAATCAGAGAGTAAATGGAGATGATTGAGGGATTTCATGCAGTTGAGCAATAGCAAGCCAACCCCATAGGATGTCTCTGAGAAAGAAAACCACTGTTGGTGACATTTTTGTACTACAAAGTAAGACTTTATCTTATACTTACTTTTCTTATGTTACACTTCTCCATCTCTCAGTTACGATATTATGCTGGATGTTGGCTTCTGAGTGAGGTGTGACAGAGGTTCTGTACTCTTTACTAGAAGAACAAAGAAGAAAATTAGAAGAATTAATTTTATTTATTAGAAAATGGCTATGACAAAATTTAAATGGGAATTGGATAAGCATTTGAACATTAAGAATAAGATAGAGGGAAAGGGCAGAGGAATGGGTTCAGAGTAGATAGTTCCAGTTGAAGAACTAGCACGTGTGCAAGCCTTATGGTCCAACCAGCTTCTTATGACATAATTTCTACAATTCTATGATTCTTTGCACATACTATTGAACGTTTGGATTGCTTTGCACCAAGCATTTAAGAGCGTGGAAGAATGCAACAGTGACCATATTGGTCTCATGCTAATTTAAACCACAAATTTGTAGTTACTTATAAACTTCCTGAGGTTCAAAAAAACCTTTCCTTAAGTTATGAAATATGTCATGAAGCTATTGTAGGGGAGCAGGAGAGTTTTTTTATTCCTGGAATGTGGGCATCGCTGGGAAGGCCAACATTTATTGCCCATCCCTAATTGCTCTTGAGAAGGTGGTGGTGAGCCACCGCCTTAAACCGCTGCAGTCCGTGTGGTGAATGTACTCCCATAGTGCTGTTAGGGAGGGAATTACAGGATTTTGACCCGGCGACGATGAAGGAACGGCAATATATTTCTAAGTCAGGATGGTGTGTGACTTGGAGGGGAACTTGGAGGTGATCGTGTTCCCATGTGCCTGCTGCCCTTGTCCTTCTAGATGGTAGAGGTCGTGGGTTTGGGAGGTGCTGTCGAAGAAGCCTTGGCGAGTTGCTGTAGTGCAGCTTGTAGATGGTACACACTGCAGCCACGGTGCACCGGTGGTGAAGGAAGTGAATATTTAAGGTGGTGGATGGGGTGCCAATCAAGCAGGCTGCTTTTTTTCTGGATGGTATCGAGCTTCTTGAGTGTTGTTGGAGCTGCACTCATTGAGGAGAGTGGAGTGTATTCTATCACACTCCTGACTTGTGCCTTGTAGATGGAGGAAAGACTTTGGGGAGTCAGGAGGTGAGACAGTCGCCGCAGAATACCCAGCCTCTGACCTGCCCTTCTAGTCACAGTATTTGTGTGGCTGGTCCAGTTAAGTAGCAACCCTCAGGATGTTGATGGTGGGGGATTCGGCGATGGTAATGCCGTTGAATATCAAGGGGCGGTGGTTAGACTCTCACTTTTTGGAGATAGTCATTGCCTGGCACTTGTGTGGCACTAATGTTACTTGCCACTTATCAGCCCAAGCCTGAATGTCGACCAGGTCTTGCTGCATGCGGGCATGAACTGCTTCATTATCTGAGGAGTTTATAAAGACTTGAGAGTAAAAAATCTGTGAGGCACATATCGTAGCATAATTGCCGGATTTGCTGAGCCATGACCTCCAGTGCTGACCCCACCAACATTTGCAGGAGCAGGAAGAGTTCACTTCATTTAAAAACCCCATAGAGGTGCCTGCGTCACTGGGGCCTTACTCAAGAGGCTGAAAAGTCTGGCATATGCTGTTGGTTCTGGTAGAAAGGGGTGAAAACAGGCGCTAACTGTATGCTGTGCTAATAAGACACGCCTGTTTGAAAGTCTGGTTTTAGCTCGCAATTTTGGTCCTAATTGCTGATTACCATAATTTGAACTTACCTGGAGGTGCTAAAACAGACACCTGTAGTTTTAAAAAGAAAGAAAGACTTGCATTTATATAGCACCTTGCACGACCACCGGACGTCCCAAAACGCTTTACAACCAATGAAGTACTTTTTGAAGTGGAGTCGCTGTTGTAATGTAGGAAACGCGGCAACCAATTTGCACACAGCAAGCTCCCACAAACAGCAATGTGATAATGACAAGATAATCTGTTTTAGTGATTTTGATTGAGGGATAAACATTGGCCAGGACACTGGGGGATAACTCCCCTGCTCTTTTTCGAGTGGTGCCATGGGATCTTTTACATCTACATGAGAGAGCAGATGGGGCCTCGGTTTAATGTCTCATCCAAAAGACGACACCTCCAACAGTGCAGCACTCCCTCAGTACTGTACTTGGAGTGTCATCCTAGATTTTGTGCTCAAGTCTCTGGAGTGGGGCTTGAAACCCACAACCTTCTGATTTACAGGTGAGTGTGCTACCAGCTGAGCCATGGTGACTCCTATAAGGTGCAGTAGCACAGCACTCACTCTTTTTAGATAAAGTTCTCAGAGAATTTCCAGAATAAATGTTGATAGAGTGTTGGTGAAGTCTTGACAAAGTGTCCCAGAGAGTCTCCCGATGTGTTTCAAAAGTCCTCTTCAAACCTCCAGCAGCAAGTGAACAGTAAACAGTGATATACCTTTAAGTAGTGCTCAAAATCCTCTGCAATGACTTGTTTACTCCCACTCAGCTGGTCGCTGTTGGGAGAGTGCGTTAGGTCAAGCACTATCCACCAAAATGCTGTGCAACCTCTCTAATGAGCACTTGCAGGCAAGTTAAGTGGTAATCAGCCCCTTAACGATCCTCAGGGCAGCCGTTCCTAGCGTGCGCTTCAACTCCTTTACCAAAATGGCGTCTTGCACTAAACGCGGGATAAACCGGCGTTGCAATTCAAGACCCCGCCTTAGGCACCTCAGAGGCTCCTTAGCACCTAAACGAGCTGGGGAAATTGGCTACTTACATTTATATAGCACTTTTCATGACCACAGGATGTCCCAAAGTGCTTTACAGCCAATTGTAATGTAGGAAACGCTGCAACCAATTCGTGCACAGCAAGTTCCTTTAATCAGCAATGAGATAATTGTTAAATCCGTGAATCTTAAGGTATGGTGTTCTTCAATAAATAGGCGGAGACTGCAGATTAACAATCAACAGGTGTTTACTGGATGAGGGTGATCTAAAAACTAACAGTACAGATCCCTACACAGGGTTAATATATAGGTGTGGTCACTGCCGGTACTACAGTATACAGGAGCTGTAAAAGTAGTTCTCCTCTTAAAGGTACATACACTACAATTCCTCCCCTTTTAGATTAACAGTACCATAACATTCAACACTTTTAACATGCACATTAACTGAAATAGTCCATTTATCAATTCAGCCTTTGGGGCGGCTTCCTGATCCTTTCTGGATAGCGCCTTTCCTAAGTGTCTTGCTCTTGGTGTGGAGGCGATTCTGGCCCCCTGTCGTCGGTTAGTTCATCAGCTTCCGATGCTACTGTTTCTGGGGTAGATGCTACCGGTATGTCGGGTTCATCACCAGGTACGCGAGACATGGGGTTGACTCGTTCCTGTGACGCTAGGATCTGGTCGACATGGCGTCTCACAATGTTCTCCCCAACATCCACTGTGTACATTAGTGGCCCCTGCCGTGTGCATATCGTTCCGGGTTGCCATTTCTCTGTTCGGTAGTCGTGGGCCAAGACTGGTTGTCCTACATTGAAGCTCCTTGTCGGCTTCTCATTGATGTGCTGGAATTGCTTATTCTCAACATTTCTTCGCACATTTGGTCTGAGCAAATCCAGATGAGATCTCAACCTTTGGTTAAAGAACATCATGGCCGGGGTCTGGTTGGTAACTGCATGTGTCGCATTTCTGTAGGCTAACAGGAAATTGTCCACCTTATGCTGCAGTGGAATGTCGTCATCGCACATGGCCCTTACTGCCTTTTTAAAGGTTTGTACGAACCTCTCAGCCAATCCATTTGTGGCTGGATGATACAGGGCAGATGTGTAATGCCTTACCCCATTCCTTCTCATAAATTTCCGAAACTCTTCGGACACAAACTGTGGTCCGTTATCAGATCAGAGCAAATCTGCTCTGGCAAGCCGTTCCTGGCAAATATGGTCCGTAGGACTGCAATCGTTTTCTCCGTAGTGGTGGAGGACATTTTGATCACCTCAGGCCATTTCGAGTGCGCATCCACTGCTATTAAGAACATTGAGTCCATGAATGGACCAGCAAAATCAATATGTACCCGTTGCCATGGAGAGGAGGGCCACTCCCATGGGTGTAGAGGGGCATGTGGTGGTGCATTTTGGACCTTCTGGCATCCTGAGCAGCTCTTTGTTAATTCCTAGATTTGTTGATCGATCCCCGGCCACCACACATAAGCCCTAGCAAGGCTTTTCATTTTCACCCCTCCCAGATAGCCTTCGTGAAGCTCATTGAGCACTCTCTCCCTTACCTTGGGTGGAATTACTACTCGGGATCCACACATCACTGTCCCCTGGCATACTGACAGCTGTTCTCTTCTGGATGAGAATGCTGGCAACAGTGAGTCGCCATGTGTTGGCCATCCCCTCACCATCAAATCATATACCTGAGACATTGTCGGATCATTTCGGGTCTCCTTCTCTATATCCGCGTTAGTTACTGGCAAGCGTTCAATTATAGTTGAATAAAATATTTCGACAGGGTCCACTGCTGGTACTTCCTCCGCAGTAGGCAGTAGCAGGCGTGATAGCCCATCAGCGTTTCCATGCTGTTTCGTGCCCTTATACTCTATTTCATATTGGTTCGCCCCTAGAAAAAGGGACCATCTTTGTAGCCGTTGCGCAGTCATCACCGGAACGCCCTTCTTTGGATTAAAGATGGAGACAAGTGGTTGGTAGTCAGTCAGCAAGGTGAACTTCTGCCCGTGCAGATAGTGGTTGAACTTTTTCACTCCCCATACTAGGCTGAGGGCCTCCCTGTCAATCTGGGCATAGTTGCGCTCGGCTGAGGTTAGTGACCGAGACGCAAAGGCTACTGGCCTCTCCAACCTGTCTGGGAATTTGTGCGACAGCACCGCTCCAATACCATAGGGTGATGCATCACACGCCAACCGAATTGGTAGTGCTGGGTTGAAATGAGCCAACACCTCTTTTGATGTGATCAATTCTTTGCACTTCTGGAAAGCTCGTTTACATTCGTCATTCCACTTCCATGGTACCCCCGTTTGCAGTAGGGTGTTCAGTGGGTGCAATACTGTAGACAAATTTGGTAAGAACTTATGGTAGTAGTTCACCAGCCCGAGGAACGACCTCAGTTGTGACACATTTTCCGGTGCTGGAGCCTTGACTACTGCCTCAATCTTTTCAGGGGACTTATGTAACCCCTCTTCATCAATAACGTGGCCACAATACGAGGTCTGCTTCTGGAAAAACTCGCATTTGTGGCGATTAGCTCGTAGCCCATATTCCTTTAATCTAGTGAGCACCTGCTCCAGTTTGGCGAGGTGATCACTGTCATTTTCGCCCGTGACCAGGATGTCGTCCAAATAACACTGGGTCCCTGGAATCCCTTGCAGGACTTGATCCATTGCCCTTTGCCAAATAGTCAGAGCTGATGCTGCCCCGAACACCAGCCGATTGTATTGGTAGAGACCTTTGTGAGTGTTGATCGTGAGGTATTGTTTCGAGGCTTCTCCTACCTCCATTTTCAGGTACGCCTGGGCCAGATCAATCTTAGTGATGCGTTTTCCTCCAGATAGCGAGGCAAAAATATCTTCAATCCGCGGAAGCGGATATTGTACCGTGTGAAGGACTGGGTTCACTGTCACCTTAAAGTCCCCACAGATGCGAACCTTCTTTGGTTCCCCAGGCGTATTACTCAACGACCTCTTCATTACAGGAATGATGGGTGTAGCCCACTCGCTGCAGTCCACTTTGGACAGTACTCCTGAATGTTCCAAGCCTTCCAGCTCTGCTTCGACGGCTGGGCGGATCGCATAAGGCACCGGTCTGGCCTTAAAAAACTTTGGGCTTGCATTTTCCTCTATTTTGATCATCGCTGTTATGCCTTTTAGTGTTCCGAGTCCCTCCTGGAACACTTCTTGTGCGTCAGTTAGCATTTTTGACAGTCGTCCAGGTGTGATGTCGTCATCCTTTTTGGCCTCTACCGTCAGTGCCTGTATGGAATGCCAATCTAACTGTATCTTCCGGATCCATTCACGTCCTAGTAGTGGTGGTCCTCCATCTGGCAATACATATAGATCCATTTTTGGTGTTTCCTTGCCGTTGTATATCACGTTCACCCTTATTTTTCCTTTGGGGTAGACTTTTTGCCCCGTGTACGTCTTCAAGACAATCTCTGTATCTCTCAAGGGTATATGTGAGAATAGCCGCTTGTAGTCCCTTCGGTTTATGACTGTTCGGGCTGATCCTGTGTCCAATTCCATTTTCACTTGGACTCCGTCTATCTTAAGCGTGACCCAGATAGTTTGGTGATCCTCCATTTTGATTACATTATGTAGTTTCAGACAACCCAGCTCCTTGCTTCCGGAGTCTGTATCACTTTTCTGTTCGTCTGAACTACTCTCCATCACGTTATGTACCTTTTTGTACTTCTCCTGTGGAGATTTCATGCTGCTGGTTTTCTTTCCCGACCTGCAGACTCTTGCTATGTGTCCTGCTTTTCCACACTGTCTGCACACTTGGTCCTTGAACCAACAATCCTTCTGGTCGTGAGTTGTTCTGCCACAGCGATAACACTTCACTGCTCCATATGACATTTCATTGGTGCTATATTCTTGTGGTCTCCGTTGTATCTCTGCAGCGCCCCATGCGGCTGCTTCGTGTGATACTGCCATGCTGAAAGCCTTGTCCAGCTTAAGATCCTTTTCTGATAGAAGCCATTTCTGGGTTCCTTCACTTTGAAGCCCACACACAAACTTATCCCTTAACGTATCTGCTAGTCCCATTCCAAACTGGCAGTGTTTCGATAGCTTGCGCAGTTCCGTTAAATACTCAGCATTACTTTCGTCTTTATGCTGGTTCCTTTTGTGGAACTTAAATCTTTCTGCTATCAGCAGCGGTGTGGGGTTTAAGTGGTCCTGTAGGATTGCCACTATGCTTTCGAAATCCTTATCCACTGGCCTCTCTGGGGTTACTAGGTTTCGCAGTAAGCCATATGTTTTTGCACCCATGGAATTCAACAAAACCAGTGCTTTCCTGGCATCTGGCACTTAATTCGCCTTGCAGTACACTTCAATGCGTTCCACATATGTCACCCAATCTTTGACTTCATTGTCGAACACTGTTACACTGCAAGTCTTCGGCATCCCTGGGTGTGGTTAGACTGGCTAAAATGGCGTCTCCCGTGCTCTCCCTTCTTCTCCGCTGCGGCTTCAAAAATGGCGTCTCCTGCGCTCTGCCTTCTTCTCCGCGGCTCAAATGGCGTCTCCCGCGCTTCCTTTCTTCCCCCGCAGACACTGCTCAGCCCTTGAGCCCTGGCTGCGCTCTGCGCATTTTCCTGTGCACCTCTCTCGTTGCCGCCGCTCGGTCCTGAACCCCGGCTGTGCTTTACCATCTCTCTCTTTTTGTTTTCCGTCGACGCCGCTCGGTCTTCAACCCCCGGCTGCGCCCTGTGCGCTTTACCCTCTCTCTTATCCCATCGACGCTGCTCGGCCTTTTCTGTGCCATCGGTCGGCTCCAGCCGCCGCTGTCCGGGAAGGGTCTGCGCCGTACCTGTTGCCAGCCTGTTGCTGGATCGTCGTGGCTGGAGAACCAAGCCCAGCTCTCAACAGCCTCCCCTACGATGCTCACTCTCTGCCGGATGACTGGGCGGTTGCTCGTGGTCGACGCCCGTGCTTCTGGCCTCGACTTTCTTCCACTGTCCTCCAGGAGCGAATCCCTGGGAGGAAATGCAGAGTTGCAGGTAGGTTCGAATCGACCTCGTCACCACTGTTAAATCCGTGAATCTTAAGGTATGGTGCTCTTCAATAAATAGACGGAGACTGCAGATTAACAATCAACAGGTGTTTACTGGATGAGGGTAGTCTAAAAACTAACAGTACAGATCCCTACACAGGGTTTATATACAGGTGTGGTCACTGCTGGTACTACAGTATACAGGAGCTGTAAAAGTAGTTCTCCTCTTAAAGGTACATACACTACAATAATGACCAGATAATTTGTTTTAGTTATGTTGGTTGAGGGATAAATATTAGCCAGAACTTCTCAACTATGAAATAGTGCCATGGGATCTTTTACGTCCATCTCAGAGGGCAGATGGGCCTCGGTTTAATGTCTCAACCCAATGACAGCACATCCTTCAGCGCTGCACTGGAGTGTCAGCCTAGATTTTGTGCTCAAGTCTCTGGAGTGGGACTTGAACCCACAACTTTCGGACTCAGAAGCGAGAGTGCTACCAACTGAGTCACAGCTGACGCGGTAGGGCCCACAACTGCTATTTGATGGGCTGGCATGGATGGTCTCATTGGGTGTATCCCCTGCTAATGATCTGCTCATTGAATGATAACCTGGGGATGTGGGAACTCTTAACCTTTGAGAGTCCCTACTCCTTCCAATACTGCTGGCTCTGCTTGGGGCAAGCCTCTTACAAGGTCCAGCGGAATTCCAAGTATAAAGCCAGGACACAACGTATCTAAGTCCTGGCCTAATTTGCTGTCCTTCCACAACAATCCAGCCGGAGTTATGGTGGGAGTGCGCCAGATTTTTGACCCCATGGGACATTTGAAAGTCTTCTCTCCAGAAGTATATGTGTTAAATATTTAAATGAGACTGTGCCGCCGAAAGGTTATCATAATAAGAAAAAGTTGTAAATGCTGGAAAAGTTGCAAATGCTGGAAACCTAAAGTAGATGATGATGTGAATAGAAAGCAGAGCCATCAGCATCTGAAAAGAGAAGAGAAGTTAATGTTTTGGATGTAGACCGTTCTTCAGAACTAGAAACATGAAGATAAACGAGTCCATTTAACAAAATGAAGATGGATAGGGATAGAACAACAGATAAGAGTTAGGAGTGATAACTCCTGTCACATGGAGATATTCAGTGGTTCTAATGTCGTTTTTAAACAGCTGGAAAGAGTTGAAAACTGGTGTATAATATAGAAATATCACCTCAGTGAGGAAGTGAATGACATTTAAAGAAACGAGAGCAGAAAAATATCTAAGTAAAGCTATGAAAATTCATGGGAAAGACGCACAAAAAACTCTGAAGTGAAGGTGAATAAAGTGAAACTTGGTTTGAAGAAACAGGCAAGAAAATGGGGAAGTAGTTAAAATCTGAAGTTCTGGTAAAGGATTCACACTCAGAGTCATAAGTCATAACAGCACAGGAGGAGGCCATTCGGCCCATCAAGTCCACGCCGGCTCTCTGTAGAGCAATCCAGTCAATCCCATTCCCCTGCTCCATCCCCGTAGCCCTGCAAGTTTATTTCCCTCAAGTGCCTATCCAGTCTCCCCTTGAAAAGATTGAGTGTCTCCGCTTCCACCACTTACATCAGCAGCGAATTCCAGGTCCTCACCACGCGCTGCTTAAAAAAAAGTTTTTCCTCACGTCCCCCCTGTATCTCTTGCCCAAAAACCTTAAATCTATGTCCCCTAATCTTTGTACCATCAACTAGTTGGAACAGCCTTTCCCTGTCTAGCCTTTCCAAACCTGTCATAATCTTGTACACCTCTATCAAATCACCCCTCAACCTCCTTTACTCTAATGAAAACAAATCCAGCTTCTCCAACCTGTCCTTGTAGCTAAGATCCCCCATCCCCGGAACCATTCTGGTACAACCTCTACTGTTGTGTATGTTCCTTTAAGAGAAGAGCTGATTCTATACTGCAGTACCGGCAGTGACCACCCCTGTATATAAAGCCATAGCAGGCTTCTGTACGTCAGTCTTAAGTTACCCTCTGTTCAGCATTCACAGCATTGCTGGCTGTGCAGCTGCAAGCACAAGCAGAGGGAGCAGCCAGACTTGGAGAGTGGACTAAAGTGGTGGTCCCCTGACCAGGCAGAGGAGGAGAATGCTGAACCACCACCACCACCTCCACCTCCACCATCATCATAGCAGCTGAGGTGCCTGGAGGGAGAGGACAGAGGAGGAGAAGGAGAAGGGAGGCCAGCAACAACACCAACCAGGGGAGAGGCCTTTCCCATTACTGCCTCCCCAAATTGGCCTCCATTCCAGGAGAGAGGGGAGAGAAACAACCAACAACTACCAACTGTTTGGAAGGAGGGAAGAACAACATCATCTTTCATGTGGGTGTTATTTGGTGCACTCTCCCAAAGACTTTGTATTTTAGGTGGGGGGAGAAAAGAAGAAAAAAGGGCCGGATCATCAAGGGGTGTGTGTGTATGTGGCTCTTGTAAAACACTAGGCCACACACACCACTAATTAAGCACCCCTTCCTATTGCCTGACCTGGGATAGCTGGAGCTGCCTAGGTGATCAGCCCAATTGTATATCATTAAGACCTGGTGTGGGACTGAGCCTGGAGCGTCTCCAGCTTTCCCAGGTGAAGACATCTTCTCCCCCTGCTAGAAGACCACCTTCAAAGACTTTAATTTTTCATCGGAGAGTGCACCCCTGCTGACACCCACCCACCCACCATCCTGAGTGGCGACTCTGCCTTTGCGGCCTCCCTCCTTCCCACCCCCCATCTCTCTCTCTCTTTGTCTTTCTCTGCCTTTCTCTCTGAGGCACCTCATTTCATCTTTAATTATTAATTGCCTATTGAGCAGAGGGGAGAAGGCCCCTCTCCCAATTTCAATCAATAAGGGGGAGAGGTGTGCCTTCAATTTAAACAGCTCCCTCTGCTCAATTGAGGACCAAAAAAATACCTGAGGCCACAATTAACACCTTCAGGCCTGTGACTTGGGGTGAGTGTAGCCCTTTTTAGAAAATACCCCAGAATGGCGACTGCATCTTCGCCAGTGACGGGGCCAGCCAAGACGTATGCGGGAGTGGCAGCCACAGCCACAGCTGCTCCCGCTGCTTCTGCTGCCCCGTCACCATTCAGACTAATAACAAAAAAGCTTGGGGTGAAGAGCTACACTCACCCCACTATGACTATTGAGGCCTGCGTTAAAGCCATGGCTGGGGTTGTCGGCCCCTCAGCCATTGTAGCGACCTCAAAAATGTATGGGAAGGCTGTGTTCTTCCTGGGGTCGGAGCGGGCGGTGTCACTGGCCGTCACCAAGGGGCTCACCGTGGGTGGGACCTTCCTGCCGGTGGACCCCCTCGAGGCCACTGCGCAGAGGGTGGTTATTTCGAACATCCCGCCCTATGTTCCTGGTGAGCTCCTCCTTCCCCATCTACGTCAACTTGGGGAGGTGAGGTCGGGGATCACACCCATCCCGCTCGGCTTCCGGGAGGCCAGCCTTCGCCACATCTTCTCCTTCCGGCGCCAGCTGTTCATCCAGCTGGCGCGGGAGGAGGACACTGACGGGGCATTCGTCGTCCACCACGAGGGGACCGCCTATCGTGTCTTCTGGACGTCGGACGGTGTGCGGTGCCACGCCTGCAAGGAGGTGGGGCACATCCGGTAAAACTGCACCGCCTCCAAGGCCGCCGGATCATCTCGTGCGGCCGAGGCTGGCGCCGCCGACGGTCCTCCCCCCGGATCTGCCCGCACGTCGGGAACGTCTGATGCGCGGTCGACGTCGGGGGCCGATGCCACCAAGGCCTCCGGCGGGGCGGAGGGAGTGTGTCCGGCCGGAAAGAAGGCGCGGCAAAAAAATAAACACCTTAGGGCGGGTCCCCCCGTGGATGGCCAGCCCTTGCCCCTTGAGCCCCTTACACACGCGCTCCTCGCGGAGTTAATCGGGGCAGACACGAGCGGGAGGGGCCTCGTACCCGAGCCTGTGGCCGCAACCGCCGCAGCGGTAACGCCGATACCTGCGGCCGGGCTCGGGCCCGAGGAACCCGACAAACCTGCTCCACTGGAGGGAGCTGAGGAGGAGGCCTCTGCAGGCATGGAGGTCTCCCTCGCTCCCTCTGTGCTAAAAAGAAGGTGCGACCCCCTGGAAGAGGAGGAGGACCGGGAGGAGGATGGTCCCTCCGAGCAGGGGGAGTCGTCGCCCGCCGCGGGTACTACGCCCCACCCCACCCCCCGCTCTCACCATCACCAGCGATCGGCGGGGGTCGCCTGTCCCTCGGGAGGCTGAGGCAGATGTGTCTGTCCAGCACGTGCCTCCCGGGGACGGGGACGAGACCCTGCCCGTGGGGGGGGTCGCGGAACAACCCGCGGTGGAAATAGATATTCTATCGGTGCCGTTACCCCTCGCCGGGTCGGGCGGCCTGGGGTCTGGGTCGGGCGAGCTCGAGGATAATGAGCTCGCCCAATGCGACCCGGACATCTCCCAGGGGCTGCTCGACCTGGTAGAGGTTTTAAATACCCCATCCGCTGGGTCGGAGGTTGGTGGCGGGGAGGAGGATGGCCCCCTGGCTGCGTCTCTGGTGCCGGACGTACTGGAGGAGCTGGGAATTGTTCTCTCCCCGGTTTCTCCGGTTGTTCCGGCGTCTGAGGCAGAGGGGAGCTCTGAACCGCCGCCGTCTTCTGGCCCAGCACCCCTAGAGGAGCCCAGCGAGAAATCCTCTGCCGCCGATCCTGGGGGTGGGATCCGGGTGGAGGAGGGGCTGGCTGGTGTGGCCGAGCCGTTCGCTTCGCACTGCGCGGCGGACGGGTCGGCCGCTGGTGACGACCCCCTGGAGGAGGAAGGGGACTCGGTGATGGGAACGGAGGACGATTCGGACTCCAGCGCCGACGAGGCGATGGATGACCTCGTGCCCCTTGCCGAGTCTCCCCTCATTCCCGTAAGGGAACTCCGGGATTTTATGGCCACGTGCCTGGGTCGGCGCAATAAGGTCCGGCTGGCCCTCGACAGGTGGTCGGAGCTGGCGCTGCTCATTGTATCCGTCCGCGCCGCCGTTAAGATCATGGGCGCGGATGAGGGTGTGAACCCGCTCGAGCTGCGTCTGCTCACAACGTTTCTTACTGGGCTGCTGAGGAAGTGGCGGCTGACCAGCGGCTGCGCTTCCTCCCCCTGTTAGGTGTAGGTAGAGGTTGCACTATGCTTCTGACATGAAGATAACCATAGCCAGCCTCAACATCAACGGCAGCAGGGAGGCGCGCCGCAGATTCAATAACTTCTCGGTCCTTCGGGACAGGAAGTATGTGGTGTGCTTCCTGCAAGAAACCCACACCGTTCTGGGAGATGAAGCCACGTGGCTCCTGGACTGGCAAGGAGGGGTCAGCATGAGTCACTTCTCCAACAATTCCAGCGGGGTGGCTATCTTGCTGGCCCTGCATTTTCAGCCGGAGATCTTGGGGGTCAAGGAGCACGTGCCGGGCCGCTTGCTCCAGGTCACTGCTCGCCTGGGGGGCGTGCCGCTCCATCTAGTGAACGTGTACGCCCCTCAGACCGGTGCGCAGCAAGTGCGCTTCTTCGAAGAAGTGTCCGCTCTTTTGGGCTCCGTCGACTTTTGTTTACAGTCAATTTGTTTTTTTTTGGTACTAACAAAAAGAGTACCCTCTGTTCAGCATTCACAGCATTGCTGGCTGTGCAGCTGCAAGCACAAGCAGAGGGAGCAGCCAAACTTGGAGAGTGGACTAAAGTGGTGGTCCCCTGACCAGGCAGAGGAGGAGAACGCTGGACCACCACCACCACCTCCACCTCCACCATCATCACAGCAACTGGGGTGCCTGGAGAGAGAGGACAGAGGAGGAGAAGGAGAAGGGAGGCCAGCAACAACACCAACCAGGGGAGAGGCCTTTCCCATTACTGCCTCCCCAAATTGGCCTCCACTTCAGGAGCGGGAGAGAGGGGAGAGAAACCACCATCAACCAACACCAACTGTTTGGAAGGAGGGAAGAACAACATCATCTTTCATGTGGGTGTTATTTGGTGCACTCTCCCAAAGACTTTGTATTTTGGTCGGGGGGAGAAAAGAAGAAAAAAGGGCCAGATCATCAAGGGGGGTGTGTGTGTGTGGCTCTTGTAAAACACTAGGCCACACACACCACTAATTAAGCACCCCTTCCTATTGCCTGACCTGGGATAGCTGGAGCTGCCTAGGTGATCAGCCCAATTGTACATCGTTAAGACCTGGTGTGGGACTGAGCCTGGGCCGTCTCCAGCTTTCCCAGGTGAAGACATCTTCTCCCCCTGCTAGAAGACCACCTTCAAAGACTTTAATTTTTCATCGGAGAGTGCACCCCTGCCGACACCCACCCACCCACCATCCTGAGTGGCAACCCTGCCTTTGCGGCCTCCCTCCTTCCCACCCCCCCTCTCTCTCTCTCTTTGTCTTTCTCTGCCTTTCTCTCTGAGGCACTTCATTTCATCTTTAATTATTAATTGCCTATTGAGCAGAGGGGAGAAGACCCCTCTCCCAATTTCAATCAATAAGTGGGAGAGGTGTGCCTTCAATTTAAACAGCTCCCTCTGCTCAATTGAGGACCAAAAAAATACCTGAGGCCACAGTTAACACCTTCAGGCCTGTGACTTGGGGTGAGTGTAGCCCTTTTTAGAAAACACCCCAGAATGGCGACTGTATCTTCGCCGGTGGCGGGGTCAGCCAGGACTTATGCGGGAGCAGCAGCCACAGCCACAGCTGCTCCCACTGCTTCTGCTGCCCAGTCACCTTTCAGACTGATGACTAAAAAGCTTGGGGTGAAGAGCTACACTCACCCCACTATGACTATTGAGGCCTGCGTTAAAGCCATGGCTGGGGTCGGCCCCTCAACCATCGTTGCGGCCTCAAAAATGTATGGGAAGGCTGTGTTCTTCCTGGGGTCGGAGCGGGCGGTGTCCCTGGCCATCGCCAAGGGGCTCACCGTGGGCGGGACCTTCATGCCGGTGGATCCTCTCGAGGCCACCGCGCAGAGGATCGTCATTTCCAACGTCCCGCCCTATGTTCCTGGTGAGCTCCTCCTTCCCCATCTACGTCAACTTGGGGAGGTGAGGTTGGGGATCACACCCATCCCGCTCGGCTTCCGGGAGGCCAGGCTTCGCCACGTCTTCTCCTTCCGGCGCCAGTTTTTTATCCAGCTGGCGCGGGAGGAGGACACTGACGGGGCATTCGTCGTCCACCACGAAGGGACCGCCTATCGCGTCTACTGGACGTCGGACGATGTGCGTTGCCACGCCTGCAAGGAGGTGGGGCACATCCGGTAAAACTGCCCTGCCTCCACGGCCGCCGGATCATCTCATGTGGCCGAGGCTGGCGCCGCCGCCGCTCCTCCCCCCGGATCTGCGCACGCGTCGGGAACGTCTGATGCGCGGTCGACGTTGGGGGCCGATGCCACCAAGGCCTCCGGCGGGGGGGAGGGAGCGTGTCCGGCCGGAAAGAAGGCGCGGCGAAAAAATAAACACCTTAGGGCGGGTCCCCCCATGGATGGCCAGCCCTTGCCCCTTGAGCCCCTTACACCCGCGCTCCTCGCGGAGTTAATCGGGGCGGACGCGAGCGGGAGGGGCCTCGTGCCCGAGCCTGTGGCCGCCACCGCCGCAGCGGTAACGCCGATACCTGCGGCCGGGCTCGGGCCCGAGGAACCCGACAAACCCGCTCCGCCGGAGGGAGCTGAGGAGGAGGCCCCTGCAGACGTGGAGGTCTCCCTCGCTCCCTCCGTGCTAAAAAGAAGGCGCGACCCCCTGGAAGAGGAGGAGGACTGGGAGGAGGATGGTCCCTCCGAGCAGGGGGAGTCTTCGCCCGCTGCGGGTACTGCGCCCCCCCCCCCGCTGTCACCACCACCAGCGATCGGCAGGGGTCGCCTGTCCCTCGGGAGGCTGAGGCAGATGTGTCTGTCCAGCACGTGCCTCCCGGGGATGGGGACGAGACCCTGCCCGTGGGGGGGTCGCGGAACAACCCGCGGTGGAAATCGACATTCTATCGGTACCGTTACCCCTCGCCGGGTCGGGTGGCCTGGGGTCTGGGTCGGGCGAGCTCGAGGATAATGAGCTCGCCCAATGCGACCCGGACATCTCCCAGGGGCTGCTCGACCTGGTAGAGGGTTTAAGTCAAAACACCCCATCCGCTGGGTCGGAGGTTGGTGGCGGGGAGGAGGATGGCCCCCTGGCTGCGCCTCTGGTGCCGGACGTACTGGAGGAGCTGGGATTTGTTCTCTCCCCGGTTTCTCCGGTCGTTCCGGCGTCTGGGGCGGAGGGGAGTGTGGTAAACCACTGTTTGTATTCCACTGTGTACATGCCTGGACATGCCTCGGCTGACTCCTCCCACAAGTCCTAGTATAAAGGTGACTGCTCCCCAGCCCTTTGTATTTCTGGACCGGTCGACCACTCGAGGCAGACCTTCATTCTTTTGTTAATATAAGCCTTTAGTTACTCTCTTAACTCTCAGTCTTTTATGAGTAATTGATAGCGCACCAATTTTATTAACAAAATTTTTATAATGGAGAAGATCCTCACACCAGCATGCCTGGACTTAGATCATCGGGAGGCGGACTCATCCACCAAGTTTACTCACTGGCTTAAGTGTTTCGAAAAATTCCTGACCGCCTCCGCAGCAATCAAATCGGACGAGGACAAACTGGATGTCCTGACCTCCAAAGTGAACCACCGAGTGTACTCGGTCATCCAAGATGCGACCTCGTACGCGGACGCTATCAAGCTCCTCAAGGACCAGTACACGCGCCCAGTGAACGAAGTGTACGCCAGGCACCTTCTGGGGAGTCGTAAACAACAACCTGGGGAATCGACCATGGAATACCTTCAGGCACTGTCTGTGCTTGGCCGGGCCTGTGGTTGTAAGGATGTAAAGGCTGCCGTGTACACAGAGGAACTTATCCGGGACGCTTTTGTAGCGGGCCACAGGTCCAATTACACCCGATAACGACTGTTGGAGCAGAGTGACCTCGACCTCAACAAGGCCTCTGAACTCGCACTATCATTGGATGCAGCCTACCAGGGCATGGATGCCTACTCCTCTGCACCGTGGACGCCGCGGGGAATGACAGCCTGGGACACGGTAGGACCACCTCATAGCGCCGTGCCACCCCAGCCACACCCCAGCAATGGCCCAACTACCGCAGCAGTGTCCCAAGGCCAGACAGCAGTGCCCCAAGGCCAGAAATGCTATTTCTGTGGCCAGGCAAAACACCCCAGAGCGCGCTGCCCGGCGAAAAATGCGATCTGCTCGGGCTGCGGGAAGAAGGGACACTACGCTAGCATCTGCAGGGCCAAAGCCACCCCGAACCCCAGCAGCGCCGCGTGTGGGCCATGCGGGCCGCCATCTTGGGCCTCCCCGGCCATGTGCGAACCACCGGTACAGCAGCCATTTTGGACGCCTCCAGCCACATGGGGATCATGGACGCCGCCATCTTGGACGACAGCCAGAACGCAGCAGGCCCCCAACACCACCTCATCTGATACCCGCAGCGACACACCGACCCCTACGCTGGCATCCGTTACACTGGACCAAGCAAGACCGCTCCAGCTGGCCAGTTCCACAATGGACATTAAGGTAAATGGTCACGATACAATCTGCCTTTTTGACTCTGGGAGCACGGAGAGCTTCATCCACCCCGACACGGTGCGGCGTTGCTCTCTCCCAGTCCTGCCTGCGCACCAGCGGATTTCTATGGCCTCCGAGTCCCAGTCGGCGGACATCGGCGGCTACTGCGTGGTGACACTCGTAGTAGACGGGACTGTGTACGATCATTTTAAACTTCTGGTCCTGCCCGACCTCTGCGCTGCCGTCCTGCTGGGGTTAGATTTTCAGTGCCACCTTAAAAGTGTTACGATGGCGTACGGTGGACCCCTACCCCCACTCACAGTCCGCAGCCAGCAGCTTCCAAATTGCCCGCCGCGCACCAGGTGCAACCTCTCCACACTCAGAGTCACCCCCCCCCCACTGTTTGCTAACCTCACCCCCGACTGTAAGCCCATCGCCACAAAGAGCAGGCGATACAATGCCGGGGACAGGGTTTTCATTAAAACCGAAGTGGAGCGGCTCCTGAAGGAAGGGATTATTGAGGGCAGCACCAGCCCCTGGTGAGCCCAGGTTGTGGTCGTTAAGACCGGCGAGAAGCAGCGCCTGGTCATCGACTACAGCCAGACAATAAATCGCTACACCCTGCTGGACGCCTACCCACTCCCCCGCATAGCTGATATGGTCAACCAGATCGCGCAGTACCGCGTCTTCTCGACCATTGACCTGAAATCAGCATACCACCAGCTCCCTATCCGCCCTGAGGACCGCCAGTATACTGCCTTTGAGGCAAACGGCCGCCTCTATCACTTCCTTAGGGTTCCCTTTGGCGTCACCAACGGGGTCTCCGTCTTCCAAAGGGAGATGGACCGGATGGTAGATCAAAATGCGTTGCAGGCCACTTTCCCATATCTGGACAATGTGACGATCTGCGGCCGTGACTTGCAGGACCATGACGCAAACCTCGAAAAATTCTTCCGCACCGCCCAACTCCTGAACCTGACATATAACAAGGAGAAGTGCATATTCCGCACAAACCGCCTCGCCATCCTTGGCTGTGTTGTGGAACACGGAATCATCGGCCCCGACCCCGACCGGATGCGTCCCCTTATGGAACTCCCACTGCCCCACTGCCTCAAGGCCCTGAAGAGGTGCCTAGGGTTTTTCTCCTATTACGCCCAGTGGGTCCCCTACTATGCGGACAAGGCCCGTCTGCTGATCAAGTCCACCTCTTTTCCCTTGACGGCAGAGGCCCGCTTAGCCTTCCACCGTATCAAGGAGGACATTGCCAAAGCCACCATGCACGCAGTGGACGAATCCATCCCCTTCCAGGTGGAAAGCGATGCGTCCGGCTTTGCCCTGGCCGCTACCCTCAATCAGGCGGGGAGACCCGTGGCCTTCTTTTCACGAACCCTCCAAGGCCCGGAGACCAGACACTCCGCTGTTGAGAAGGAGGCCCAGGCGATTGTGGAGGCTGTGCGTCATTGGAGGCACTACCTGGCCGGAAAATGATTTACCCTGCTCACTGACCAGCGTTCAGTTGCTTTCATGTTTAACAGCAAGCAGAGGGGCAAAATCAAAAATGACAAGATCTTGAGGTGGAGAATCGAACTTTCCACCTACAATTACGAGATCTTGTACATGCCCGGGAAGCTCAATGAACCCCCGGATGCGCTATCGCGTGGCACCTGCGCCAGCGCGCAGATCGATAGACTGCGGGCCCTCCACAATGACCTCTGCCACCCGGGGGTCACCAGGTTCTTCCACTTCATCAAGGCCCGCAACCTGCCTTACTCTATTGAGGAGGTCAGGACCATGACCAGGAACTGCCAAGTCTGCGCTGAGTGCAAACCGCACTTTTATAGACCAGACAGGGCCCACCTGATAAAAGCCACTCGCCCCTTCGAGCGCCTGAGCGTTGATTTTAAAGGGCCTCTCCCCTCCTCCGACCACAATGTGTACTTCCTCAATATTATTGATGAGTACTCCCGTTTCCCGTTCGCCATCCCCTGCCCGGACATGACCAGTGCCACGGTCATTAAATGTCTGAACGACCTCTTCACCCTGTTCAGTTTCCCCAGCTATATCCATAGCGACCGGGGCTCATCGTTTATGAGCGACGAACTCCGTCAATACCTGCTAACTAGGGGTATTGCCACAAGCAGGACCACCAGTTACAACCCCCGGGGGAACGGACAGGTGGAAAGAGAAAATGCGACAGTTTGGAAGGCCGCCCTGCTAGCCTTAAAGTCTAGGGGCCTTCCAACCTCCCGCTGGCAGGATGTGCTCCCCGACGCGCTCCACTCTATTCGGTCACTGCTCTGCACTGCCACTAACGCCACCCCTCATGAGAAAATGTTTGTCTTCCCAAGGAAGTCCACATCGGGGACATCGCTACCGCCATGGGTGACGTCCCCAGGGCCGGTCCCACTGAGAAGACACGTGAGGACCCATAAAACGGACCCCCTGGTCGAGAGGGTCGACCTCCTCCACGCCAACCCCCAGTATGCTTACATTGCATACCCGGACGGGCGGGAGGACACAGTCTCCATAAGAGACCTTGCACCCTCGGGGGCCGCAGTAACCCACTACTCACTACCACCCCCCCCCACGATCCAATATCCAGCCCCAGCAGACGGCAGGCCTGGGCCCCGCGACCCGCTCGACATCTACGAGGACGACACGCCTGTGCCACAGCCTACGCAGGACTCGACGCCGGAAGCTCCACTACCCCTGCCGTCGCCACGCCGATCACAGCGGCAGACAAGACCTCCGGAGAGACTCCAATACACTAACTTTTAATACACTTCACCCCGCCGGACTCAATTTTAAACAAGGGGTGAATGTGGTAAACCACTGTTTGTATTCCACTGTGTACATGCCTGGACATGCCTCGGCTGACTCCTCCCACAAGTCCTAGTATAAAGGTGACTGCTCCCCAGTCCTTTGTATTTCTGGACCGGTCGACCACTCGAGGCAGACCTTCATTCTTTTGTTAATAAAAGCCTTTAGTTACTCTCTTAACTCTCAGTCTTTTATGAGTAATTGATAGCGCATCAGGGAGCTCATCGTATCCGTCCGCGCCACCGTTAAGATCATGGGCGCGGACGAGGGTGTGAACCCGCTCGAGCTGCGTCAGCTCAGAATGTTTCTCACTGGGCTGCTGAGGAAGTGACGGCTGACCAGCGGCTGCGCTTCCTCCCCCCATTAGGTGTAGGTAGAGGTTGCACTATGCTTCTGACATGAAGATAACCATAGCCAGCCTCAACATCAACAGCAGCAGGGAGGCGCGCCGCAGACTCAATAACTTCTCGGTCCTTCGGGACGGGAAGTATGCAGTGTGCTTCCTGCAAGAAACCCACACCGTTCCGGGAGACGAAGCCACGTGGCTCCTGGAGTGGCAAGGTGGTGTCAGCATGAGTCACCTCTCCAACAATTCCAGCGGGGTGGCTATCTTGCTGGCCCCGCATTTTCAGCCGTAGATCTTGGGGGTCAAGGAGCACGTGCCGGGCCGCTTGCTCCAGGTCACTGTTCACCTGGGGGGCGTGCCGCTCCATCTAGTGAACGTGTACGCCCCTCAGACCGGTGCGCAGCAAGTGCGCTTCTTCGAAGAAGTGTCCGCTCTTTTGGGCTCCGTCGACGTGGGCGAGTGCGTCATCCTCGGGGGGGAATTTTAACTGCACCCTCGAGGCGAGGGACCGTTCGGGTCCCCCGCGAAGCCCGGCGGCGATGGAGAAGTTGAGGGACCTGGTCGGGTCCTTCGACTTGGTGGGCATCTGGCGAAATCTCCACCCCGACTCCAGCGCCTTCACTAGTGTGAGGTCTGGGGGAGGAAGGTCCAGAATCGACCGCCTCTACATTTCCCGGGTGTACGTCTCCTGCATTCCGGCGGCTTCCATGCGGCCGGTGCCGTGCACGGACCACCACCTGGTGTGGGCGGAGCTCGCTCCGCTGCGCGCGCGGGGGGGTCCGCGTACTAGCATTTTAACAACCTGCTGCTGGAGGACGCGTGGTTCCGGGATTCGTTTCGTCGATTCTGGGCCGACTGGAGAAGGAAGCGGGGGTGCTTCCCCTCCTTGAGGCTATGGTGGGATGTGGGCATGGCTCACATCCGTCTCTTCTGTCAGGAGTACGCGAAGGGGTCGACCAAGAGGCGGGAGGCCCGGGTCGGGCGGTTGGAGAAGGAGGTGCTCGACCTGGAGTCCCGTCTCGGTCAGGTCGTCGAGGACCCGGCCCTGCGGAAGGTGTATGAAGAGAAGAAGGGCGCGCTGAAGGACCTGCAGCTCGTCGGGTCCCGAGGCGCGTATGTGAGGTCGTGGATCCAGCTCCTGCGGGACATGGACCGCGGCTCCCCCTTCTTCTACTCGCTGGAAAAAAGACGGGGGGTCCGTAAGCAGCTCTTGGGGCTGCTGGCCGACGACGAATCTCTGGTCTCGGATCCGGAGGGAATCAGTGCGGAGACCCGCGCCTACTACGGGGCTCTGTTCTCTCCGGATCCGTCCAGCGAGGATGCGTGCAGAGTTTTGTGGGAGGACCTGCTGAAGGTCAGCCCGGAGGGCGCTGAAAAATTGGACGCTCCGCTAAGCCTGGCGGAGCTGACCGACGCCCTCCGCCAGCTCTCTAGGGGAAAGTCCCCTGGGCTGGACGGGCTGACCGTGGAGTTCCACAGGGCGTTCTGGGACGTCTTGGGGGGGCGACTACGTGCGGGTCCTGGGGGAAAGTTTGGCGACCGGGGAGATGCCCCTCTCTTGGCGCAGGGCGGTCATTGTCCTGCTGCCTAAGAAGGGCGATCTCCGCCTCCTTAAGAACTGGCGCCCGGTCTCCCTCCTCAGCACGGATTATAAAATCTTTGCCAGGGCCATGTCTGCTCGCCTTGGCACCGTGCTGGCCCACATGATCCACCCCGACCAGTCCTACACGGTCCCGGGCCGGACCATCCACGATAACATCCATCTTGTCCGGGACCTGGTCCACCACTCCCAGAGGGCTGGTCTGTCAGTCGCCTTCCTTTCCCTGGATCAGGAGAAGGCGTTCGACAGGGTGGATCACGAGTATCTCTTTGGGACTCTGCGCGCATTCGGGTTTGGGACGCATTTCGTCGCCCGGATCCGACTTCTGTATGCCACCGCGGAGTGTCTGATTAAAGTTAACGGGTCCTTGATGGCGCCCCTTCGCTTCGGGAGGGGAGTGCGTCAGGGATGCCCCATGTCCGGTCAGTTATACGCCGTTTGCGTAGAGCCATTCCTGCGCCTCTTGCGGAAGAGGTTGACGGGACTGGCTCTGCAAGGGCCGGGCGTGGAGGTGGTCCTCTCGGCTTACGCCGATGACGTGCTCCTCATGGTCACGGATCCCGCTGACTTGCGGAGGATGCGAGAATGCCAGCAGATTTACTCGGACGCATCCTCCGCCAAGATCAACTGGGAGAAATGTTCCGGACTCCTGGTGGGTCAGTGACGGGTGGACTCCCTGCCGGAGGAGTTCAGGCCTTTCGCCTGGAGCACCACGCACCTCCTCTATTTGGGAGTCTACCTTAGCCCTGCCGAGGATGCCTGGCCGGCGAATTGGCATGAGCTGGAGGCCAAAGTCACCGCTCGCCTAGGACGCTGGACAGGACTGCTCCGAGTGTTGTCCTACAGGGGTCGAGCACTGGTCATAAACCAGCTGGTGGCCGCCATGTTGTGGTACCGGTTGGTCACTTTGATCCCTCCCCCTGCGTTTGTCACCAAGATGCAGAAGAAGCTCATCGACATCTTCTGGGACAAAAGGAAGCACTGGGTCTCTGCCGCGGTTCTGTGTCTCCCGCTTAGGGAGGGCGGTCAGGTGCTGGTGTGCCTTCGCACCCAGGCTGCGACTTTCCGTCTTCAGACGCTGCAGAGATACCTGTACGTCGAGAATCCTCCGAGATGGTGTGTGCTGGCGACGTTTTTCTTCCGCCAGCTGCACGGCCTCAATTACGACACGCAGCTCCTGTTTGCGAAAGTGGGCGGCAGGCGTGCCGGCCTGCGGGAGCTGCCTGTCTTCTACCAGGAACTACTATGGGTTTGGAACTACGTCGCTTCCAGGCGGAGCTCTCCCCCGTCAGGAGCGGCGGCTCTCCTTCGGGAGCCGCTGCTCAGGAATCCGCACCTCCATGAACGCGGGTTCAGGCGGCTGGCGGAGGGCAGGGCTGTGCTTGGCAAGGTGACCAGAGTCGGGGACCTGCTCGATGGCGGAGGAGCGGGCTGGATGGTGCCGGAGGAGCTGGCACGGCGCCTGTCCTGGGCCAACGTCTGGCTCGCGGTCGAAGCCATCGATCGGTGAAAGCGGCACTGGGCCCCGACTCCACTAGGTGTATCGAGGCGGCTCAAGCATGTGGGGCGATCCCGTCTGAGCTTACCCCCGTCCGGACGGAATTCCTCATCGGCGCCTGGCCCCGAAACTCCCCTCGGGAACCGGCGCCTCACAACTTGAGCCGTCTCGAGGAAATACCCTCCGTGCCTTTTCATTCCGCGCAGAGGGGTTTCCTGTACGGGCTGCTCCTGCACACTCTCCACTTTGCCATCTTCGTCTACCGTCCGGACACGCCTTGGCGTGGCGTCTTGCCGACTGGCGGTGGCGGAGGTCCCCAATGGAGGGCTCTCTACGCGGGAGTCCTCCCTTGTTCCATCGGGGACTTGGCCTGGAGGGTGTTGCATGGAGCGGTCCCGTGCAATAAGGTTTTAAGTAGGTTCACGGACTCCCCGGCCGCCTGCATTTTTTGCGGCCTGGAGTAGTCCGTGTTTCACATTTATATGGAGTGTGAGAGGTTGCAGCCCCTCTTTCACTACTTGAAGGGGCTGCTCCTCGATTTTTGGTTGCACTTCAGTCCCACGCTCCACGGTCACCCGGTGCGGAGGGGAGCGGACAGGTTGGAGGACCTCCTTGTGGGCCTGCTCCTGGGCCTGGCTAAAAGAGCCATCAATTGGTCCAGGCAGCGGGCGGTCGAGGGGGTCATCCAGCCGGATTGCCTGCCTCTCTTCCGCGGCCACGTTCGTGCCCGGGTGGCCCTGGAGATGAAGCACGCGGTGTCCGCCGGTGCGCTTGAGTATTTCCACGACCAGTGGGCGCCGCGGGGACTGGAGTGCATCATCAACCCGGAAAACCAAATTTTAATTTTATTTGTTAAGTTTTAGTTGAACTTTTGTTTATTTACAGTCCAATTGGGTTTTTTTTTTTTGGGTCCAAATAAAAGAGTACCCTCTGTTCAGTAAATACCTGTTATTATTGTTCTCCTGCAGTCCATGTATTATTTATACTCGGACACTACATTGGCGACGAACAGGTTCGAACTCACCTGCAGTACTGCATCACCTCACGGGGATCTTTCCCTGAGAAGAAGCTTTTGGAGGTCGAAGTCAGAACAACAGGCGTCGACCGCGGGCAACCGCCCAAGGATCCATCGGAGTTCGGAGAGTTGCAGGAGAGGCTGTGGAGAGCTGGGCTTGGCTCCCCAGTCAAGGTGTTCCAGCAAATTGTGCTGGTAGCAGGCAGTGCGCTGACCCTTCCGGACTGCGGCGGGCTCGAGCTCGATCGAGCGGCTGTGCAAAGGGGCTGTGCAGCGTCGTTGGGAGGAAAAGAGAGAGAGAGAGGGTGGAGCGCACAGGGCGCGGTCGATGCTCAAGAACTGGGCAGCGTAGCGAAAATAAAACAAGGGGAAGGAAAAGTGAGATGCGCCAAAGCCGCGGGTCGCCGCCATTACCCTGCAGAACGCTAGGAGCAGCGTGGCAGCAAGGGGAAGAAGGAAAAGCGTGGGAGGCGCCATTTTATTCCATTGGGGGAGAAGGAAAAGCGCGGGAGGCACCATTTTAATCCATTGGTGAAGAAGAAAAAGCGCGGGAAGCGCCATTTTAAATCACCCAAGATGCCAAAGAGTGGCAGTATCACTGCTTTCGACAAAGAGGTAGAAGACTGGACCACATATGTGGAAAGAATTGAAGTGTACTGCAAGGCAAATGAGGTGGCCGATGGAAAGGAGGCGTCGGTATTATTAAATTTTATGGGCGCGAGAACGTACGGCCTATTGCGGAATTTAATTACCCCAGCTAAACCAATGGAGAAAAGTTTTGAGGAGATTGTTAATATCTTACAGGAACACCTAAAACCTACACCGCTGCTGATAGCAGAAAGATTCAAGTTCCATAAAAGAAACCAGCACAAAGATGAGAGCAATGCTGACTATCTTACGGAACTACGCAAGTTATCGAAGCACTGCCAGTTCGGAGCAGGACTGGCAGACACCTTACGGGATAAGTTTGTCTGCGGGCTCCAGAGTGAAGGAACCCAGAAACGACTACTTTCGGAAAAGGACCTGACGCTAGAACAGGCTTTCAGCGTGGCAGTATCCTACGAAGCAGCAGCACGGGGAGCTGCGGAAATACAACAGAAACCACAGGAATACAGCGCTAACGAAATGGCGTATGGAGCAGAAAAGTGCTATTTCTGCGGCAGAACAACCCATGATCAGAAGGACTGCTGGTTTAAGGACAAAGTATGCAGGCAATGTGGGAAAATGGGACACATAGCAAGAGTCTGCAGGTCGGGAAAGAAAACCAACACTACAAGAACTACTAAGGAAAAGTACAAGAAAGTAAAGAAATTGACAGACAGTAGTTCGGAAGATCAGGAGAGTGATAAGGACTCCGGGAGCAGGAGACTAAGTTGTCTAAAGTTACACAACGTGATCGCAAAAGAGGATCACCGAACCTTTTGAGTCACCCTCATGATAGCAGGGTCCCCAGTAAAGATGGAATTGGACACAGGATCAGCCCTAACTGTCATGAATCGACGAGACTATGAGCGGCTATTCTCACACATACCCTTGAAGGACACGTCCATTGTATTGAAGACATACACGGGGCAAAAAGTCTACCCCAGAGGAAAAATAAGGGTGCCAGTTGAATACAACGGCAAGGAAACACAGAAACTGTATCTATATATACTACCAGATGGAGGACCACCATTATTGGGACGTGAATGGATCCGAAAAATACAATTGGATTGGCATTCCATTCAGGCGCTAACTGTGACTGATAAAAAGGATGATGACGTCACACCTGGACGACTGTCAAAGATTCTAACTGACGCGAAAGAGGTGTTCCAACAAGGACTTGGGACTCTAAAAGGAGTAACGGCAACGATAAAAATCAAAGATAACGCAAACCCAAAATTTTTTAAGGCCAGACCGGTACCTTACGCGATCCGCCCAGCCGTTGAAGCAGAGCTGGAGAGTCTGGAGCGTTCAGGTGTGCTGTCCAAGGTGGACTGGAGCGAGTGGGCCACACCCATTATTCCTGTAATGAAGAAATCATTGAGCAGCACGCCTGGGGAACCGAAGAAGGTTCGCATCTGTGGGGACTTCAAGGTAACTGTGAACCCAGTCCTGCACACAGTACAATATCTACTTCCACGGATAGAAGATATTTTCACCTCACTATCTGGAGGGAAATGCTTTACAAAGATTGATCTGGCCCAAGCGTATCTACAAATGGAGGTGGAAGAAGCATCTAGGAAATACCTCACGATAAACACTCACAAAGGCCTTTACCAGTACAATCGACTGGTATTCGGGGTAGCATCATAGAGTCATAGAGTTTTACAGCGCAGAAAGAGGCCCTTCAGCCCATCGTGTCTGCGCCGTCCATCAATCCCTGTCCAGTCTAATCCCATTTTCCAGCATTTGGTCCATAGCCTTGTATGCAATGGCATTTCAAGTGCCCATCCAAATGCTTCTTAAATGTTGTGAGGGTTCCTGCCTCCACCACCCTTTCAGGCAGTGAGTTTCAGCTTCCAACCACCCTCTGGGTGAAAAAGTTCCTCCTCAAATCCCCTCTAAATCTCCTGCCCTTTACCCTGAATCTATGCCCCCTTGTTATTGACCCCCCTACTAAGGGGAAAAGTTCCTCTTTATCTACCCTATCTATGCCCCTCATCATTTTGTACACCTCAATCAGGTCCCCTCTCAGCCTCCTTTGCTCCAAGGAAAACAACCCCAGCCTGTTTAGTCTTTCTTCATAGCTGAGGCGCTCCATCCCAGATAACATCCTGGTGAATCTTCTCTGCACCCTCTCCAAAGCAATCACGTCCTTCCTATAGTGAGGCGACCAGAACTGCACACAGTACTCCAGCTGTGGCCTCACCAGCGTTTTGTACAGCTCCATCATAACCTCCCTGCTCTTATATTCTATGCCTCTGCTAATGAAGGCAAGTATCCCATATGCCTTTTTAACCACCTTATCTACCTGTTCCGCTGCCTTCAGGGATCTATGTACATGTACACCAAGGTCCCTCTGACCCTCTGTACTTCCTAGGGTCCTACCACTCATTGTGTATTCCCTTGCCTTATTTGTCCGTCCAAAATGCATCACCTCGCACTTTTCAGGGTTAAATTCCATTTGCCACTTTTCCGCCCATCTGACCAACCCGTTTATATCATCCTGTAGCCTGAGGCTTTCCTCCTCGCAATTTACCACCCCACCAATTTTCGTGTCATCCGCGAACTTACTGATCATACCTTTTACATTCTCATCCAAATCATTAATGTAGATCACAAACAGCAAGGGACCCAGCACCGATCCCTGAGGTACCCCACTGGACACAGGCTTCCAGTCACAAAAGCAACCTTCGACCATCACCCTCTGCCTCCTGCCACTCAGCCAGTTTAGGATCCAACGCGCCAAGGCCCCCTGGATCCCATGGGCTCTTACCTTCTTGACCAGTCTCCTATGCGGGACTTTGTCAAAAGCTTTACTGAAGTCCATGTAAACCACATCCACAGCATTTCCCTCATCCACACACCTAGTCACCCCCTCGAAAAATTCAATCAGATTGGTCAGACACGATTTACCCTTGACAAAGCCATGCTGACTATCCCCGATTAATCCTTGCCTCTCCAAGTGGAGACTAATTTTGTCCCTCAGAATTTTTTCCAATAATTTCCCTACCACAGATGTTAGGCTCACTGGCCTGTAATTCCCTGGTTTATCCCTGCTACCCTTCTTGAATAATGGTACTACGTTAGCTGTTCTCCAGTCCTCTGGTATATCCCCTGTGGCCAGAGAGGTTCTGAAAATTTGTGTCAGAGCCCCTGCAATCTCCTCCTTTGCCTCACACAACAGCCTGGGATACATCTCGTCCGGGCCTGGGGATTTATCCACTTTTTGGCCTGCTAAAACCGCTAGTACCTCCTCCCTCTCGATGCTAATATGTTCAAGTATGTCACAGTCCCCTTGCCCGACTTTTATGTCTACATCGTCTTTCTCCATAGTGAACACAGATGCAAAAAATTCATTTAAAACCCCACCTACTTCATCTGGCTCTACACACAGATTGCCACTTTGGTCCCTAATGGGCCCTACCCTTTCCCTGGTTATCCTCTTGCCCTTAATATACTTATAAAACATCTTAGGATTTTCCTTTATTTTGCTCGCCAGTGTTATTTCATGGCCCCTCCTCGCCCTCCTAATTTCCTTTTTAAGTATGCCCCTGCACTTTTTATACTCCTCTAGGGCTTCCTCCATCTTTAGTCTTTTGTAACTGCCAAAAGCCCCCCTTTTTTTCCTAATGCATTTTTGTATATCCCTTGTCATCCAAGGTTCCCTTTGCTTGTTGGTCCCACCCTTGACCTTTACAGGAACATGTTGGCGTTGTACTCTCTCTATTTCCCTTATGAAAGTCTCCCACTGTTTTGATGTGGATTTTCCTATAAGTAGCTGCTCCCAGTCCACTTTGGCCAGATCCTGCCTTATCATATTAAAATCGGCCTTCCCCCAATTTAGAACCCTTATTTCCGGGCCGTCTTTGTCTTTTTCCATGACCACCTTAAATCTCACCGAATTATGGTCACTGTTGCCAAAATGCTCTCCTACAGACACTTCCACCACCTGCCCGGCTACATTCCCTAGAATTAGGTCCAGTACCGCCCCCTCTCTTGTAGGACTTTCTACCTGTTGGCTCAAAAAGCTCTCCTGGATGCACTTTAAGAATTCTGCACCCTCTAAGCCTTTCACACTCTGACTATTCCAATTTATATTGGGGAAGTTGAAATCCCCCACTATTATTACCCTATTATTTTCACACTTCTCTGAGATTTGCCTACATATCTGTTCCTCTATCTCCCCCTGACTGTTTGGGGGCCTATAGTACACTCCCAGCAAAGTGCTTGCCCCCTTTTTGTTTTTAAGTTCTACCCATATGGCCTCATTAGAGGAACCCGCTAATATATCATCCCTCCTTACAGCAGTAATTGACTCCTTAATTAATATTGCAACACCCCCTCCCCTTTTACACCCCCCTCTGTCTCTCCTGAAGATTCTATACCCTGGAATATTGAGCTGCCAGTCCTGACCCTCCCTCAACCATGTCTCCGTGATAGCAACAATATCGTACTCCCATGTGTTCAACAACAACTTCAGTTCATCCACCTTATTTGCAAGACTCCTTGCATTAAAATAAATGCCTTCCAGCCCTGCCATATTCCCTTTTCCCTTCACATATTTGCTCTGCCTTCCCTGCTGACTTGTTTTTTCCTCCGTGTTTGGCTGTAAATCACCCCCTACTATAGCTCCACTCTGTATCCCATCCCCCTGCCAAGTTAGTTTAAACCCCCCCCAGCAGTGCTAGCAAACCTCCCCGCAAGGATATTGATTCCCCTCTGGTTCAGGTGTAAACCGTCCGACTTGTACAAGTCCCACCTTTCCCAGAAGCAGACCCAGTGATCCAGGAAACTAAAGCCCTCCCCCCTGCACCATCCCTTTAGCCACGCATTCATCTGTCCTATCCTCCTATTCCTATACTCACTAGCACGTGGCACTGGGAGTAATCCAGAGATTACAACCTTTGAGGTCCTGCTCTTTAATCTTCCACCTAGCTCCCTAAATTCTTGCTGCAGGACCTCATCCCTCTTTTTACCTATGTCGTTGGTACCAATGTGGACCACGACCTCTGGCTGTTCACCCTCCCCCTCCAGAATGCCCTGCAGCCGCTCAGTGATATCCTTGACCCTGGCACCAGGGAGGCAACAAACCATCCTGGATTCACGTCTACGGCCACAGAAATGCCTATCTGTTCCCCTTACTATAGAATCCCCTACCACTATTGCTCTCCCACTCTTTTTCCTCCCTTCCTGGGCAGCAGGAGCACCCCCAGTGCCAGGAAGTTGGCTGCTGCTGCCTTCCCCTGGTGATTCATCCCCCTCAACAGTATCCAAATCGGTATACCTGTTTGAGAGGGGAATGGTCACAGGGGTTTCCTGCACTACCTGCCTGCTTCTATTGCTCCGCCTGGTGGTCACCCATTTCCTTTCTTCCTGTGCAGCCCTTCCCTGCGGTGTGACCAACTCACTAAACGTGTTATCCACGACCCTCTCAGCATCGTGAATGCTCAACAACCCATCCACCCGCAGCTCCAGCGCCTCAATGCGGTCTGCTAGTAGCTGCAGATGGATGCATTTCCTGCACACGTGGTCATCAGGGGCAGTGTCCCTGAATTCCCACATGGAGCAAGAGGAGCACATCACAGGGCTGGGCTCTCCTGGCATGACTTACCCTTTAATTAATTTAAATTAATTTACTATCACCAATTTAAGATATCTCTAAGGCGCTTGTATAGTCTACCACAGTCCCTGCTACACCAGAAAAGACTCTAGTAACTATAAACTACAGAGTTAAAGTTTAAAAAAGAGAAATACTCACCAACCAATCACTGCTCCCTGGTGACGTCACACACTGATTACTTTTTACCTCTCTCCCCACTGCTGAGTTGGTCGGGCCTCGCTGCTCTCCGGTTTTTATACCGGGCTCCTCACCTCCCTGGCTCCGTGCTCCGACTGGTCTCGGGCCTCGCTGCTCTCCGGTTTTTATACCGGGCTCCTCACCTCCCTGGCTCCGTGCTCCGACTGGTCTCGGGCCTCGCTGCTCTCCGGTTTTTATACCGGGCTCCTCACCTCCCTGGCTCCGTGCTCCGACTGGTCTCGGGCCTCGCTGCTCTCCGGTTTTTATACCGGGCTCCTCACCTCCCTGGCTCCGTGCTCTGACTGGTCTCGGGCCTCGCTGCTCTCCGGTTTTTATACCGGGCTCCTCACCTCCCTGGCTCCGTGCTCCGACTGGTCTCGGGCCTCGCTGCTCTCCGGTTTTTATACCAGGCTCCTCACCTCCCTGGCTCCGTGCTCCGACTGGTCTTGGGCCTCGCTGCTCTCCGGTTTTTATACCGGGCTCCTCACCTCCCTGGCTCCGTGCTCCGGCTATTTGGCAGAGGGCGATGGAACAAGTCCTGCAAGGGATCCCGGGGACCCAGTGTTATTTGGACGACATCCTGGTTATGGGCGAAAATGACAGTGAACACCTTGCCAACCTGGAGCAGGTGCTCACGAGATTACAGGAATATGGGCTACGAGCCAACCACCCCAAATGCGAGTTCTTCAGGAGACAAATCTCGTATTGTGGCCACATGATTGATGTGGAAGGGTTGCATAAGTCGTCGGACAAGATTGAGGCTGTAGTCAAGGCTCCAGCACCGGAAAATGTGTCGCAACTGAGATCGTTCCTTGGGTTGGTGAACTACTACCATAAGTTCTTGCCGAATTTATCTACAATTCTGCACCCACTGAACGCCCTACTGCAAACTGGAGTAACATGGAAATGGAGTGATGAGTGTAAGCGTGCCTTTCAGAAATGTAAATGCCTAATCACTTCAAAAGAAGTATTGGCCCACTACAATCCAACACTACCGATTTGGTTAGCATGTGATACGTCTCCCTACGGCATCGGAGCGGTGCTGTCACACAAATTCCTTGACGGTTCAGAGAGGCCAATAGCCTTTGCGTCGCGCTCGTTAACCTCAGCCGAGCGTAACTACGCCCAGATTGACAGGGAGGCCCTCAGCCTGGTGTGGGGGGTGAAGAAGTTCAATCACTATCTGCACGGGCAGAAATTCACCCTACTGACTGATCATCAGCCCCTGTCTCCATTTTTAACCCAAGGAAGGGCATTCCGGTGATGACGGCGCAACGGCTGCAAAGATGGTCACTTTTTCTAGGGGCACATCAGTACGACATAGAGTACAAGGGTATGAAACAGCATGGAAACGCTGATGGGCTGTCGCGCCTACCGTTGCCTACAGTAGAGGAAGCACCTGCAGTGGACCCTGTTGAGATATTCCATGTGACCATAGTCGAATGTCTACCTGTTACAAACTCAAGTATAGAGAAGGAAACCCGAAATGACCCGACACTCTCTCGGGTCTATGATTTGACGGTGACGGGATGGCCAGCACATGGCGACTCACTGTTGCCAGCATTCTCGCCAAGGAGAGAACAGCTGTCAGTGTGCCGGGGGACCTTGATGTGTGGATCCCGAGTGGTAATTCCGCCCAAGTTGAGAGATAGAGTGCTCAATGAGCTGCATGAGGGTCATCTGGGAGGGGTAAAAATGAAGAGCCTAGCCAGGGCGTTTGTGTGGTGGCCGGGAATCGATCAAGAAATCGAGGATATGACCAAGAGATGCACAGGATGCCAGAAGGTCCAAAACGCTCCACCACAGGCCCCGCTACATCCATGGGAGTGACCTTCATCTCCATGGCAATGGGTACACATTGATTTTGCTGGTCCATTTATGGACTCAATGTTCCTAATCGCTGTGGATGCCAATTCGAAATGGCCAGAGGTCATCAAAATGTCCTCCACCACCACGGAGAAAACTATTGCAGTCCTATGGACCATCTTCCCCAGGAATGGCTTGCCAGAACAGATTTGCTCCGACAATGGGCCACAGTTTGTGTTCGAGGATTTCCGGAGGTTTCTGAGGAATAATGGGGTGAAACATTACACATCTGCCCCGTATCATCCAGCCACAAATGGATTGGCTGAGAGGTTTGTTCAGACCTTTAAAAAGGCTATAAAGGCAATGTATAATGACGACATACCACTACAACACAAGGTGGATAATTTCTTGTTTGCTTACCGGAATGCGACACATGCAGTTACCAACCAAGCTCCAGCCGTAATGTTCTTCAACCGAAGGCTAAGATGTCGCCTGGATTTGCTCAAACCAAACATAAGACGAGATGTTGAGGATAAGCAATTCCAGCACATAAATGAGAAGCCAACCAGGAGCTTCAAGATAGGGCAACCAGTCTTGGCCCGCGACTACCGAACAGAAAAATGGCAGCCAGGAACGTTATGCGCACAGCAGGGACCACTAATGTACACAGTGGACGTTGGAGAGAGCATCGTGAGACGCCATGCTGACCAGATTCTAGAGTCACAGGAACAAGCCAAACCCATACCATGAGCAGGTGCACCTGGTAATCAACCCGAAGTACAGATTGCGTCTACCTCAGAAGCAGTGGTATTGGAAGCTGACGAACCAACCAATGACAATGAGCCAGAATCAACTCCGCCGCAAGAACAGGATACTCGAGAAAGGCGCTATCCAGTCAGGATCAGGAAGTCTCCTCAAAGACTGAACTTATAAATGATTATTTCAGTTGATGTATATAGTACAGAGAAAATTGTAATTGTAATTAGTTATTATTTAGTTGTTAAATGAATGTTATGTACTGTTTATCTAAAAGGGGAGGAATTGTTTTGTATGTACCTTTAAGAGAAGAACTGATTCTATACTGCAGTACCGGCAGTGACCACTCCTGTATATAAAGCCATAGCAGGCTTCTGTACTTCAGTCTTAAGTTACGCTCTGTTCAGTAAATACCTGTTATTATTGTTCTCCTGCAGTCCGTGTATTATTTATACTCGGACACTACATCTACACCCTCTCAAGGGCCTTCACATCCTTCCTAAAGTGTGGTGACCACAACTAGACGCAATACTCCAGTTGTGGCCTAACCAGCGCTTTATAAAGGTTCAGCATAACTTCTCTACTTTTGTACTCAATACCTCTATTTATGAAGCCCAAGATCCCATATGCTTTGCTAACCACTCTCTCAATATGTCCCACCACCTTCAGGGACCTATGCACATTAACTCCCAGGTCCCTCTGTCCCTGCACACTCTTTAAAACTGTGCCATTAAGTATATATTACCGCTCCCTGTTCCTTCTGCCAAAATGCATCACCTCACACTTCTCTATATTAAATTCCATCTGCCACTTGTCTGCTCATTCTGCTAGCCTTTCTATGTCTTGTTGCAGTTGATTGATATCATCTTCACTGTTTGCCACACCCCCAACTTTAGTGTCATCGGCAAATTTAGAAATTCTACTCTGTATTCCAATACCAGGTCATTTATATATATATCAAAAAAAGCAGTGGCCCCAGCACTTACCCTTGGGGAACACCACTGTCTACCATCCTCAATTCTGTTAACGAACCATCTATGTGGTACTTTGTCAAACACCTTCCTAAAATCCTTATAGACAACATCCATTGCATTCCCTTCATCAATCCTCCCTGTTACTTCATCAAAAAATTCAATTAGATTAGTCAAACATGATCTGCCTTTTACAAATCCGTGTTGGCTCTCCTTAATTAGCTTAAACCTCTCCAAGTGCCCGTTAATTTTTTTCTTGATTATTGTTTCTAAAACTTTACCCACCACTGATGTTAAACTGACTAGCCTGTCGTTACTAGGATTGTCCTTACACCCTTTCTTGAACAATGGAGTCACGTTTGCCACTTTCAAATCCTCAGGCACCTCCCCCGCATTTGGAAAGATTGGAAAATTATGGCAAGCCCTTCTGCTACCTCCTCCCCCAAATTCCTTTAGCAACCTGGGATGCAAGCCATCTGGACCAGGTGATTTACCCACTCTAAGCATACCCAGCCTTTCTAGTACATCCTGTCTATCAATATTCACCCCTTCCATTGCTTCTACCTTTTCCACTTCTACCGATATTTGTCAGTATCCACCTCCTTAGTAAATACCGATACAAAGTACTCATTGAGTATTCTAGCCTTGCCCTGCGCCTCTAAGCATATATCACCTTCTTTGTCCCTAATAGGCCCCAACCCGCCTCTTACTACCCGCTTACTGTTTACATGCCAGTAGAAGATTTTTGGGTTTCCTTTTATGTTAACCGCCATTCTACTCTCATATTCTCTCTTTGCTAATCCTATTTTCATCTTCATTTCCAATTTCAACTTATTGTATTTGGTCTGGTTCTCCCTTGAAGAATTCACCTGACATGCATCATAGAACTCTTTTTTTGTTTCATCATCTTCTCTATCTCCCTCGTCATCCAATGAGCCCTTGCTTTGGTTCCCTTACCCTTCCCACTTGTTGGAATGTACCTAGCCTGTACTTGCAACATCTCCTCCTTAAAGATCACCCATTGTTCTGTTACAGTTTTTCTTGTCAGTCTTTGGTTGCATTTTACCCTGGCTAGATCCTTTCACATCCCATTGAAGTTAGCCCTATTCCAGTTTAGAAGTTCCACTCTAGGTTGCCCCTTGCTCCTCTCCATTGCTAATCTAAATCTTATGATACGATGATCACTCGTACTCAAGGCTAAAGGGATCAAGGGGTATGGGGAGAAAGCAGGGACCGGGTACTGAAATTGGATGATCAGCCATGATCGCATTGAATGGCGGAGCAGGCTCGAGGGGCCGAATGGCCTACTCCTGCTCCTATCTTCTATGTTTCTATGTTTCTATGTTTCAAGTGTTCTCCCACAGACACTTGGTCGACCTGGCCCACCTCATTCCCCAGCACCAGATCGAGCAATGCCTCCTTCCTAGTTGGGCCAAGAACATATTAGTCAAGGAAATTCTCCTGAACACATTTCAGAAATTCCTCCCCCTCCTTTCCCTTTATCCTAGCATTATCCCAATCGATATTTGGAGTCCCCAATATCACCACTCTATAGCTCTTGCATATCTCTGTGATTTCCCTGCGGATTTGCTCCTCTACCTCCCTCTCACTATTTGGAGGCCTGTAGAATACCCCCAATAGCATGATCATACCCTTTTTGCTCCTCAAGTCTAACCAAATGGATTCTGTCCTTGTCCCCTCAAGAACATCCTCCCTTTCCAACACTACAATGTCTTCTTTAATCAGCACTACCACCCCACCTCCCTTTTTCCTTCCCTATCTTTTATGAACACCTTGTACCCTTGAATATTAAGTGCCCAGTCCTCACCGTTTTAAATCCACATTTCCATTATTGCCACAACATCATATTGCCACATGGCTAATTGTGCTTGCAGCTCACCAACCTTATTCACCACACTTTGTGCGTTTACGTACATGCATTCTAAACCCATTTTTGAATTTTTCGTAGTCTTAGTCTGCTCCTATCTAATATGGTACTACTTCTGCCTCTAGTACTGTCCAACACACACTATTTGTTGCACCTTATTCCTCTTTTCTACTCCTATATGCTGGTGCCAATCCCCCTGCCAAGCTAGTTTAAACCCTCCGCAACAGCACTAGCAACCCCCCCCCCCCCCGTGAGAATATTGGTTACGGCTCTGTTGAAGTGTAACCCGTCCAGCTTGTACAGGTCCCACCTTCCCCAGAAACAGTCCCAATGCCTCAGGAATCTAAAGCCCTCCCTCCTGCACCATCTCTCCAGCCACGCATTCATCTGTTCTATCCTTCTATTCCTGTAATCACTAGCACGTGGCACCGGGAGTAATCTGGAGATTACTACCTTTTGAGGTCCTGCTTTTTAATCTCTTTCCTAGCTCTCTATAGTCTGCCTACAGGGCCTCATCCCTCTTTTCTGCCTATGTCGTTGATATGGACAACAACCTTTAGCTGTTCACCCTCCCCCCTCAGAATGTCCTGCAGCCAATCAGTGACATCCTTGATCCTGGCACCAGGGAGGCAACATACCATCCTGGAATCACGTCTGCATCCACAGAAACGCCTATCTGTTGCCCTAACCAATGAATCCCCTATCACGATTGCTCTTCCACTCTTCTTCCTCCCCGCCTGTGCAGCTGAACCACCCGTGGTACTGTGGCCTTGGCTCTGGCTGCTCTCCCCAGAGGAACCATCACCCCCACCAGTTTCCAGAAATATGAACCGATTAGCGAGTGAGATGCCCTCTGGGGATTTTTGCCCCACCTGCCTGGTCCTCCTTCTCTGTCTGATGGTCACCCATTCCCTCTCTGCCTGCACATTCTGAGGCTGTGGGGTGACCACTTCTAGAAACGTGCTTTCCAAGTATTTCTCAGCCTCACGGATGCACTGTAGCGACTCCAGCTGCCACTCAAGATCCGAAACCCGGAGCTTGAGTTGCTGCAGTTGGCGACACTTCCTGCACACGTGGTTGGCCAGGCTGCAAGAAGCATCCAGGATTTCCCACATGGCACAGGATGCGCAAATCATGGGACTGAGCTGCCCTGCTATGCCTCTATTTACCAGACTATGGAGGTAATTTAGCAGAAATAAACTTAAAACTTTACAAGAAACACTCAACAGCTACCCACCAATCAGCACTTCCCTCTATTAGATAGGCTATGAACTACTTAGCAGAAATATACTCAAAACAGAACAAAAAAAACTTATCACAAATACTCACCCGATACTCACCTCTCAGCTCCCTTGCGCCAGCAACACCTTTGAATTCTGATGTCACTCCTTCGTTGTGTCGCTTGCCAACTGTCTTCCTCACAAGTAATCCGCTCACTCAGACTCCCGGGTCTCTGCTCCACGCTGCCTTTATCCCCGGTCTCCAACTCCGTTCCTCCCACAGGTCCGCTCACTCAGACTCCCGGGTCTCTGCTCCACGCTGCCTTTATCCCCGGTCTCCAACTCCGTTCCTCCTGCAGGTCTGCTTACTCAGACTCCCGGGTCTCTGCTCCATGCTGCCTTTATCCCCGGTCTCCAACTCCGTTCCTCCTGCAGGTCTGCTCACTCAGACTCCCAGGTCTCTGCTCCACGCTGCCTTTATCCCCGGTCTCCAACTCCGTTCCTCCCGCAGGTCCGCTCACTCAGACTCCCGGGTCTCTGCTCCACGCTGCCTTTATCCCCGGTCTCCAACTCCGTTCCTCCTGCAGGTCTGCTTACTCAGACTCCCGGGTCTCTGCTCCATGCTGCCTTTATCCCCGGTCTCCAACTCCGTTCCTCCTGCAGGTCTGCTCACTCAGACTCCCAGGTCTCTGCTCCACGCTGCCTTTATCCCCGGTCTCCAACTCCGTTCCTCCCGCAGGTCCGCTCACTCAGACTCCCGGGTCTCTGCTCCACGCTGCCTTTATCCCCGGTCTCCAACTCCGTTCCTCCTGCAGGTCTGCTTACTCAGACTCCCGGGTCTCTACTCCATGCTGCCTTTATCCCCGGTCTCCAACTCCGTTCCTCCTGCAGGTCTGCTTACTCAGACTCCCAGGTCTCTGCTCCACGCTGCCTTTATCTGCGGTCTCCGACTCCGTTCCTCCTGCAGGTCCGCTTACTCAGACTCCCGGGTCTCTGCTCCGCGCTGCCTTTATCCGCGGTCTCCAACTCCGTTCCTCCCACAGGTCCGCTTACTCAGACTCCCGGGTCACTGCTCCACACTGCCTTTATCCGCGGTCTCCAACTCCGTTCCTCCCACAGATCCGCTCACTCAGGCTCCCGGGTCTCTGCTCCGCGCTGCCTTTATCCGCGGTCTCCGACTCCGTTCCTCCCGCAGATCCGCTCACTCAGACTGTACTGCTGCCCTGTGACGTCACTCCTTATTTTTTTGGAAATCGCGGAAGGTCCTGCCGCCGCCACTGGTGTCTTCAATTAGGTCCGCACAGTACTCTGCCGCTCTGGCTCTCCGCTCCCGCTCTTTTTAAAGTACTCTGCCACTCTGGCTCCGCTTCCGCTCAAAACATTAATCAGCATATTTTCTCTTTTCAGATGATGAAAGGCCTGCTGTGTATTTCAAGCACTTTCTATTTTTATTGCTAGTCAATTGTCCATGGCGTTCCTCGCAGGAAGTTGAGGCCAAATGTACTTATCAGGCGAAATGGGATTAGAAGGAGGGGGATAATTGGACCAGAGCATGCTGACATAATTCAGTCACCATTTTAAAGTCATAAATTGGGATAATTTATGGATAACTAACAAAACCCATGGCAATTTGAGAAGCAGAGAAGTCCAGTTGGTTAGAACACAGGAGTTTCTGTGCAGTACAGGCTGAGGAGCTGGCAGATGTAAAATTGAAGTACTAAAGCGGCACCACTGGCAGGAGGATGTATGTTTATATATGCAGCTTCTTTTATAAATGCTGACATAGGAATTTATAATGGAAAAAATTTGACAACAGAAAGTAAAGCTTTGTAGCCAGAAACTGTATGCAGACATAAGGGTGGTAATTTTAACTATGGCCTATAGTGTAAAATGGGCGCTATCAAATTAGCTGTCCATTATACACCCCGCCCAATTTTTTTCTTCCATTTCTTTGGTGCAGGGGTGGGGGTGGGGACGGTGGGTGGTATGGCATGGGGTGGTGGGGAAAGGAGACATGGATATCTGCAGACTGCAATTGCAGTGGAGGTCGCAGGAAAAACGTGGTTCTCAGCAGATCCTTTCCAATTCCCTCCCCTTCCCACTCTCTCATGGCTCCCCACTCCCTCATGCCATCACTTCCCCCCAGCCCTTCACCTTTCTACCACCTCTCATTCTTATCACTCCGCTTATCTCTTCCTCTTTGATTGACACCCCCGCAACCACTGTAGCCTTCTCTCCCCTTGTTCTATTGTCACTCACCTCACCCTTAACCCTTCATCCACTCCTCCCCACTGCAACTTGCTCCTCCCCCCAAAGGTGGGTGCTGAGAGGCAAGAGGCCACCTCAGCCACTTCCCCGTTTTCCCTCTTCCTCTTCCCCTTTCTTCCTATCTGTTTTCTCAAAGAGACTGTTTGCTTTCAAAATTCAACTTTTAAAAAACAAATTAAATTAGAATCAGATTTTAGTCTCTCTGGGGTAAAAATTTGGTAGCACCCCGAAAAAGTTAGCGCCCTCGCGGCCGATTTTCCCAGGTAGTGCCCCGAGAGGGAGGAGGCTACTGGAAGCAGCCTGTGTCCCTCTTGGGGCACTGCAAGCCAAAGCCGTGGTGCTATGTGCCACAGCGCCATGTGCAGCGGCATGTCACGCTGCGGTATTGCAGGCCTTCCTCCCCTTCTTAAAGGGGAGGGGCCTGGTGCAGCGCGTCTCGGCGCCCAGCTGGGCCACCAGGGATCGGGAGTGTAGGCAAACTCAAGAGGAGTGCCGGGCTCACAGAGAGCAGCCGGCACCCCGCAGGGGGGCTTCACGGGGGCCAGGGACAGCAACGGGAGGCAGGTGCTAGCAGGCGCCCAGCAACAAAAATGGCCACCCGCCACCTCCCCTTTAACTAGTGTCGCCCTGGCCACAGGTAGGCCCCCCTGACCCTGGCAGACATAGCGTCTGGCGGTAAGTCGGGGGGCGCCACCCAATATTACAGCCGGGGCGTGAGCAGGGCACTGCGCATGGCGCTGACATCATTGCTGGCAGCGCAGCGCTAATGGTTAGCGGCGCCGCTAACCTCCTGCTGAATTTCGCGGGAGGCGTTAGTGGCGCTGCGCCCAGGCGCTAGTTGATTTGCGCCCCGTTAACGTTCTCTTAGGCTGCTACCGGGAGGTGCAAATCAACTGAATTTAGCCCCCTCTATCTCATTCCCTCTGTCTCTTTCCCCTCAGTTTAACATACGTTTTAAACTTAACAGAACACAGAATAAAAATTACAACAGATTTATAATCAGGACGCTGTCACTTTTTTTTCTCTCTCTCACACAAAAACCTCTTTGTTTTAAATCAAAGAATATAAATGCTACCTCAGTAAAGCTTTTGAAATTTGTCCTCTTGTTTTTCAAAATTATTTGAAGAAAACCTCCTGGGCAAAAGCGCTGGGAGGTAAAGCAAAAACACCCGATTGGTCTAGCTGACTGAACGGTACTGATTCACCCTGGGAATGAAGTATCTTGCACATGCTTAAACTGAACAGTCCAAAGTCAGTTCCAAGAGTCACAGCACAAGGTAAAAGTAACAAATCCAAGTCCAGACTTCTAGCGACCAAGTAAAAAGTTTTATGAAAATATTAAAATATACAAAAAACTCAATTGTTAAATGTAATGTGAAATATAGAATTTTAATATATTTCTGATTCAGATTCAGATTCAGCTTCAGATTAGATTTATTTGCCATATGTAACAAGTACAATGGAATGCTTGTTCCCCGTAGGGACGCGTCAGCTATACATACAGCGCCGCGTTCAGAGTCAATACAATGGCTTCCTGTGGCAGTGGGAGCACGATGTCCCTCAGCCGCTACATGGTGCATGAAAAAAAATGAGAAAACCTTTTGAGCGATTTGGGGATCACTGTGGCTAGTTGCATAATCATAAAGTGAAGAGTTTACAAAAGGTAAAATCCATTATAAATGTGGACATAGGAATTTTTATTGGGGGAAAGTGGACACAAACAAGTGTGACAAAAATTTGATAACTCAAAGTCAAGTTGTGCGGAAAGGCAGTGTGTTAAGTCTGTGTGTCCCAGTTATGCTTATTATAAATCATTGGACACAGACCTCAAGAATAACTTTAACAGGTCTTTACTATTCGGAGGTCAGGGCTGAACTGCCCAGCAAATCCCTACACAACGTTTATATACCGGTGTGGTCACCACCGGTATTACAGTATACAGCAGCCCAGAGAAAGTAGTACATCTCTTAAGGTAGTTCTCTTAAGGTGGAACAGGTTACATACACCACAATCCTCCCTTTTTAGCTTAACAGTTATATCCCCATTTAACATAACATAATAACATATAGATATATATATATATACAACTTCATGCAAAACAGTTCAAAGATTCAGTCTCTGAGGAGGCCTCCTGATTCGAGTTGGATAACGCCTTTCAGGGGTCTCTGATTCTCGTTGCTGGGGTGACTCATCTAGTTGATCTCTTATGGATTGGACATCATCCTCAGGTACATTCACTTCTGAGGTAGATGCTTCAGGTTCACTAACTTCTTCCACGGTTGTCTCTGCCGTAACTCTGGGTTCGACCCTTGTTCTCGATTCTACCAGTTGGTCAGCATGACGCCGTATTACATTTTCACCAATATCTACCGTGTACATCAGGGGTCCTTGTCTGGCCCGAATTGTTCCAGATTGCCATTTCTTGTTTTCATAGTCCCGGGCTAACACTGGTTGTCCTATTTCGAAACTTCGAGTGGTCTTGTTATTTATATGCTGGAACTGTTTTTCAACTTCCCTCCGCACATTTGGTTTTAACAAGTCCAACCTGGACCGCAACCTCCTGTTATAGAACATCATGGCAGGACTTTGGTTTGTCACTGCATGAGTGGCGTTTCGATATGCCAGTAGGAATTTGTCCACCTTGTGTTGTAGTGGAATCTGATCTTCGCTCATGGCCTTTATTGCTTTTTTGAACGTTTGTACAAATCTCTCGGCCAACCCGTTTGTAGCCGGGTGATATGGGGCAGAGGTATAATGTTTCACCCCATTCTTCTTCATGAATTTCTGGAATTCTTCTGACACGAACTGCGGTCCGTTGTCTGAACATATTTGTTCTGGCAATCCATTTCCTGCAAATATCGTTCTTAGCACCGCGATCGTCTTTTCCGAGGTAGTGATAGTCATCTTAATCAGTTCTGGCCATTTAGAATGTGCGTCCACCACAATTAAAAACATGGAGTCCATGAATGGACCAGCAAAGTCAATATGTACACGTTGCCATGGGGTTGAAGGCCATTCCCATGGATGCAGCGGTGCAATCGGAGGTGCATTTTGCACTTTTTGGCACCCTGAGCAGCTTTTCGTCAGATCCTCTATCTGTTGGTCGATACCCGGCCACCACACATAAGCCCTAGCAAGGCTTTTCATCTTGACTCCCCCCAGATGACCTTCATGCAGTTCCTTTAGAACTCTCTCTCTTAACTTAGGAGGAATAATCACCCTTGTTCCATACATCAATGTTCCTTGACAGACGGACAGCTGTTCTCGTCTTGCTGAGAATGCCGGTAACAGTGGATCACCATGTGCTGGCCATCCCTTCACTGTCACTTCGTAGACCCGGGACAGTGTTGGGTCGTTCCTGGTTTCTCTTTCAATACTTGCATTGGTGACTGGTAAACATTCGATGATGGTCGAGTGAAATAACTCAACAGGGTCAACCGTCGGTGCCTCCTCCTCTGTAGGTAGTGGCAGGCACGACAGCCCATCAGCATTACCATGCTGCTTTGTACCTTTGAATTCAATCTGATATTGATGTGCCCCTAGGAAAAGGGACCATCTCTGGAGTCTCTGTGCTGTCATCACCGAAACACCCTTCTTAGGGTTACAAATGGATACCAACGGCTGGTGGTCTGTCAGAAGCGTAAACTTTTGGCCCTGCAGGTAATGATTAAACTTCTTTACTCCCCACACAAGGCTGAGAGCCTCCCTATCTATCTGAGCATAGTTGCGCTCAGCGGAGGTCAATGATCTGGATGCGAACGCAACTGGCCTCTCCAGGCCATTTGGCAACTTGTGTGAGAGTACTGCCCCAATAACATATGGAGAAGCATCACAAGCCAAACGACTAGGCAGCGTTGGGTTGAAGTGAGCCAACACTTCCTCTGAGGTGATCAATGCCTTGCTTTTGCGAAAGGCCCTCTTACAGTCCTCGCTCCACTTCCATGGTACTCCCTTCTGCAAAAGAGCGTTCAGCGGGTGCAGCACCGTGGATAAATTTGGCAGAAACTTATGGTAATAGTTAATCAACCCTAGGAACGACCTCAACTGGGATACATTATCCAGAGCGGGAGCCTTCACAACAGCTTCGATCTTGTCAGGAGACTTATGAAGCCCCTCCTGGTCAATGACATGACCACAGTGCAAGATCCGCTTCTGAAAGAACTCACATTTCTGGCGATTAACTCGAAGTCCATATTCTTTCAATCTGGTGAGCACCAGTTCCAAATTTGCAAGGTGTTCCTCGTCATCATCTCCTGTAATCAGAATATCGTCCAGGTAACATTGTGTGCCTGGAATTCCCTGTAATACCTGCTCCATGGCCCTCTGCCAAATTGCTGGAGCCGATGCCACTCCAAAAACCAGCCTATTATACCGGTACAAGCCTCTATGCGTGTTGATCGTGAGATACTGGCGTGACTCTTCCTCAACTTCCATCTGTAAGTACGCCTGCGCCAGGTCTATCTTGGTGAAGTGTTTCCCGCCAGACAATGAAGCGAAGATATCCTCAATCCGCGGAAGCGGATACTGCACCGTGTGAAGCACCGGATTAACGGTGATCTTGAAATCTCCACAGATGCGAACCTTCCCCGGTTCCCCCGGCTTGTTGCTCGATGAACGCTTCATGACGGGGACAATGGGCGTGGCCCACTCACTCCAGTCTACCTTAGACAGTACTCCTGAACGTTCCAGCCCTTCCAGCTCAGCTTCCACAGCAGGTCGTATCGCATAAGGTACCGGTCTGGCTTTGAGAAATTTCAGGTTTGCATGTTCTTCAACCTTGATGTTTGCCGTAATTCCTCTCAGTGTTCCCAGTCCCTGTTGGAACACCTCTTTAGCATTGTCCAATATTCTGGACAATCGTTTAGGTTTGACATCTTTTTTACCGGAATCTACCGTTAGTGCTTTTAAGGAATGCCAGTCCATATTTATTTTCCTAATCCACTCCCGTCCCAGTAGTGGTGGACCTCCCTCAGGTAGCACATATAAGTCCATTCCTCGGCTTTCTTTGCCCTTGTGGACCACCTTTACCTCGATCTTCCCGATGGGGTATACTCTTTGCCCCGTGTATGTTTTCAATACAATCTCCGTATTCCGTAGGGGAATATGTGGGAATAACCTTTTGTAATCTTGCTTATTCATGACCGTCAATGCCGATCCAGTGTCCAATTCCATCTTCACTTGGACTTCTGCTATCTGAAGTGTGACCCAGATTGTTTGGAGGTCTGCTTCATTACCAACATTGTGTACTCTTAGAACACCCAGTTCATTACTGCTGGAGTCTGAATTTGACTTCTGTTCATTTGAACTGTTCTCTGTCACCTTGTGTACCTTTCTGTACTTTTCCTGTGGTGACTTTTTGTTGCTGGTCTTCTTTCCTGACCGGCATACTTTAGCTATGTAACCAAGCCTGCCACATTTTCTGCATTCCTGATTTTTGAACCAGCACTGGTTCTGATCGTGCGTTGTCTTTCCACAACGATAACATTTTACTGTACCCAAGACCATTTGATTGGTGCTGAGTTCCGGTGACCGTAGCTGCATTTCCGCAGTGCCTCTCGCTGCGGCTTCGTGCGATGCTGCAATAGTGACAGCTTTATCAAGCGTAAGATCATTCCCCTCAAGCAGTCGCTTTTGTGTTCCTTCTTTTAACAATCCACACACAAATTTATCTCTCAGCGCATCTGCTAGTCCTGTTCCAAACTGACAGTACTTTGATAGCTTACGCAGTTCAATTAAAAATTCAGCGTTGCTTTCGTCTTTCAGCTGCGTTCTTCTGTAAAATTTAAATCGTTCCGCTATCATCAGCGGCGTGGGGTTTAAATGATTTTTCAGGACAGTAACAATATTCACGAAAGTCTGATCCGCCGGTTTATCTGGTGATAGAAGGTGCTTCAATAGCCCGTATGTCTTCGCACCCATTGAGCTTAATAAGGTTAGTGCTTTCTCATCATCCGGTACCTTATTTGCTTTACAATAAACTTCCATGCGTTCTACATACGTGGTCCAATCTTCGATATCGCTATCAAAGGTATTAATGTTCCCATGTTTAGGCATCCTTGCAAGCTTTTAAATTTTTCTTTTTCTCAAAATGGCGGCTTCCCGCGCTTGTCCTCTCCCCCCGCCGACTACAATGGCGGATTCCCGCGTTTGCCTTCTTCCCCCGCTGGCTGCAATGGCGATTGCCGTGCTGCTGCCGTTCTCGCCTCCCCAGCGGTTCTCAATTCCCCGACGCTGCTTTTACTCCCCCGCGGTTCCCGTGGGCATTCACGCTTCCCCTGCTGTTGCGCCTCTCAGCCCCGCATGCAGCCCGGTCCTTTACACCGGCTGCGTTTGAGTTCTCCACGGCTCTCATGCCTTAAGCTGCCCCAGTCGCTGCGCCTCTCGGCCTCGATTGCAGCCCAGCCCTTTTCACCGGCCGTGGTCGAGTTCTCCGCCCTTTTTCCTCCGTTTTCCCTCCCCCACTCCACAGTCAACGCGGCCGACTTTCTGCTCATGTCGCTGATCAGCTTACCCACCTGCATGGTAGAAGGGATGATGACTGCCTGTCGCTGATGGAGGGCTTCGTGGTCAGAATTTTTCTTTTAACCCGGGTTCTCGATGCCTCCCATGCGATGGTACTCAGCAGGATGATGAGGGCGGATGTCTCTTCTCGACGCCCGTTCTGAGGATGAAGCTGCCTTGGATGTAAAACTGCCGCAGGGTAAGATCGGACTCGTCGCCACTGTTAAGTCTGTGTGTCCCAGTTATGCTTATTATAAATCACTGGACACAGACCACAAGAATAACTTTAACAGGTCTTTACTATTCGGAGGTCAGGGCTGAACTGCCCAGCAAATCCCTACACAACGTTTATATACCGGTGTGGTCACCACCGGTATTACAGTATACAGCAGCCAAGAGAAAGTAGTACATCTCTTAAGGTGGAACAGGTTACATACACCACACAGTGCACACAAACATAAGGAACTGAATTTTAATGGGGAAGGCGGGCTCCGAAGCGGTCGGGAAACCGGGAGAATGGGTTTCCTGCAGGCCCTGCCGACTTTAACGGCAGGGCCTGATTTGCAAGGGAAGCAGATTGAGAGGCTGGCTGGCTGCGGGCGGATAGGCCTGTGGCACTAGGCCGTACAGAGGAGGGAGGAATGGATCGAGTGGGGGCCAGGGGGTGCCTGGAGAAGCACAGGGTGGGCCGGGACCAGCATGGGGTTGTTAATGATCGGGGGGTGTGAGGATGATCGGTGTCTATCCAATGATCGGGGGTGTGAGGAGGATCGATGTCAATCGATTGATCGGGGGGGTGTGAGGAGGATTGATCTCCATCTATTGATCAGGGGTGTGAGGAGGATCGATGTCCTTCTATTGATCGGGGGGAGTGAGGAGGATCGATGTCCATCTATTGATTGGGGGGTGTGAGGAGGATCGATGTCCTTCTATTGATCGGGGTGTGAGGAGGATCGATGTCCATCTATTGATCGGGGGTGTGAGGAGGATTGATCTCCATCTATTGATCAGGGGTGTGAGGAGGATCGATGTCCATCTATTGATCGGGGTGTGTGAGGAGGATCGATGTCCTTCTATTGATCGGGGGGTGTGAGGAGGATCGATGTCCATCTATTGATCGGGGGGTGTGAGGAGGATCGATGTCCATCTATTGATCGGGGGTGTGAGGAGGATCGATGTCTATCTATTGATCGGGGGTGTGAGGAGGATCGATGTCTATCTGTTGATCGGTGATGTGAGGAGGATTGATGACCATCTATTGATCAGTGGTGTGAGGAGGATCGATGTCTATCTATTGATCGGGGGTGAGAAGAGGATCGATGTCCATCTATTGATCGGGGGTGTGAGGAGGATTGAAGTCTATCTATTGATCGGGGGTGTGAGGAGGATCGATGTCTATCTATTGATCGGAGTGTGAGGAGGATCGATATCCATCTATTGATCGGGGGTGTGAGGAGGATCAATGTCCATCTATTGATCGGGGGGTGTGAGGAGGATCGATCGCCATCTATTGTTCGGGGGATGTGAGGAGGATCGATGTCCATCTATGTATCGGGGGTTGTCAGGAGGATCGATGTCCATCTATTGATCAGGGGGTGTGAGGAGGATCGATGTCCATCTATTGATCGGGGGTTTGAGGTGGATCGATCTCCATCTATTGATCGGGGCGTGTGAGGTGGATCGATGTCCATCTATTGATCGGATGTTGGAGGAGGATCGAAGTCTATCTATTGATCGGGGGTGTGAGGGGGATCGATGTCCATCAATTGATCACGGGTTGCAGGAGGATCGATGTCTATCTACTGAGCGGGGGTGTGAGGAGGATCGATGTCTATTGATTGGGGGGGTGTGAGGAGGATCGATGTCCATCTATTGATCGGGGGTGTGAGGAGGATCGATGTCCATCTATTGTTCGGGGATGTGAGGAGTATCGATGCCCATCTATTGATCAGGGCGTGTGTGGCGGATCGATGTCCATCTATTGATCGGTGGATTGAGGAGCATTGAAGTCTATCTATTGATTGGGGGTGTGAGGAGGACCGATGTCTATCTATTGATCAGGGGGTGTGAGGAGGATCGATGTCTATCTATTGACCGGGGGGTGTGAGGAGGATCGATGTCCATCTATTGATCGGGGGTGTGAGGAGGATCGATGTCCATCTATTGATCGGGGGGGTGAGGAGTATCGATGTCCGTCTATTGATCGGGGGTGTGAGGAGGATCGATGTCCATCTATTGATCGGGGGGTGTGAGGAGGATCGATGTCCATCTATTGATCGGGGATTTGAGGAGGATCGATGTCCATCTATTGTTCGGGGGTGTGAGGAGGATCGATGTCCATCTCTTGATTCGGGGTGTGACGAGGATCGATGTCTATCTGTTGATCGGGGGGTGTGAGGAGGATCGATGTCCATCTATTGATAGGGGGTTTGAGGAGGATCGATGTCCATCTATTGATCGGGGGTGTGAGGAGGATCGATGATCATCTATTGATCGGGGGTGTGAGGAGGATCGATGTCCTTCTATTGATCGGGGGTGTGACGAGGATCGATGTCTATCTATTGATTGGGGGGGAGTGAGGAGGATCGATGTCCATGTATTGATCAGGGGTGTGAGGGGGATCGATGTCCATCTATTGATTGGGGGGTGTGAGGAGGATCGATGTCCATCTATTGATCGGGGGTGTGAGGATGATCCATGTCCATCTATTATCGGGGTGTGTGAGAGGAATCGACGTCCATCTATTGATCGGGGTGTGAGGAGGATCGATGTCCATCTATTGATCGGGGAGTGTGAGGAGGATCGATGTCCATCGATTGATCAGGTGTGTGAGGAGGATCGATGTCCATCTATTGATCAGTGGGTGTGAGGAGGATCGATGTCCATCTATTGATCAGGGGGTGTGAGGAGGATCGATGTCCATCTATTGATCGGGGGTGTGAGGAGGATCGATGTCTAGCTATTGATTGTGGGTTGTGAGGAGGATCGATGTCCATCTATTGATCTGGGGTGTGAGGAGGCTCGATGTCTATCTATTGATTGGGGGTTTGAGGAGGATCGATCTCCATCTATTGATCGGGGGGGGTGAGGAGGATCGATGTCCATCTATTGATCAGGGGTGTGAGGGGGATCGATGTCCATCTATTTATCGGGGTTGTGAGAAGGATCGATGTCCATCTATTGATCAGGGGGTGTGAGGAGGATCGATGTCCATCTATTGATCAGGGGTGTGAGGGGGATCGATATCCATCTATTTATGGGGGATTGTCAGGAGGATCGATGTCCATCTATTGATCAGGGGGTGTGAGGAGGATCGATGTCCATCTATTGATCGGGGGTTTGAGGTGGATCGATCTCCATCTATTGATCGGGGCGTGTGAGGTGGATCGATGTCCATCTATTGATCGGATGTTGGAGGAGTATCGAATTCTATCTATTGATCGGGGGTGTGAGGGGGATCGATGTCCATCAATTGATCAGGGGTTGCAGGAGGATCGATATCTATCTATTGAGCGGGGGTGTGAGGAGGATTGATGTCCATCTATTGATCGGGGGTGTGAGGAGGATCGATGTCCATCTATTGTTCGGGGGGTGTGAGGAGGATCGATGTCCATCTATTGATCAGGGGTGTGAGGAGGATCGATGTCCATCTATTGATCGGGGCGTGTGAGGCGGATCGATGTCCATCTATTGATCGGTGGTTTGAGGAGGATCGAAGTCTATCTATTGATCGGGGGTGTGAGGAGGACCGATGTCTATCTATTGATCGGGGAGTGTGAGGAGGATCGATGTCTATCTATTGACCGGGGGGTGTGAGGAGGATCGATGTCCATCTATTGATCGGGGGTGTGAGGAGGATCGATGTCCATCTATTGATCGGGGGGTGTGAGGAGGATTGATGTCCATTTATTGATTGGGAGTGTGAGGAGGATCGATGTCCAGCTATTGATCGGGGGGTGTGAGGAGGGTCAATGTCCATCTATTGATCGGGGGTGTGAGTAGGATCGATGTCCACCTATTGATCGGGGGTGTGAGGAGGATCGATATCCATCTATTGATCGGGGTGTGTGAGGGGGATCGATGTCCATCTATTGATCGGGGTGTGAGGAGGATCGGTGTCCATCTATTGATCAGGGTGTGGGGAGGATCGATGTCCATCTATTGATCCGGGGGTGTGAGGATGACCGATGTCCATCTATTGATCGGGGTGTGTGAGGAGGATCGATGTCCATCTATTGATCGGGGTTGTGAGGAGGATCGATGTCCATCTATTGATCGGGGGGGGGTGAGGAGGATCGATCTCCATCTATTGATCGGGGGTGTGAGGAGGATCGATGTCCATCTATTGATCGGGGAGTGTGAGGAGGATCGATGTCCATCTATTGATCAGGGGTGTGAGGAGGATCGATGTCCATCTATTGATCAGGGGGTGTGAGGAGGATCAATGTCCATCTATTGATCAGGGGGTGTGAGGAGGATCGATGTCCATCTATTGATCGGGGGTGTGTGGAGGATCGATGTCTAGCTATTGATTGGGGGGATGTGAGGAGGATCGATGTCCATCTATTGATCTGGGGTGTGAGGAGGATCGATGTCTATCTATTGATCGGCGGCTGTGAGGAGGATCGATCTCCATCTATTGATCGGGGGGTGTGAGGATGATCGATGTTCATCTATTGATCAGGGGTTTGAGGGGGATCGATGTCCATCTATTTATTGGGGTTGTGAGAAGGATCGATGTCCATCTATTGATTGGGGGTGTGTGAGGAGGTTCGATATCCATCTATAGATCGGGGGGTGTGAGGAGGATCGATGTCCATCTATTGATCGGGTGGTGTGAGGAGGATCGATGTCCATGTATTGATCGGGGGGTGTGAGGAGGATCGATGTCCATCTATTGATCGGGGGTGTGAGGAGGATCGATGTCCATCTGTTGATCAGGGGTGTGTGGAGAATCGATGTCCACCTATTGATCGGGGAGAGTAAGCAGGATCGATGCCCATCAATTGATCGCGTGTGTGAGGAGGATTAATGTCCATCTATTGATCGGGGGGTGTCAGGAGGATCGATGTCCATCTATTCATCAGGGGGTGTGAGGAGAATCGATGTCCATCTATTGATCGGTGGTGTGAGGATGATTGATGTCCATCTATTGTTCGGGGGTGTGAGGAGGATCGATGTCCATCTATTGATCGGGGGTTTGAGGAGGATCGATGTCCATCTATTGATCGGGGGTGTGAGGAGGATCGATGATCATCTATTGATCGGGGGTGTGAGGAGGATCGATGTCCTTCTATTGATCGGGGGTGTGACGAGGATCGATGTCTATCTATTGATTGGGGGGAGTGAGGAGGATCGATGTCCATCTATTGATCAGGGGTGTGAGGGGGATCGATGTCCATCTATTGATTGGGGGGTGTGAGGAGGATCGATGTCCATCTATTGATCGGGGGTGTGAGGAGGATCGATATCCATCTATTGATCGGGGTGTGTGAGGGGGATCGATGTCCATCTATTGATCGGGGTGTGAGGAGGATCGGTGTCCATCTATTGATCAGGGTGTGGGGAGGATCGATGTCCATCTATTGATCGGGGGGTGTGAGAATGACCGATGTCCATCTATTGATCGGGGTGTGTGAGGAGGATCGATGTCCATCTATTGATCGGGGGTGTGAGGAGGATCGATGTCCATCTATTGATCGGGGAGTGTGAGGAGGATCGATGTCCATCTATTGATCAGGGGTGTGAGGAGGATCGATGTCCATCTATTGATCAGGGGGTGTGAGGAGGATCAATGTCCATCTATTGATCAGGGGGTGTGAGGAGGATCGATGTCCATCTATTGATCGGGGGTGTGAGGAGGATCGATGTCTAGCTATTGATTGGGGGGGTGTGAGGAGGATCGATGTCCATCTATTGATCGGGGGGTGTGAGGAGGATCGATGTCTATCTATTGATCGGCGGCTGTGAGGAGGATCGATCTCCATCTATTGATCGGGGGGTGTGAGGATGATCGATGTTCATCTATTGATCAGGGGTTTGAGGGGGATCAATGTCCATCTATTTATTGGGGTTGTGAGAAGGATCGATGTCCATCTATTGATTGGGGGTGTGTGAGGAGGTTCGATATCCATCTATAGATCGGGGGGTGTGAGGAGGATCGATGTCCATCTATTGATCGGGTGGTGTGAGGAGGATCGATGTCCATGTATTGATCGGGGGGTGTGAGGAGGATCGATGTCCATCTATTGATCGGGGGTGTGAGGAGGATCGATGTCCATCTGTTGATCAGGGGTGTGTGGAGAATCGATGTCCACCTATTGATCGGGGAGAGTAAGCAGGATCGATGCCCATCAATTGATCGTGTGTGTGAGGAGGATTGATGTCCATCTATTGATCGGGGGGTGTCAGGAGGATCGATGTCCATCTATTCATCAGGGGGTGTGAGGAGAATCGATGTCCATCTATTGATCGGTGGTGTGAGGATGATTGATGTCCATCTATTGATCGGGGTTTGAGGAGGATCGATCTCCATCTATTGATCGGGGTGTGTGAGGCGGGTCGATGTCCATCTATTGATCGGGGGTTTGAGGAGGATCGAAGTCTATGTATTGATCGGGATTGTGAGGGGGATCGACGTCCATCAATTGATCAGGGGTTTCAGGAGGATCGAAGTCTATCCATTGATTGGGTGTGTTAGGAGGATCGATGACCATCTATTGATTGGGGGTGTGAGGAGGATCGATGTCCACCTATTGATCGGGGGTGTGAGGAGGATCGATGTCCTTCTATTGATCGGGGGTGTGATGAGGATTGATGTCTATCTATTGATTGGGGGGGGGTGAGGAGGATCGATGTCCATCTATTGATCGGGCTGTGTGAGGGGGATCGATGTCCATCTGTTGATCGGGGTGTGAGGAGGATCGATGTCCATCTATTGATCAGGGTGTGGGGAGGATCGATGTCAATCTATTGATCGGGGCGTGTGAGGAGGACCGATGTCCATCTATTGATCGGGGGGTGTGAGGAGGATCGATGTCCATCTATTGATCGGGGTTGTGAGGAGGATCGATGTCCATCTATTGATCGGGGGGTGTGAGGAGGATCGATCTCCATCTATTGATCGGGGGTGTGAGGTGGATCGATGTCCATCTATTGATCGGGGAGTGTGAGGAGGATCGATGTCCATCTATTGATTAGGGGTGTGAGGAGGATCGATGTCCATCTATTGATCGGGGGGGTGAGGAGAATCGATGTCCATCTATTGATCAGCGGGTGTGAGGAGGATCGATGTCCATCTATTGATCTGGGTTGTGAGGAGAATCGATGTCTATCTATTGATCGGGGGGTGTGAGGAGGATCGATCTCCATCTATTGATCGGGGTGAGTGAGGAGGATCGATGTCGATCTATTGATCAGGGGTGTGAGGGGGATCGATGTCCATCTGTTTATCGGGGTGGTGAGAAGGATCGATGTCCATCTATTGATCGGGGGTGTGTGAGGAGGATCGATGTCCATCTATTGATCGGGGGGTGTGAGGAGGATCGATGTCCATCTATTGATCGGGTGGTGTGAGGAGGATCAATGTCCATCTATTGATCGGGGGGTGTGAGGGGGATCGATGTCCATCTGTTGATCAGGGTGTGTGAGGAGGATCGATGTCCATCTATTGATCGGGGGGTGTGAGGAGGATCGATGTCCATCTATTGATCGGGGGTGTGAGGAGGATCGATGTCCATCTGTTGGTCGGGCGTGTGTGGTGGATCGATGTCCATCTATTGATCGGGACGAGTGAGGAGGATCGATGTCCATCTATTGATCGGGGGTGTGAGGAGGATTGATGTCCATCTATTGATTGGGGGGTGTCAGGAGGATCGATGTCCATCTATTGATCTGGGTGTGTGAGGAGAATCGATGTCCATCTATTGATCGGTGGTGTGAGGAGGATAGATGTCCATCTATTGATCGGGGTTTGAGGAAGATCGATCTCCATCTATTGATCGGGGTGTGTGAGGCGGATCGATGTCCATCTATTGATCGGGGGTTTCAGGAGGATCGATGTCTATCCATTGATCGGGTGTGTTAGGAGAATCGATGTCCATCTATTGATCGGGAGTTTGAGGAGGATCGATGTCCATCCATTGATCGGGGGTTTCAGGAGGATCGATGTCCATCTATTGATCGGGGGGTGTGAGGAGGATCGATCTCCATCTATAGATCGGGGGTTTGAGGAGAATCGATGTCCATCTATTGATCGGGAGTTTGAGGAGGATCGATGTCCATCCATTGATCGGGGGTTTCAGGAGGATCGATGTCCATCTATTGATCGGGGGGTGTGAGGAGGATCGATCTCCATCTATAGATCGGTGGTGTGAGGAGGATCGATGTCTAGCTATTGATTGGGGGGGTGTGAGGAGGATCAATGTCCATCTATTGATCTGGGGTGTGAGGAGGATCGATGCCTATCTATTGATCGGGGGGTGTGAGGAGGATCGATCTCCATCTATTGATCGGGGGGGGTGAGGAGGATCAATGTCCATCTATTGATCAGGGTTGTGAGGGGGATCGATGTCCATCTATTGATTGGGGAGTGTGAGGAGGATCGATGTCCATCTATTGATCAGGGGTGTGAGGAGGATCAATGTCCATCTATTGATCGGGCTGTGTGAGGGGGATCGATGTCCATCTGTTGATCGGGGTGTGAGGAGGATCGATGTTCATTTATTGATCAGGGTGTGGGGAGGATCGATGTCAATCTATTGATCGGGGCGTGTGAGGAGGACCGATGTCCATCTATTGATCGGGGGGTGTGAGGAGGATCGATGTCCATCTATTGATCGGGGTTGTGAGGAGGATCGATGTCCATCTATTGATCGGGGGGTGTGAGGAGGATCGATCTCCATCTATTGATCGGGGGTGTGAGGTGGATCGATGTCCATCTATTGATCGGGGAGTGTGAGGAGGATCGATGTCCATCTATTGATCAGGGGTGTGAGGAGGATCGATGTCCATCTATTGATCAGGGGTGTGAGGAGAATCGATGTCCATCTATTGATCAGGGGGTGTGAGGAGGATCGATGTCCATCTATTGATCGGGGGTGTGAGGAGGATCGATGTCCATCTATTGATCTGGGTTGTGAGGAGGATCGATGTCTATCTATTGATCGGGGGGTGTGAGGAGGATCGATCTCCATCTATTGATCGGGGTGTGTGAGGAGGATCGATGTCCATCTATTGATCAGGGGTGTGAGGGGGATCAATGTCCATCTGTTTATCGGGGTGGTGAGAAGGATCGATGTCCATCTATTGATCGGGGGTGTGTGAGGAGGATCGATGTCCACCTATTGATCGGGGGGTGTGAGGAGGATCGATGTCCATCTATTGATCGGGTGGTGTGAGGAGGATCAATGTCCATCTATTGATCAGGGGTATGAGGGGGATCGGTGTCCATCAATTGATCGGGGGTTTTAGGAGGATCGATGTCTATCTATTGATCGGGGGTGTGAGGAGGATCGATGTCTATCTATTGATCGGGGGGTGGTGAGGAGGATCGATGTCCATCTATTGATCGGGGGTTTCAGGAGGATCGATGTCTATCTTTTGATCAGGGGTGTGAGGGGGATCGATGTCCATCAATTGTTCAGGGGTTTCAGGAGGATCGATGTCTATCTATTGATCGGGGGTGTGAGGAGGATCGATGTCTATCTATTGATCGGGGGGTTTGAGGAGGATCGATGTCCATCTATTGATCGGGGGGGGTGAGGAGGATCGATGCCCATCTATTGATCGGGGGGTGTGAGGAGGATCGATGTCCATCTGTTGATCGGGGGTGTGTGGAGGATCGATGTATATGTATTGATCGGGGGGGGGGTGAGGAGGATCGATGTCCATCTGTTGATCGGGTGTGTGAGGAGGATCGATGTCCATCTATTGATCGGGGGGTGCGAGGAGGATCGATATCCATCTATTGTGTGGGGGGTGTGAGGGGGATCGATGTCCATCTATTAATCGGGAGTGTGAGGGGGATCGATGTCCATCTATTGATCGGTGGGTGTGAGGAGCATCGATGTCCATCTATTGATCGGGTGGTGTGAGGAGGATCAATGTCTATCTATTGATCGGGGGGGTGTGAGGGGGTTCGATGTCCATCTATTGATCTGGGGGTGTGAGGAGGATCGATGTCCATCTATTGATCGGGGGGCTGAGGAGGATCGACGTCCATCTATTGATCGAGGGTGTGAGGAGTATCGATGTCCATCTATTGATCGGGGGTGTGAGGAGGATCGATGTCCATCTATTGATCGGGGGTGTGAGGAGGATTGATGTCGATCTATTGATCGGGGGGTGTCAGGAGGATCGACTTCCATCTATTGATCAAGAGGTGTGAGGAGGATCGATCTCCATCTATTGATCAGGGCGTGTGAGGCGGATCGATGTCCATCTATTGATCGGGGGTTGAGGAGGATCGAAGTCTATCTATTGATCGGGATTGTGAGGGGGATCGATGTCCATCAATTGATCGGGGGTTTCAGGAGGATCGATGTCTATCCATTGATCGGGGGTTTCAGGAGGATCGATGTCTATCCATTGATCGGGTGTCTGAGGAGGATCGATGTCCATCAATTGATCGGGGGTTTTAGGAGGATCGATGTCTATCTATTGATCGGGGGTGTGAGGAGGATCGATGTATTTCTATTGATCGGGGGGGTGGTGAGGATGATCGATGTCCATCTATTGATCGGGGTGTGTGAGGCGGATCGATGTCCATCTATTGATCGGGGGTTTGAGGAGGATCAAAGTCTATCTATTGATCGGGATTGTGAGGGGAATCGATGTCCATCAATTGGTCGGGGTTTTCAGGAGGATCGCTGTCTATCCATTGATCGGGTGTGTTAGAAGGATCGATGTCCATCTATTTATCGGGTGTGTGAGGAGGATCGATATCCATCTATTGTGTGGGGGGTGTGAGGGGGATCGATGTCCATCTATTAATCGGGAGTGTGAGGGGGATCGATGTCCATCTATTGATCGGTGGGTGTGAGGAGGATCGATGTCCATCTATTGATCGGGTGGTGTGAGGAGGATCAATGTCTATCTATTGATCGGGGGGGTGTGAGGGGGTTCGATGTCCATCTATTGATCTGGGGGTGTGAGGAGGATCGATGTCCATCTATTGATCGGGGGGCTGAGGAGGATCGACGTCCATCTATTGATCGAGGGTGTGAGGAGTATCGATGTCCATCTATTGATCGGGTGTGTGAGGAGGATCGATGTCCATCTATTGATCGGGGGTGTGAGGAGGATTGATATCGATCTATTGATCGGGGGGTGTCAGGAGGATCGACTTCCATCTATTGATCAAGAGGTGTGAGGAGGATCGATCTCCATCTATTGATCAGGGCGTGTGAGGCGGATCGATGTCCATCTATTGATCGGGGGTTGAGGAGGATCGAAGTCTATCTATCGATCGGGATTGTGAGGGGGATCGATGTCCATCAATTGATCGGGGGTTTCAGGAGGATCGATGTCTATCCATTGATCGGGGGTTTCAGGAGGATCGATGTCTATCCATTGATCGGGTGTCTGAGGAGGATCGATGTCCATCAATTGATCGGGGGTTTTAGGAGGATCGATGTCTATCTATTGATCGGGGGTGTGAGGAGGATCGATGTCTATCTATTGATCGGGGGGGTGGTGAGGATGATCGATGTCCATCTATTGATCGGGGTGTGTGAGGCGGATCGATGTCCATCTATTGATCGGGGGTTTGAGGAGGATCAAAGTCTATCTATTGATCGGGATTGTGAGGGGGATCGATGTCCATCAATTAGTCGGGGTTTTCAGGAGGATCGCTGTCTATCCATTGATCGGGTGTGTTAGGAGGATCGATGTCCATCTATTTATCGGGGGTTTGAGGAGGATCGATGTCCATCTATTGATCGGGGGTTTCAGGAGGATCGATGTCTATCTTTTGATCAGGGGTGTGAGGGGGATCGATGTCCATCAATTGTTCAGCGGTTTCAGGAGGATCGATGTCTATCTATTGATCGGGGGGTGTGAGGAGGATCGATGTCCATCTATTGATCGGGGGGGGTGGTGAGGAGGATCGATGTCCATCTATTGATCGGGGGGGGTGAGGAGGATCGATGTCCATCTGTTGATCGGGGGTGTGAGGAGGATCGATGTATATGTATTGATCGGGGGGGGGTGAGGAGGATCGATGTCCATCTGTTGATCGGGGGTGTGAGGAGGATCGATGTCCATCTATTGATCGGGGGGTGCGAGGAGGATCGATATCCATCTATTGTGTGGGGGGTGTGAGGGGGATCGATGTCCATCTATTAATCGGGGGTGTGAGGGGGATCGATGTCCATGTATTGATCGGGGGTGTGAGGGGGATCGATGTCCATCTATTGATCAGGGGTATGAGGGGGATCGATGTCCACCAATTGATCGGGGGTTTTAGGAGGATCGATGTCTATCTATTGATCGGGGGTGTGAGGACGATCGATGTCTATCTATTGATCGGGGGGGTGGTGAGGAGGATCGATGTCCATCTATTGATCGGGGGTGTGAGGAGGATCGATGTCCATCTATTGATTGGGGGGTGTGAGGAGGATTGATGTCCATCTGTTGATCGGTGGTGTGAGGAGGACCGATGTCTATCTATTGATCAGGGGGGGGTGAGGGGGATCGATGTCCATGTATTGATCGGGGGTGTGAGGAGGATCGATGTCCATCTATTGATCAGGGGTGTGAGGGTGATCGATGTCCATCTATTGATCGGGGGTGTGAGAAGGATCGATGTCCATCTATTGATCGGGGGATGTGAGGAGGATCGATGTCCATCTATTGATCGGGGGGTGTGAGGAGGATCGATGTCCATCTATTGATCGGGTGGTGTGAGGAGGATCAATGTCTATCTATTGATCGGGGGGGTGTGAGGGGGATCGATGTCCATCTATTGATCTGGGGGTGTGAGGAGGATCGATGTCCATCTATTGATCGGGGGGCTGAGGAGGATCGACGTCCATCTATTGATCAAGGGTGTGAGGAGTATTGATGTCCATCTATTGATCGGGGGTGTGAGAAGGATCGATGTCCATCTATTGATCGGGGGTGTGAGGAGGATTGATGTCGATCTATTGATCGGGGGGTGTCAGGAGGATCGATTTCCATCTATTGATCAAGGGGTGTGAGGAGAATCGATGTCCATCTATTGATCGGTGGTGTGAGGAGGATTGATGTCCATCTATTGATCGGGGGTTTGAGGAGGATCGATCTCCATCTATTGATCGGGGCGTGTGAGGCGGATCGAAGTCCATCTATTGATCGGGGGTGTGAGGAGGATCGAAGTCTATCTATTGATCGGGATTGTGAGGGGGATCGATGTCCATCAATTGATCGGGGGTTTCAGGAGGATCGATGTTTATCCATTGATCAGGTGTGTGAGGAGGATCGATGTCCATCTATTGATCGGGGGTTTGAGGAGGATCGATGTCCATCTATTGATCGGGGTTTTCAGGAGGATCGATGTCTATCTATTGATCAGGGGTATGAGGGGGATCGATGTCCATCAATTGATCGGGCGTTTTAGGAGGATCGATGTCTATCTATTGATCGGGGGTGGTGAGGAGGATCGATGTCCATCTATTGATCGGGGGTGTGAGGAGGATCGATGTCCATCTATTGATCGGGGGGTGTGAGGAGGATCGCTGTCCATCTGTTGATCGGTGGTGTGAGGAGGATCGATGTCTATCTATTGATCGGGGGGGGTGAGGGGGAGCGATGTCCATGTATTGATCGGGGGGTGTGAGGAGGATCGATGTCCATCTATTGATCGGGGGTGTGAGGAGGATCGATATCCATCTATTGATCGGGGGTGTGAGGACGATCGATGTCCATCTATTGATCAGGGTGTGGGGAGGATCGATGTCCATCTATTGATCGGGGGGTGTGAGGGGGATCGATGTCCATCTATTGATCGGTGGGTGTGAGGAGGATCGATGTCCATCTATTGTTCAGGGGTGTGAAGGGGATCGATGTCCACCTATTGATCGGGGGGGTGTGAGGAGGATCGATGTCCATCTATTGATCGGGGGTGTGAGGAGGATCGATGTCCATCTATTGATCGGGGGGTGTGAGGAGGATCGATGTCCATCTGTTGATCAGTGGTGTGAGGAGGATCGATGTCTATCTATTGATCGGGGGGGGGTGAGGGGGATCGATGTCCATGTATTGATCGGGGGGTGTGAGGAGGATCGATGTCCATCTATTGATCGGGGGTGTGAGGAGGATCGATATCCATCTATTGATCGGGGGTGTGAGGACGATCGATGTCCATCTATTGATCAGGGTGTGGGGAGGATCGATGTCCATCTATTGATCGGGGGGTGTGAGGGGGATCGATGTCCATCTATTGATCGGTGGGTGTGAGGAGGATCGATGTCCATCTATTGTTCAGGGGTGTGAAGGGGATCGATGTCCACCTATTGATCGGGGGGGGGTGAGGAGGATCGATGTCCATCTATTGATCGGGGGGTGTGAGGAGGAGCGATGTCCATCTGTTGATCGGGGGGGGGGTGGTGCGGAGGATCGATGTCCATCTATTGCTCGGGGGGGTGGTGAGGAGGATCAATGTCCATCTATTGATTGGGGGGTGTGAGGGGGATCGATGTCCATCTATTGATCGGGGGTGTGAGGAGGATCCATGTCTATCTATTGATCGGGGTGTGTGAGGGGGAATCGATGTCCATCTATTGATCGGGGGTGGTGAGGAGGATCGATGTCCATCCAATGAACGGGGGGTGTGAGGACGATCAATGTCCATCTATTGATCGGGTTTGTAAGGGGGATCGACGTCCATCCAATGATCGGGGGATGTGAGGGGGATCAATGTCCATCTATTGATCAGGGGACGATAGCTATTTTTTTCTAGTGCTAGCCCAACAATTACCAGATTTAATGAGTACAATTGCACAACCTGCCAGGTGGGACTTGAACTCATGACCTCTGCGTTTTTAAAGAAAAAAGACAGACTTGTATTTATCTCGCGCCTTTCACAACCTCAGTGTAGTCACTGTTGTAATGTAGGAAACGCAGAAGCCAATTTGTGCTCAGCAAATTGTCAAGTAACATACCACTGCACTACCATACCCCAGATTAGATAAAATATATGACAATCACCAACAGTTCAAAACTCAAGAGTGATAGTGAGCACCACTTTAGGTAATGCTGAATTCAAGAAAATTGAGGAGTCCACAGAATGTGGTTGTGCAGTTAATATTAATCCAGAATACAGAGTAGAGCGCAGTTTCAAAGGTTTCTGAATGAGGTCCTCCTCAGAATCATTGCAGTGCAACTCTAGTGTCCGGCTAAAACGTTGCACTTGTGGCAGCAGGAGTTGCATATTCCAGTAAGACATGTACAGGAGGAATCCTAGAGAAAACAGAGGTCTTTGTAAACAGCATAAAGAATACAAAATAACATCAAATTCTGATCATGTGATGCTCTAGAATATAAGAACATAAGAAATAGGAGCAGGAGTAGGCCATTCGGCCCCTCGAGTCTGCTCCACCATTCAATGAGATCATGGCTGATCTTCTGCCGCAACTCCATTCACCGGCCCTATCGCCATATCCCTTGATGCCTTTACTAGTCAGAAATCTATTGACTTCTGTTTTGAATATACCCAATGACTGAGCCTCCACAACCCTCTGGGGTAGAGAATTCCAAAGATTTACCACCCTCTGTGTGAAGAAATTTCTTCTCATCACATTCTCCCAGCATCCAACCTATCAAGCCCTGTAATAATTTTGTATGCTTCAATGAGGTCCCATCTCATTCTTCTGAATTCAAGAGAATACAGGCCTAGTTTACTCAATCTCTCCTCATACGACAGTCCCGCCATCCCAGGAATCAATCTTGTGAACCTTTGTTGCACTCCCTTTATGGTAATATATCCTTCCTTAGGTAAGGAGACCAAAATTGTACACAGTACTCCAGGTGTGGTCTCACCAAGGCCCTATATAATTGGAGTAAGACTTCTTTACTCCTGTACACAAATCCTCTTGTAACGAAGGCCAGCATACCATTTGCCTTCCTAATGGCTTGCTGCACCTGCACATTCACTTTCAGTGACTCATGTAAAAGGACACCCAGGTCCCTTTGAGCATCTGCATTCCCCAATCTTTCACCATTTAGGAAATACTCTGCCTTTCTGTTTTTTCTACAAAAGTGGATAACTTCACATTTATCCACATTATATTCCATCTGCCATGTTCTCGCCCACTCACTGAGCCTGTTGAGATCCAATTGAAGCTTCTTCACATCCTCTTCGCAACTGACACTGCCATCTAGCTTTGTATCATCATCAAATTTGGAAATGTTTCATTTAGTCCCCTCATCCAAATCATTGATACAGATTGTGAATAGCTGGGGCCCAAGCACCGATCCTTGCGGTACCCCACTAGTCACAGCCTGCCATCCTGAAAAAGACCCGTCTATCCCTACTCTTTGTTTTCTGTCTGTTAACCAATTCTCAATCCATGCTAGTATATTACCCCCAATTCCATGTGCCCTAACTTTGTTCACCAACCTCTTGTGTGGGACCTTATCGAAGGCCTTCTGAAAATCCAGATACACCACATCTACCAGTTCCCCTTTGTCTACTCCATTAGTTACATCCTCAAAGAACTCCAATAAGTTTGTCAAACAGGATTTCCATTTCATAAATCCATGTTGACTCTGCCCAATCTTACTATTAGTTTCTAAGTGCCAAGTTATTGCATCCTTTATAATAGATTCCAGCATTTTCCCAACTACTGATGTGAGGCTAACAGGTCTGTAGTTCCCCGTTTTCTCTCTCCCTCCTTTCTTAAATAGCGGGATTACATTTCCTATCCTCCAATCTGCAGGAACCATTCCAGAATCTATATAATTTTGGAAGATGACAACCAATGCGTCCACTATCCCAATGGCCACCTCTTTCAAAACCCTAAGATGTAGGTCATCTGGTCCTTGGGATTTATCGACTTTTAGTCCCATTAATTTTGCTAGTACTGTTTTTTTACTAATAATAATTTCTTTAAGTTCCTCATTCTCGCCACACCCTTGGTTTTCTCGTATTTCTGGGAGTTTTTTTGTGTCTTCTTTCATGAAGACAGAAACAAAGTATAGAAACATAGAAACATAGAAGATAGGAGCAGGAGTAGGCCATTCGGCCCCTCGAGCCTGTTCCGCCATTTTATGAGATCATGGCTGATCATCCAAATTCAGTACCCTGTCCCTGCTTTCTCCCTATATCCCTTGATCCCTTTAGCCCTAAGAAATATATCTAACTCCTTCTTGAATATATTTAATGAATTGGCCTCAACTGCCTTCTGTGATAGAGAATTCCACAGGTTCACCACTCTCTGGGTGAAGAAATTCCTCCTCATCTCAGTCCTAAATGGCTTACCCCTTATCCTTAGACTGTGACCCCTGGTTCTGGACTCCCCCGCCATCGGGAACATCCTTCCTGCATCTAGTCTTTCTAATCCTGTTAGAATTTTATAAGTTTCAATGAGATCTCCCCTCATTTATTTAATTTCTCTGCCATTTCCTCATTCCCCATTATAAATTCCCCCATCTCTGACTGTAAAGGACCTACATTTATCTTTGCTAGTCTTTTCCTTTTCACATACCTATAGAAGCTTTTACAATCCATTTTTATATTTTTCGCTAGTTTGTGCTCATATTCCATTTTCCCTTTCTTTATCAATTTCTTGGTCCCCCTTTGCTGATTTCTAAAAGATCCCAATCCTCAGGCTGGCCGCTTTTTCTGGCAACTTTATAAGCTTCGTCCTTTGACTTAATACTAGCTTTAATTTCTTTTGGTGTGGAGATGCCGGAGTTGGACTGGGGTGGACAAATGTAAGAAATCACACAACACCAGGTTATAGTCCAACAGCTTTATTTGAAATCACAAGCTTTCGGAGCGCTGCTCCTTCTTCAGGTGAAGTGGAGAAATGCATAAAGACACAGCTTATATAGTCAGAGAATCATGTCAGATGTTTACAGGTAACCTTTCCAACTGCCATTTATCACACCTCGGCAGAGAGATAATCACAGCAGTCAAAGGTGTGAATGGTGTCCAAACAGGTCAGTCAGGGAAACATTACATCAAAGAACAATGAGGTGGGGTCACAAGGGGTCAAATATTGCAGATGCTGGGGTCTGTATGAAAAACAAAAAAACAGACAAAAAACATTTTTTTTTTTGGCTGGAAATCACAGCAGGTCCGGCCGCATCTGTGTAGAGAGAACAAGCCAATGTCGACTCGAGTCTGGATGACCCTGCATCAGGTGGGGTTACATGTAGCGTGACATGATCCCAAGATCTCGGTTAAGGCCGTCCTCATGGGTGCGGAACTTGGCTATCAGTTTCTGCTTGACGATTTTGCGTTGTCGTGTGTCTCGAAGGCCACCTTGGAGAATGCTTACCCGAAGATCGGAGGCTGAATGTCCTTGACTGCTGAAGTGTTCCCCGACTGGGAGGGAACACTCCTGCCTGGTGATTGTTGCGTGGTGTCCGTTCATCCGTTGTCGCAGTGTCTGCATGGTCTCGCCGATGTACCATGCTCCGGGGCATCCTTTCCTGCAACGTATGAGGTAGACAACGTTGGCCGAGTCACATGAGTATGTACCATGTACCTGGTGGGTGGTGTCCTCACGTGTGATGATGGTATCTGTGTTGATGATCTGGCATGTCTTGCAGAGGTTGCTGTGGCAGGGTTGTGTGGTGTCGTGGTCGCTGTTCTCCTGGAAGCTGGGTAATTTGCTGCGAACGATGGTCTGTTTGAGGTTAGGCGGCTGTTTGAAAGCGAGTAGTGGAGGCGTGGGGATGGCCTTAGTGAGGTGTTCGTCGTCATCGATGACATGTTGAAGGCTGCGAAGAACATGGCGTAGTTTCTCCGCTCCGGGGAAGTACTGGACGACGAAGGGTACTCTGTTGGTTGTGTCCTGTGTTTGTCTTCTGAGGAGGTCTATGCGATTTTTCGCTGTGGCCCGTCGGAACTGTCGATCGACGAGTCGAGCGTCATATCCCGTTCTTGCAAGGGCGTCTTTCAGTGTCTGTAGGTGTCCATCGCGTTCCTCCTCGTCTGAGCAGATCCTGTGTATTCGCAGGGCTTGTCCATAGGGGATGGCTTCTTTAACGTGGTTAGGGTGGAAGCTGGAGAAGTGAAGCATCGTGAGGTTGTCCGTGGGCTTGCGGTAGAGTGAAGTGCTGAGGTGTCCGTCTTTGATGGAGATTAGTGTGTCCAGGAATGAGACTGATTCTGAGGAGTAGTCCATGGTGAGTTTGATGGTGGGATGGAACTTGTTGATGTTATCGTGTAGTCTTTTCAGTGATTCTTCGCCGTGGGTCCATAGGAAGAAAATGTCGTCGATGTATCTGGTGTATAGCGTTGGTTGGAGATCCTGTGCAGCGAAGAAGCCTTGCTCGAACTTGTGCATGAAGATGTTTGCGTATTGGGGTGCGAATTTGGTCCCCATGGCTGTTCCGTGTGTTTGGGTAAAGAACTGGTTGTCGAAGGTGAAGACATTGTGGTCAAGGATGAAGCGGATGAGTTGTAGGATGGCGTCTGGAGATTGGCTGTTGTTGGTGTTGAGTACTGAGGCTGTCGCAGCGATGCCGTCATCGTGGGGGATACTGGTGTAGAGTGCCGAGACGTCCATCGTGGCGAGGAGTGTTCCTGGTTCAACTGGTCCGTGGGTGCTGAGCTTCTGTAAGAAGTCTGTAGTGTCGCGACAGAAGCTGGGGGTTCCCTGTACGATGGGTTTCAGGATGCCCTCGACATATCCAGAGAGGTTCTCACACAGGGTTCCGTTGCCTGATGCGATAGGACGTCCAGGTGTGTTGGCTTTGTGTATCTTTGGGAGGCAGTAGAAGTCACCCACGCGGGGAGTACGTGGGATGAGAGCATGTAGGATGCTTTGAAGGTCTGGATCGAAGGTTTTGATCAGTCTGTTGAGTTGGCGGGTGTGTTCTTTGGTCGGATCTGCGGGTAACTGTCTGTAGTGTTCCTGGTTGTCCAGTTGTCGGTATACTTCTTTGCAATAGTCCGTTCTGTTCTGTATGACGATGGCACCTCCTTTGTCTGCTGGTTTGATGACGATGTTGCGGTTGGTCTTGAGAGCGTGGATGGCGTTGCGTTGTGCTCGGGTGACATTCTGGACTGTCTTGTGAGTGCGGCTGATGAACCTGGCATTGATGCATCTCCTGACAGCTTGAGCATACATGTCAAGCTTAGGGCAGCGACCCTCCGGAGGGGTCCAATTTGACTCTTTCTTCTTCGGTCGCTGCACTGCGGATCCCTCTGTCTGCTGTTCCGGATCATTGATTGTCTCATTGGGTTCGCTGCTGACATCTTGGGATTTGTGGAAGAATTCCCGGAGCCTCATTCTCCTGATGAATTCCTCTGTGTCTGCCGCGAGACCGATGGGGTCCATTTTGGTGGTGGGGCAGAAATTGAGACCTCGGCTGAGAACTTCAATTTTGTCTGGTTGAAGGGTGTGGTCGGACAGGTTGACGATGGATTTCCCTGTGGTTTCAACCGTGGTACCGGGGGAGGCTTGGTTGCTGCTGCTGGTGATGCCAAGTTTCTCAAGCTTCCTGTTCTTGGTGTGCATGTAGGTAGCGTAGTTCCGTTGCCTTGTTTGTTTGGCGGTGTCTCGTAGCTGGTCTGCTGCGTCCTGAGCACAGGCTGAGAACATGGACTCCATCTCGGTTTCGAGGTTGCGGCGTCTGCTGTAGAGCTGGTGTACGAGATGGTTGAGGAGTGTGCGAGAGGTACAACGGCAGAGTCTCTCAGCGTAGTCTGTGTTGTAGGTCGACTTGAGTGGATTAGTGATCTGTAGTCCTTTCGGGATCTTGTCTGCTTTCTTGCATCTCTGTAGAAACTTGATGTCTGTGTCGATATGCGCGATCTTCTTGGAGATCCTCTCCACTTTGAGCCGGCAGTTTGTGGTGTCGATAGTAGCCATGGTGTGGAGATGCCGGAGTTGGACTGGGGTGGACAAATGTAAGAAACCACACAACACCAGGTTATAGTCCAACAGCTTTATTTGAAATCACAAGCTTTCGGAGCGCTGCTCCTTCTTCAGGTGAAGTGGAGAAATGCATAAAGACACAGCTTATATAGTCAGAGAATCATGTCAGATGTTTACAGGTAACCTTTCCAACTGCCATTTATCACACCTCGGCAGAGAGATAATCACAGCAGTCAAAGGTGTGAATGGTGTCCAAACATACAGACCCCAGCATCTGCAATATTTGACCCCTTGTGACCCCACCTCATTGTTCTTTGATGTAATGTTTCCCTGACTGACCTGTTTGGACACCATTCACACCTTTGACTGCTGTGATTATCTCTCTGCCGAGGTGTGATTAATGGCAGTTGGAAAAGTTACCTGTAAACATCTGACATGATTCTCTGACTATATAAGCTGTGTCTTTATGCATTTCTCCACTTCACCTGAAGAAGGAGCAGTGCTCCGAAAGCTTGTGATTTCAAATAAAGCTGTTGGACTATAACCTGGTGTTGTGTGATTTCTTACATTAATTTCTTTTGTTAGCCATATGAGAAGTATAATGGCTCAAGAATCACTTCATTCTGTCTAATCAAAACCCTTCTCTATATCCAGAAAGTTTGCCTGAGCCATTGTATTAGAAGTCTAATAAGGGATCATTTTGCCAGGGTCTGCTCATGGCATAGATTGCAGAAAGAGCTATACAATTCTGTGAACCACACTCCTAACTAGTGAGGTTGCACACTGGTTTGAGAGCAATACTAGATTACTCCTATAATATTTGAGGTCCAATAATGCCTTAAGGCTGTTGGTGAGGAGCTGGCTACATATGAAACCCAATCCATCTGAACACTGTGCAACTAATTTACGAGCACATTTTATAATGGGGGAGTCATCAGCTTTATAAATATCTTGCAGTGGCAATAGTCCAAAGAAACTGGTTAGTATTCGGCACATTATAAAGGATCCTTTCTTTTTCTGTTCATTACTAAGACTTCTGCTAGGATACTTTCCCCCATCTCTGTAGCCCCATGAAGTCACAGAGTAGTCAGTGAGTCATTGATGAGTAATAGCAATTTAAAATTTAGAGTTAAAAACATCTGGCCCAGAGATCTTGGGGCTGATAGTGTGGTCCCAGTGCAGCACATGCATTTGGGGCTACCACCTACCCTCACCCCACAATGCAAAATCAGCTGATTGAAGTATTCTACCAGCAGAAAGCATTGGATGTGCTGGGAGAGCACTGAGGTAACTGGGGCAGCCTCCAGTGCCAGCAGCTGTTAAAGGGCTGCTAGTTGACATTAAAGCTGTGCCTAATTTTTTGAGAAAAGGGAAGAATAGCCTGGTTCACAGATTGGACATTACAAAAGGCGGTCCTGCAATGAAGGGTGCCTGTTACAAGTTTAGACTCTTGCCTTAGATATTCTCTTCGATGCAGCAGAGGTAATCACTTCTGTAAGTAGTCCAAGCATCTTCCCCTGGAATTTCCTCTGGAGTTTCTGCCGATTGGCACTGTAACTTCAGCGGACGACTGGCAGAAACTCCCAATCGGGAGAACTTCTGAGGTCATTCCTGACGCTAATGTTTAGAGGTGTGCCCCTACTGCCCAATATCTAATTATTCAATAGCATAACCCAGTGGTGTAACAATAGTACCCCCTTGTGATGTGAACTGGAAATTTGTGTCCTTTGTATGCAGCCCTACAAGTACCTCTCCAATCTTTTCAGAGGCAGATCAAGAAAACAGTGGGTAAGATGAGATCAGATATGAATTTCAGAGCAAGAAAACATACAGACCAACAGTTATAATCAGACTCACATACAATCTTTCTTGGAGATATATCACAGTTCCTTCATTGTAGCTGGGCCAATATCCTGGAATCCTGTACGTAATCCCATTGTGGAACCATCAGCGGAATAAATGCAACACATCAAGGAGACCGCCCACTACTGCCATCTCAGGACAACTAGTGACAAGGAATGAATGCAGTCTTGCATTGCCCACATCCTGATAACAAAAAAAAAGCTCAGTACAACTTATGTACACATACCAATACAGAATAATTAATACACTGGCCTAGAAATTCTGGAGCACCGAAAAGCTGCTGGTGCCACAGCAGGCCGCAGTTAACGGCTGCCACAATTAATTGCGCTGGCAGCACTGGTACGTTGGTGCTGCCTGCTAATTTAAATTAGCGCAGCGCTAAACTTACCATGTAAGTCTGGTTTTTGGGAGCTACTCTCAGCAGGAGGCCAAATGTAGCGTGGCTGTAGTGTCTCTGGAGCAAGAACAGTGTTACCTTAAAGCTAGCCGGTCATTTTAGAAAGCAGTGTCGGTCCCTTAAAGGGGAAATGCCTTCTAAAATAAAAAAGAATTAAAAATCATTTAAAAATAAACAGTTTTTAGCCCTTTGAGTTCAAATGCCTTCTGAATAAAAGTAAACATTAAAAATAATTCCCAAATGGCAGTCTTCAGATCTTAAACCTGAATTGCGTTCCATACATAACATAAAAACTGACTGTAAAAGCTTTTATAGATATGTGAAGAGAAAAAGATTGGTGAAGTCAAGCGTAGGTCCCTTGCAGTCAGAATCGGGGGAATTTATAATGGGGAACAAAGAAATGGCAGACCAACTAAATACATATTTTGGTTCTGTCTTCACAAAGGAGGACACAAATAACCTCCCAGAGATACCGGGGAACATAGGGTCTGATGAAAGGGTGGAACTGAAAGAAATCAGTATTTGTAGGGAAATGGTGTTAGGAAAATTGATGGGACTGAAGGCCGATAAATCCCCAGGGCCTGATAATCTACATCCCAGGGTACTTAAGGAAGTGGCCCTAGAAATAGTAGATGCATTGCTGGCCATCTTCCAGAACTCGATAGACTCTGGAACGATACCCATGGATTGGCGGGTAGCTAATGTTACCCCACTATTCAAAAAAGGTGGTAGAGAAAAGGCGGGGATTTATAGACCGGTAAGCTTGACATCGGTGGTGGGGAAAATGCTCGAGTCCATTATAAAAGATGTAATAGCAGAGCACTTGGAAAACAGTGACTGGATCAGACAAAGTCAACATGGATTTACAAAAGGTAAATCATGCTTGACTAATCTACTGGAATTTTTTGAGGAGGTAACTGGTAAAATAGATAAGGGAGAACCAGTGGATGTGGTGTATTTGGACTTTCAGAAGGCTTTCAATAAGGTCCCGCATAAGAGATTAGCGTGCAAAATTAAGGCACATGGGATTGGGGACAAGGTATTGACTTGGATAGAGAACTGGTTGGCGGACAGAAAGCAAAGAGTTGGAATAAACGGGTCGTTTTCTGAGTGACAGGCAGTGACTAGTGGGGTACCGCAAGGATCGGTCCTAGGACCCCAGCTGTTCACAAGATATATTAATGATCTGGACGAGGGAATTTGATGTAATATCTCCAAATTTGCAGACGACACAAAGCTGGGTGGGAGGGTATGCTGTGAGGAGGATGTCGTGAAACTCCAGCACGATTTGGACAGGTTGGGTGATTGGGCAGAAACATGGCAAATGCACTATAATGTGGATAAATGTGAGGTTATACACTTTGGTGGCAAAAACAGGAAGGCAGATTATTATTTGAATGGCAATAGATTGGGAGAAGGGGAAGTGCAACGAGACCTGGGCGTCCTTGTACACCAGTCGCTGAAGGTAAGCATGCAGGTGCAGCAGGCGGTTAAGAAGGCAAATGGTATGTTGGCCTTCGTAGCAAGAGGGTTCGAGTGCAGGAACAAGGATGTCTTGCTGCAGTTGTACAGGGCCTTGGTGAGACCACACCTTGAGTATTGTGCGCAGTTTTGGTCACCTTACCTGAGGAAGGATGTTCTTGCCATGGAAGGAGTGCAGCGAAGATTCACCAGGCTGATACCTGGGATGGCAGGAATGACGTATGAGGAGAGATTGTGTTGATTGGGCTTATACTCACTGGAGTTTAGAAGATTGAGAAGGGATCTCATCAAAACCTATAAAATTCTGTCAGGCCTGGACAGACTAGATGCAGGAAGGATGTTTCTGATGGCCGGGGAGTCCAGAACCAGGGGTCATAGTCTAAGGATAAGGGGTAAGCCATTTAGGACTGAAATGAGGAGGAATTTCTTCACCCAGAGAGTGGTGAACCTGTGGAATTCTCTGCCACAGAGGGCGGTGGAGGCCAGTTCATTAATTATATTCAAGAAAGAGTTGGATATATTTCTTAAGGCTAAAGGGATCAAGGGATATGGGGAGAAGGCAGGGACAGGGTACTGAATTTGGATGATCAGCCATGATCTCATTGAATGGTGGAGCAGGCTCGAAGGGCCGAATGGCCTACTCCTGCTCCTATCTTCTATGTTTCTATGTTTCTGTATCTAAAAAAATGATAAAAGTGTTTCAGTACTAACACAAATGGCTCAACAAGCCAAGGAAGGGGCACCCAGGGTCTCACACACAGCACCCCAGCTTCATGCAGGGGGTCAACACTGCAAGAAAGGTCCTCTACCACAGGGGCCAGGAGGCCCTCCAGAAAGAATGATGTGGAACCAGATCACTGAGGTCATCACTGCCAGCAGTGTGGTCACCCCATGACCTGGCTCCAGTGCCCAAAGAAACTTCATAACCTCAGACCAGTGGTCAAGGTCAGTGAATGCAACTTCAAAAGCCGTCTCCTACCAACTGCACCACTAGCCTCACATACTGCTCATTGCACGACCCCATCCCCACTATCACTCACCTACCAACAATCTGTACCAAACACGAGGCACACCCTCCCATTCCTAGCTTCACCTCACCCTGTTGGAGGAGACAGTGCTGGCCATTCTTGGCAGGGGCATGGCTGAGCCCTTGGGGCAGCAGCGGGGCTGAAAGGATACAAGATGCTGATATCCTCATATGTTATCCTCCTTCTGGCATGCACCTCTTGCTTTCCCACCCTCCCCTCACCACAACCCCACCCTTGTGCCTTCCTCATTTCATACACCCAAGAGATGCAGTCTGCCCAGCCAGTGATTGACCAAGAACAGGGAGAGGAGAGAGAAGAAGAAACAGAAACACCGTCACTCGATTTCACACTCCCAGCCACCAGCTCCTCGAGGTCGTCCAGCAAACTTAGAAAGATGTGTGTGTCCCTTTAAGTAGCGCTGACAGCATCTCTGTGGGTCTGCTGCACGCTCGCTTTTCTGAGCGAGATTAGGACCCAGTGTTAAATCAGCACAAAGGCCCAAGTTTGCAGAGCGTGGCACCAAGCCAGCGTTGCACGACGACTGACGCCATGAGCTGCTAATGGCAGCGCTATGGCTCTGCCAAAATGGTGGCCGCCGAGTCCCGCGCCAGAGGTGAGAGGGAGTGAGGCGGCCGCCATTTTTTTCAAGCAACGGGCCTTATCGCAGAAGTACCCAAATTTCTAAGCCTGTGCTTCCCTGCATCAGTGAGTCAATTTCTTTGACTTAAAGAAAGTAACTTCAATACCGCTGCATTTTTGTTATTTTTCATGAAATAAGGAGCATAACAAATAGATGGATCTTACTGTGGAACTTATTATGTCCGTGTATAATTGAGACACGGACTGCAGGAGTTGATTATAACAAGTCTTTACTGAATGGAGATAACCTGGAAACTGAAACTACAGAAGCTTGCTAGGGCCTTTTATACAGGGGTGGTCACTGCCAGTACTGCAGTCTGAGACCAGTTATTCCCTTAAAGGTACATACACAACAGAACTGCACTCTGTTCATTCATGTATTTCATGTAAAATAAGCCACTTTGTTAATGTGCAGTCATGCCATGTCTTGATAGCGTGCTTTTCAGTCTGCATTCCCTAAACAATCTAGATGCACTCCTGTAGGAATCTGATATCAAGGTCCCATAGATCCTATACTTCCTTTCAGTCTTTTATGCCTATAATTTTTCTGTCTTTACCATCAAGTTTGAGTATAACTACTCCCGGCAGAGATTGCGGATTCATAATGTTGCTTAAGGGTTGCAACTTGCATACTGCAAATTAAATTAATATGATCCACAATACTTCCTTGGCATTCTCCCAGAAAAGTAACAGAGAGACTTTGAAGGTTTGCAATTATACACAAAGAAGAATAACTTATTTTTGCTGAATAACAAAAATTGACAGTTGCTTTCCATCATAAGCAGTGGCATATTAAGCTGGCAATGTCTGCAGCAATTGACCACAGACTTTATAACAAAGAAGGGACATCAGCCGTGGTTAAAAAAGATAATTTAATTGTTATATCTGCATGTGTGTTTTTTAAAGCAAAGATTCTCAATTGTAAAGGTGAGTAAATCTTATGGTGCTGAACAAGAAGAATCAAGATACGGCCTGCCTGGGGGAATATTACAACTTGGCCAAAGATCAGAGGTGAGCTGAACATGAACTCCAAATGAAGTGACTGATTGTAGATCTGACTATAGCTCCAGGAGACAAAGTATTCACTGTATGTTTTAGATTATTTGTTTAATTGAGAATAAATGCAGCAAATGTATACATCTATGGAAACTTCCAAATGAAAAGAAACAAAACAAGAGCAGCGAGAGTTGCCCAACAACTTAACTGATGTGAAATAACAAACTAATTTTTACCAACAAAATTCTAGGGATATCTTGCACCTGTAAAATGCCGTGAAAGCAATTAGAAAATTAGTTAAAATCCAACCACATCCTCAGTGGCAGTTTCCAAATTATCAGTTCCTCTGAGCTTTATTCCAGCAAGTGATCCAAATCAGCTTTCAGAAAAGAGAAATTGGGAAACATGCACTGAGCCCCACTGGGCACCCACACCTCTGCTGATAAATAAGAGCACACACTCTATTGCAATGTTAACATAACAAACATTTCTCCTGTTAAAATTAATTCCTATTTAAAATTCTTCAAATCACCCACAAGAGCAAGCAAGCAAAGCAAACAGGGTGCCAAACCCAAACTACTGGTCATGTCAGTAGAACATCTAACTTACTGTGAATAGATCCATCAGTTTTCAAATCCATATTTTCATAAGCACATGCACGAGCTAGTTTTGAGCCAGGGTCTACTAGACTGGTAATAATAACGGAATTATACCCAAACTTGTAAACTATAGATGGAAAGAAGTTCAAAGATTTCATACAGATAATCAAGATTATGGTACTTGATAAATGAAAAAATGAAAGACTTCCATTTATATAGTGCCTTTCATGACCTCAGGATGTCCCAAAGCGCTATTACAGCCAATGAAGTACTCCCCCAGTAGTGCACTGGAGTGTCAGCCGAAATTTATGTGCTCAAGTCTCTGGAGTGTGACTTGAACCCACAACCTTCTGACTCAGAGGTGAGAGTGCTATCAACTGAGCCACAGCTGACAAAATAGTGCAAGGTGACTACTGTTGAATATCTTTACTGTGAGCAGATTTTCTCTCCATAAAATATGTGATGATCCCTCTTTGGGAGTCGGGGAGAGGAATCAATCAAGGGTTTAAGTGGTTCATCAAAAAAGTACCTATAGTTAAGTACAGGATTAAGTTGATAGGATTCTGCCAACCTGTAAGATCTTTCACTTTAAGAAAAGCCTGCAGTCTGTCACCTATTTTTTTTTGCTCAATTGCATTGTGTTCCTTAACGTGAATGAAAATCACAATCATCTATTTGTAATGTGTTTGCAATTTGCAGTGTATGTTTACTCAATTTGTCGCTGCGATTTCCCCTACCTCGGTGGGTCCAGTGCGGGCGACGTCAGTGGCGGGTCCCGACCCCGCAGCTGGCTCCAGCCCGCTCTGTAGAATGATTTTATGTTGATTGGGCTTATTAAGCCCGCCCAGCGGGTTTGCCGGCCAATTGAAGGAAGCGGGTCTGATGACATCATTTGATGACGCGTCATCAGCCGATTTCCTTAAAGGGACCATGCTCAAATTGATTTTGACATTTGTGCTTGTGGTGTATGTGCCTTTAAGAGCAATTATGGTGTATGTGCCTTTAAGAGCCCCAGGTGTGCGTAATGCCGGTAATTGCCACTTGGGCTATATAAGCCTGTGTATTGTGTATATCCTTTAGAAACCCCCCCCCCCCCAGACTTGCTTAGTAAATACCTATGAACCAACTCCTGTCTTCAGTGTCTTTATCTACACACGGACACTACAGTGCTGTCAGTGTTCTGCAGCATTGAGGTGCTGCAAACACTGACAAGCACTGCACAGAGATGCACAGCTGCACCCAGGCTCTCCCATGACTCTCTCCATATGCTTATGGAGGGAGTCACAGCACGCAGGAAGGTTCTCTTCCATTCCAATGGATGGAAGAGACCTCCCCAGGAGACCAATGCAGCCTGGTTGCACATTGCACAGGAGGGCGAAAGCAGGGCTGACATCCGGAGGACCAAGCTGCAGTGGCACCAACCTTTGAATGATCTCAGTAGATCATGAAAGGTTACTGCAAAGCTACACTCAACCTCATCCTGCTGTGCCACTCATCACATTCCCATCCCCATCCCCATCAGTCTGCCTTCCCTACCCTACTCCTCCTGCACATCCTTACTCACACCAACTTACCTTGCACCTCCACCCATCCCTCTCTATCTACATTATCACTTCCCCATCTCACTAGCAACCCCTCACACTCACTCTCATCCTAGTACAATCATACCAACTAAAAACACATAAGGGCAGGCACTTGGGTGGTTTAGCCAATGTTCATGTAAAGTTTCTGTTAATGTGGTGTCAAACACTGAAACCTTTATTTTCAACACTTTGCATTCTTGGACAGATCTGTGCGCACCTTTGGAAGTGGTTTAGTGAATTGCAGTGAATGGTGAGACATAACGGTACCCCCCGCAATGGTGATGAGTGTGAAAGGAATGGTTTGGGCATTGTAGGGATGCTTTATGGTGTTGGTGTGGGGTGGTGCCAACCTGGCACATCATGTAGCAGCCAGGGTGTACAGCATCAAGTGAAGTAAATCTAGCCATGGTGAGACCATCCTTGGCATCCAGGGCAGCAATGTGGTCGGGTGCTGATGCCCTCTGCAGCATCAGTTGATTGTGGAGAAGGTTGCTGTTGCTGTTGGTGCTGCTGGTGTGCCTGGTGCTGCTGGTGTTGGGGCTGATTGTGGTGGGATTTTGAGGACCAAGTTGAGATAGTTTCAAGGGCACCGATGCTGATGGAATAGATGGCAGGTGAAGTTGCGAGGACAGAAGCAATGTGTCAATGTTGAGAGAGGTTGTTCCAATGAGGTGACACTGGATGGAGAGCTTGCTCCAAACACTTGCAACCTGTATAAAGCTCAATCTGTATTCCAAATGCAGTAAGCAACAGCTTCTGAGCTTGGAAAGTGAACAGTGTAAGATTCGCAAAATTTGAACATTGTCCTATAAGGGTCTATTGGCAGAAAAGGCCTTAATTTTAAAGACTGTTTTAAAAGAAGCCCAGAAAAAGGGGCACACAAAATGGCCACCAGACCCCGTGACCAGCTTTTGGGACACTTTAAAATGGCTCCTGCAGTCCCCAGACAGCCTTTGTGGATTCAGCCCACAGTAAGTTCTGGAAGGCTGTTTCGGAGAAAACGAAACCAGACAGAACCACATACATATGGATTGGATGCAGAGCCAGTCAGATCAGCTTGTAGATAAAGGCCATCTAAATGTTTACCCAGACAAAGGAAAACAGTTTCATATTCATAGGGGGAACATCAAGCACCGTTTTAAGACATCAAGAGGACATTAAAAACAATACAGGGTCATTCCAGACCAGAGATGGCCGTTACCGGCTATCCCAAAGTAGTTTAAAACATAATAACTACCCCGCTGTGCTACAAGCCCGCCAAAAGTTAAACAAAGACTAACCTTGATCTGGCGGGAGATAAGGGCCTCTTTTGAGAAGTATATCTGGGGACCCGGAGTAGCTATCGAGAGCTTTTTTTCTTATCTCTTTACATCGCCAGCCATCGAAAAACACACCCCTTTTCGGTATCGGTGCAGAGTTCAAGTGGAGACGACGGAGGATCGAGGTTCGAGATGGGAGATCAAGTCAGCATCTAGCCCCGGGGTAACTGTCGGGAGATCATCGACCAACCCCGGGACGCTGACAAAGATAGGTAGAAACCTATATGAAAATGGTAAACGAACTGGGCTGTGCGACGAAACCCATGCGAAAATGGTAAAACAGTTGGTTTCTCCCTGCACCGATGTCCAGGCCTGCTGACATCCAGCCTGTCCGTGATCTTCACATCGAGGGAGAAGAAGGTGTGTCGCAGCCCGTTGCATTCCACTGACCACGTGGAGACAGGACGCCTGAAAGGATCAAAATGCAGACCTTTTTCAAAACTCTATACTTTCCAACTGGATTGGTGAGCATGTTTCTGGCCCCTCACAATCTGATCTAGATAGGCTTAGGGGGTGGGCATTTAAAGGGGTAATTAATTATGAGTTGTTCTCTCTCGATGTTCCGTGTGTTTCCCCATTTCGAGATGACTTTTGCAAAGTATAACATGCCTGTATATATGTTGGTTAGTACTGTATTATGATTTATTTTTCCCTCCCATGTACCTTATTGGCTTACATTTAATTTGTTCCTTTATGCAATAAAATTTCATTTTGTTTTCATCAAACCTGATCTATAGCGTATTCTCCACATTGTAGTTCCTGCCTCAAAGACCAGTGTATAGAACCTAAGGGGCGAGTGGGTCGAACCACTCAAGGTTTTACTGTGCAAGAGAGAGAGGCCCCTGGAGAGAGAAACCTCTGCGATCTAAAACCCCTTACAGAAAATGGCGACCGCGGCAGGACACTGGCAGCAGGATTGCAATATATTAGACCCAGGTTTAAATGGACGAAATGTTATGGATGAGAGGATAGCAGATTATGTTTTTGGTAAGGTAAATCTCACTAAGCAGTGGATTTCCGATCTCTTATGGGATGGGCGTCCGGTAGACGCAGTCATCAGGTGGGCAAAGAACATAAGAAGTCAGTAGAGTAGGCAGTGTGGCTGATGTGCTACAAAAGTCAAGTCCAGATTTTGGACAGAGTCATTGCAGTGCAGGCAGCCAAGATCACAACCCAGGCAGCAGAAATAGAGGAAAAGGCCATGGGTGGGGAAAAACTCATCACAGCGCTCCAAGCGCTGAATCAGGAACGCCAAGTTGTAGCCAGCCAACATCAGGCTAGAATAGAGTACCTGGAATGCCAGGTTACTAAGGCAAAGATTCATGAAGCGAGGATACAGGAGAAAAATGCCCGCCTCGCACAACAGCTAAGAGCGCAGGAGGAGAGAGTAGTAGAGGTTAAGGCAGCTTACAAGCTGGCCCTCGAGCACGGGTTTGAGAGCGCAGACCATGGCCCCTGCCAAAAGACGATCGAAGACCTAAGAACGGCCTCGTAAGCCCAAAAGCAAGTCACATAGGCCTAGAAATTGGCCTGAGGCGCCCAAGCGGCGCAAAGTTCACCTGGGCGCTGGAATTTGCGCCGCGATCGCCGCATTAGCGATCGCCGCAAATTCAGTTGACGTGCCCCTAGAGGGAGACAGGGCGCGGCTCGAGGTGCTCCGCGTCCCTCTTAGGGCGCTGAAAGTGAATTTCGCAGCGCTACGTGCCGCAGCACCACATGCTGCGGCATGGCACGGTGTGGTACTGCAGGCCTTCCTCCCACTGTTAAGGGGGAGAGGCCTGCAACAGCGCGAGCCCCGATCACCGGGGACGGAGGTGCTGGCAGGCGGCCGCCGCCGAAAAAGCGGCCGCCCCGCACCTCCACCTTAACTTGCACCTCTGCCGGCGCAGCAAGGCCCCGTGAACCGGGCGTGGGTAGTGAACGGCGCTACAGCGCCGTTCGCTACCAAATATCGCGATCGGGGCATGAATGGGGTGCTGCGCACACCGATGGCATCATTGGTGGCGGCGCAGCGCAAAAGGCTAACGCCACCATTAGCGCCCCTGCTGAATATCACGGGAGGCGCAGCCAGTGGCGCTACAGCCACTGACTACCTCTTTAGGCGCTAACAGGTGGCGCTACATACCCAATTTTTTCCCCATAGACTTTTTGAAGGAATCCAAAAACCCGATTCCATGCAAACTAGTTGTGGCGCCAGCCACTGAGCCCTCAGCACCACCGAGCTATAGTGAGGTTTGGCCCGAAGGGGGGGGTGGTGGAAGAAAAGGAAGCTGAGGTGGAACAGGAGGAGGAACAACTCCTGGTAATACAGCTGGAGCCGGCACCAATGTGTCCTACTCGGCACCAGAGGTATGGTCCCACCGACGCCAATGGCGCGGACGGACCCCACCTGAACCAGATCGTGCTGCCCCATGGTGCCCAACAACTCAGGGCGATGGTGAGCCACCTCCCAAAGCTCACCGAGAAGGGAGATCCCTCAGTCCATTTCAGGGAGATAGAGGAGACAGCCGCCGTCAATGATTGTGATGATCCTGAGCAGGCGAAGAGGTTACTATTCTCCCTGGATAGCACAATCCTTCAGTGCCTCTCAGCAGGGAGCAAGAGGGGACAGAAAGGGTATGTGGAACTCAGGGATGAGGTCCTGGAAGTTCTGGGAGTGGACGAAGGTAATCCGTTCCTCCGTGTGGAAGGGACTGTGCAGCTAACTGGAGAACCCCCACGGGTTTTCGCAGAAAGGCTGTAGCCAGTGTATCGGCGCAGCTGTCCGGGCATGCCTGAATGGACTGCAATGAATGGTGTTCAGCGGGTTCATTGGCTCCGTTGTCTGGTTGCCAACAGCCTGCCGCAGATAAAGGCCCAAGCCAAATCTTGCTTTGAACCCCAAGGTCCCGGTGTCACGGAGGAGACGGTGCTCCGACAGCTCACCTTTGCACACAAGAATTGTAGGAGTCAGGAGACACTTCCCTCTAAGGGAAAAGTGCATGAGGCAAAACCCGCAGCCCCAAGTAAAAAGGAGTGGCATCAGGAAGGGAATCGCCCTACCCAAGCCAAGCTCAATTGCTACGGGTGTGGGAAGGATGGACATTGGCGCAAGGACTGCAGAAATCCATGGAAGGATAATAAGGAAAAATCTCCCGCAGCCCATTCCCAAGCCCAGACCGCCGCCCTAGAAAAGGGAACCGGTGCAGCTATGGATCCCGCTGCAATAGAGTCAATTTTAGAGACAATGTGGTCTCTTATGATTGCGCAGGGCAGGGTAGCTGTTGCCACCGGTCCTGCCGTTCCTGCAGCCCCGACCGCTGCACCCAAATGACTAGCGCCCGCGCAGCCCGTCTACCTATGTCCATTGCGATATGATGTATGGAAAAGACCCATCGTGGAGATGGAAGTAGAGGAGGTGAAGGGGACCTATCTATTGGATACGGGGGCATCGTGCACCGTGATCCACTCAGATAACCCTACCACCTCACCTCTGTCCACCAGGGTTCCATATATGCTATCGGGCTTCACAGGCGAAGAACAGGCTGGCACATTTTCCATTCCCCTCTCCATTCATTTAGGACCACTCCGCACCACGTGGAAGGGTACCCTAATGAAGTGGGAGGTGGGGGGGTGGAAAGGGGGTCCTTGGGTCTGATTTCCTAGTAGAACACGGGATTCTCGTGGATCTTAGAAATCATTGTCTCTGGGGAGCGAGTACGGGGGAGAAAGGAAAAGGGGGTTTCAAGGTGAAACCAAAGAAGGCACGGGTCGGTCGGCAGGAAGTAAAATTCCTAGGTCTGACCATCCGCGCTGGAGAGAGAGCCATAGAAGAGGCTAGACGGGAATCGGTGCAAGACCCGCCACCAGCGTAGTGGAGTTGCCCCGACGCACTAAATGGTTTCGCATCAATCAGTGCAAACTGTTTAAGCCGGGTGCAAAAGAGCCAACAACTGAAGCCAGGTCTGAGGGTAAAAATCCTCAGCCTGAGGCGCGCGATGAGTCGCAGACCACACAGGCTGGAACTGCAGCCTGCTTGAGGGGAGAAGCTATCCCGCCCACCTGGGAGGTTTCCCCATTGGCCTGGGACTCAGACGGGGAAGAGCCCGGAGACCAGGGCCCTCCCCCTGATCCGAACGCCATCGGGGGGGAGCCCGAACAGCTAGGCCCCGCCCCTGACACGATTCTGGAGGAGGTGGAGTCGGAGGACGGAGGTCCCACCCTCGGCTCAAGCTTAGGGGAGGTAGAACTTGGGGGCGGAGATTCTCCACCTGTAGGGACAGGTAGGGAGGAGTCATCTGCCACAGACCCAAATCCCAAAGGGGCGGAGCCTGAGGGAAGGGAGCCGAAGCCGGCAGTCGTGGAGGAGCCACGGGCTGTGAGGGCTAAAGTCCCAACCACAGGTCCACTCGCTAAGGGAGCCTCGCCCAAGACACCCCTTCGCAGGTCGTCTCGAATGCCTCAACCAAGAAAACCCTGGCCAGATTCCCCCTACGTCAGCAGACACCGACTTGGGAAACCCCTGGAAAAACGCAGTCCCCAATTGGCAGCAAAAGGCTGCGGGGGACCCAAGCTACAGGTCAGTGCAGCCCCGCCACAGGGAGCAGTGAGCTGCAGTCCAAACAGGGATTAGGTAGGCCGCCCGGGGACGGGCGGCGCTGTACATAAGTTTAGTTAAGTTTAAGATTGGTTAAGTTTGAGGTGTGTAATTTTAAGGCGATAGTATGTATAAGTAGTAGTTTTGGAATCTGCCCAGCATGTGTGTTTGTTTTGGATCGAGGTCGAAAGACCCGATCATGCCTTCACCTAGGCCAGAATCTCTCGGGAGCCTGGCTGCATCGTTTAATCTGTTGCAGGAACCAAAAGTACCATGGAAAAGATTCTCATCGCGCTCGCGGTGATTGGGTGTAGCTGGGCCTATCGGGGCTACACCAAGGACTCCATAGTCTATGGGTGTTCCGGGGACACCGCCCCCATCGCGACGGATGGGTCGGGCGCGCGTGACGTTGAGGAGACAGCCACCTACTTCCACGAAGGGAGATGGCCAGGATGGCTGGGGTCAAACTCTACGGAATACTCCAGCCAGTCAGGATTTGCATACAGAGAGACTTCTCTAATGTGTCCTAGGGTGAGGATCATCGCACCCAGAGTCAGCGTTACCGTCGGGAAGAAGATTTGTTTGGTCTGCACTGGACATGTTCCTTTGGACCGATAGCGGTGGCTCAGGAAGCTGAGCAAGACCATGAAGAACTCCACGGTCGAGTGGGAGCGACTGGGTAACAATACCCATCGGACTATTACGGGGACTCATGGGGGATTGAGTGTCTGCTGGGACAAATGGTGGGAGCCAGATGAGGGGATTTACATCTGCATGTGGGGTTCAGAACGCGTCTGCCCCACAGGCGTCTCCATCTTTTTCCAAAGACAGTGGCAGGATGCTGGGAAAGGGATGAGGTGGGATGTCAGCACACGGGCGTTCGGAGTCCCGTAATCTCAGATCCCGGTGAATGCCACTGAGCTCATCACCCACCCCCGCAAGCCCCTGCCCACGATTCCGGTAGCCAAAGCCCGCAAGGAAGGGTGCCCCACCACTGCCAAGGGACCCGGGAACGGATTGGTATTAGTGCCCACAGGTCAGGTGCTGTACCAAGGGGTGCACTATGCGGTGGCCTCGGTGATTTTAAACCTCACCGAGGTGCGATTGCCAGAGTGGTGCCCCAAGGAAATGGAGCAATTGTACCAGGTCCTGTTAACAAACATGTTCAGACAATTTTATGAGTTCGACTTTGCCGATGTCGACAGAGCCGGATTATACACCACACCACATGAGGTTTTGGACAGGGTAGGGAGACAAAGAAGGGGTACAGTCAACAATATTTTTACCGCTTTTAACACAGGGACTTCCGTCATCAACACTCTGGATGACGTGGAGCTGCAGACTCAGATCAATGATTTAAAAGGGCGGTTAAGAAAGATACTGACGGATGAGAATAAGGTAGTGGGTTCTGAGTTAAATGAGGACCAGGCCATGACACTACACTTAAAAGAAATTATAGCTGAGCTGGAGAAACACGCTAAAACGGTAAATGCTCTCATTAGAGAGGATCGGAATGCGTCAGATCAGGCTGCGCAGAACGAAGCGTGCGTGCTGTATGGGGCGTGGTTACTGGGCGAGGGCTGCAGTAATCTGGAGGATTTAAAACAAGGTTTGGTCCCCTCCTGGTTCAGCAATAAGCACCTCGCAGCCCTCCACCCTTTTGAGAACGCATTGAGTCCATGCCAGCTCAGACTAGCTTCAGAGGCCTACCCAGTCCCAGTGGACTGTAGGAGGTCTAATCACACCATTATGGGTATAGTGGTAAGAATGCCGGTTATGGGAAAAACAGCTAAACCCGCCCCAGTATACAGGGTGGAGAACATTGGAGTCATTCAGGGGGGTGCACACATTCGCTATACAGCGGTCCCACCGTACGTCATTCGATGGGAGCATGCAATGACGGGTACCGACCTCTCGGGGTATCGGAGCCGGGGAGCACACATCATCCTGTGTCCCCAGCACTTGAATGCCTATTCAAAACCACAGTGCAGGTTCAGACCTGCTGGCGTGAAGCCTATAAATTGCACCATGGAGGCAATGGCACAAGGCCATGTGCCCCCGCAGGTGGCATATATAGGAGGTGGGACATACTGTGTCACCACTGCAGCACCCCACTACCAACATGGACAGCACGGCTGGTGTCCGGTCAGTGACAGCAGTTTCTGCTTCAAACCCAAGGCAGAAGTTCAAGTGGCTCAAGAGCGAATTGTCCCCATTCCTGAACCTTCCAGTGTTCACATCACTGTTAAAGGAAATTTCACCGATCTGTAACGATTTGTTGCACATTTTGGCTATATCATTCCCCCTCGCCCTGAACACCTCACCAAGATACTAAAAGCCGTTGCCGTTTCACAGAAACATTTTTACACGCTGGAGCAGAAGATGTTAGAAATAGGGGCAGACATATTAGATATAGTGACCCCACAGTGGTGGGACCTGTTCACTAATATAGAAGTCCCTTCATGGATTAGGATAGCCTCCCACATCCTTGTAGTGTGTCAGGTTTTTATTGTGATTTATTTACTGTTTGTACATTGTAAGAGGGACAAGCGTGTCCAGAAGTATGAGAACAGAGGAGAATGGAGAGAGCATTATGTGCGGGTAGAAGAGGAGACACCCGTTTAGATTTTTAGCTGCTATGTATAAAGTTAAAGTTTCCCTCCCTCCTTTATTTTTGATGGTATTCATGTATGATTTTGTGTGTATTTTTCTTTAAGGTATTTTTATTGAAGTTTTATTATATGTGTTGCTATTAATAAAAGAGAATATGTATGAACCAGGTGGTGTAGGGGTATTAGGCCCCCCTCCATGCCTGGAAATGTGTGTGTCAGATTTCAATTCCAATGTATTGCCATTTTTGATGCTTAATGTGCACTGCGGGTTTTCTGAAATGGGAAATGCATGTGTCGTGGGGTCATAGATAGGTAAATACAGGGGATGGTTTGATTGTGGAGAGTCAGAAAATTTTGCTCACCCAGAATTATGATACTTCAAGCAAGTTATAGTATCATCAGGGGGGACTGTAAGATTCGCAAAATTTGAACATTGTCCTATAAGGGTCTATATGAAAATGGTAAACCAACTGGGCTGTGCGGCGAAACTTATGCGAAAATGGTAAAACAGTTGGTTTCTCCCTGCACCGATGTCCAGGCCTGCTGACATCCAGCCTGTCCGTGATCTTCACATCGAGGGAGAAGGTGGTGTGTTGCAGCCCGCTGCGTTCCGCTGACCACGTGGAGACAGGACGCCTGAAAGGATCAAAACGCAGACCTTTTTCAAAACTCTATACTTTCCAACTGGATTGGTGAGCATATTTCTGGCCCCTCACAATCTGATCTAGATAGGCTTAGGGGGTGGGCATTTAAAGGGGTAATTAATTATGAGTTGTTGTCCCTCGATGTTCCGTGTGTTTCCCTATTTCGAGATGACTTTTGTAAAGTATAACATGCCTGTATATATGTTGGTTAGTACTGTATTATGATTTATTTTCCCCTCCCATGTACCTTATTGGCTTACATTCAATTTGTTCCTTTATGCAATAAAATTTCATTTCGTTTTCATCAAACCTGATCTATAGAGTATTCTCCACATTGTAGTTCCTGCCTCAAAGACCAGTGTATAGAACCTAAGGGGCGAGTGGGTCGAACCACTCAAGGTTTTACTGTGCAAGAGAGAGAGGCCTCTGGAGAGAGAAACCTCTGCGATCTAAAACCCCTGAGAACAGCTGTGAGATTGGAGCTTTTATAGCACATTTGCTGCTGTCAAGTTATAAGATGATTCAATGGTCATACAACTCCCGACCTGCTTACCTGACGTGATCCCCGTGGGCGACCTCGTAAAATGGTAAGGCGAGCTCAAAATACTTTTTAATGGGTTGTTAACAAGGTCATAATGACCTGAGTTGCCTCCCCTGCCACTGCGTGCCCGGTCTGACAGCCCTGACAGACCCAACATCTGGGAAAGTCATGTGACAGTGGGTTGACAGAGGGGTCCCGACCCGCTGTCAAAACATTTTTTTCCCATCCGACCCACCACCGAACGCGCCAGCTGATGCCCCGAAAAATTCCCCCCTGTGTTTCTTAACATCTAGCTCAGTAGTTGGTAAGGAATGGGTGCCATTCCTTTGTCCTGAAATATCTGTGAGGGACCTAAATACACATCTGTAATTCATCTCAAACCATCTGTAATTTAGTATAGTATATACAAGCTGGAATGAGCATTCAGGTTTATTCAACATTTGGCTCCCATCCCAATATGTGTGTTTGTGAAGTCCAAAGTCAAGGCCATACAGCCTAAAACTGTATTCAGACAGGTATAGCATTCCATCAGCTCGACCACCAGAGATCAGACACTCACAATTAGACCACCAGGGAATATGGGCACATTACCCCCTCCTGTAAGACCACCAAGAGTCAATTACATACTTCCTGATTAGCAAGGATTCACATTTGTGCTCCTCTTTCAGATCAAATACATGCTCTTAAGGGTAGAAATTGGATTTTGTTGTGCCTGTTTTACAGGTGTAAAACGGCTGCAACCAGGCCCATTTTCAGTGACCAACATCCTGCACCCCAAGGGCACCTGAAATATGTTTGACCAGAAATTGGGTCAGACCATTTTTCAGCCAGCCTAAAACAAATATTGGGCTCCTTGCATATGTTAACGAGGACCTTAACGCCTGTTCTAGGACCCCACTGGAAAATTGGGTTGCCCTGCATGAGCAGGCGTTGGGCCTGCTCCACTTAGGTTTTCTAGATGTGGATGAGGCCTAGCCAGCAGCCGTCACCAAAAAAGTAAGTTTAATCATTTTTTAAAATTGTTGTGGAGCCAGGAGGAGCAGGAGTGAGTGTCCTCCTGACTCCACTTACGATCAGCCCCCATCCTGCTGTCCTCACCCCCTCCTCCCAAGATTTACCTCAGGCCCACCACTGCTGAGGAGGCAGGCAGCCCAAAATTCAAAACTCCAGTCGGGCGAGCTGCCCATGGAGGTGTGACAGGCGCTGGCAGCTCACCCCGATTATTTAGATGAGGCCTGAGGACCAATTTCTTGCTATTTTCGGGTCTCCATCTTTGGGCACATGGATCGTTCCCTGCACCCATTTGGCACTTAAACTGGTCGAAACAATTTTCTATGCCTTAGTCTAGTCTGCCTTGAATGAGATGTACACACACCGCTCCACTACCAGAGTAGTCAGGAGATTTCCAACTTCCCCCATTAGCTTGCCAGAAATGGATGTCCTATTTGACCACCAGACAGGCCACTATAGCAATGCAGCAACAATGGAAGTGTAGGTATAGCAAGGATCGTTTCCTTACAGGCATTTCACAAAAAAGGACAGAAATTTAAAAAACCAAATCCTCTGAAATAAGCCAACTTCAGATATTCATAAATAAATCCGTAAGACATAATTCAGTTCAATGCAAATGCTCAGAACGAGTCATCCCAAACAAATCTCCATTTATGCTTTACCCTATGCTCCTTTTCTCTACTGCCAACCTACTCCTTTAATTTCTCTCCCCTGCCCCCTCCACCCTCACCTCTAACAAAATTGCAAGGAGCTCATGAATTACTTCATCTCTGAGATAGACACCACCCATTTAGCTGCCTCTGCTGCTTCCCCTCCTTCTCTGTGCCGACTAAGGTAAACAACCCCCTAGTCTCATCCCATTGTAGCCCATAACCATCAACTCTCTCTAGTTTCTCTCCCATCCCTCCCTTGCTCCCTCTAAGCTCTTATCCAATGGATCTAGGTATCACCTGTTCCCTCTAATACCACTAAACTCCTGATCACACAACTTCCCTTCCTGGCTGCCATTTTAGCCAGTTTTGTAAATAGTTTCATTTTCTCAGGCACTGCCCCCCTACCTTTCAAAACCGTCGTGATCACCCTCCTCAAACAAGCCACCCTTGACCCCTCTGTCCTTCCTAACTATTATACCATCTCCAACCTCCTTTTCCTCACCAAGGTCCATGAACACGTTGGTGCCTCCCAGATCCATGCCCAATTCCCCGCAATTCCCTGTTTGAATCTCTCCAATCAGATTTCCGCCCCTCCCACAACACCAAAACAACCTTATCAAAAGTTATAAAGAAAGAAATGACTTGCATTTATATAGCGCCTTTCACGACCACCGGACATCTCAAAACGCATTACAGCCAATGAAGTACTTTTTGAAGTGGAGTCACTGTTGTAATGTGGGAAACGCGGCAGCCAATTTGTGCACAGCAAGCTCCCACAAACAGCAATGTGATAATGTGATTATGAATGACATTTTCTATGACTGTGACTATGAGGCATTATCCCTCCTCAGCCTCCTTGTCCTCATTATCTCTCTTCATCCTCCTTGACCTCATTATCCCTCCTCATCCTCCTTGACCTCATTATCCCTCCTCATCCTCCTTGACCTCTCTGCAGTCTATGACAGTTGATCACACAATCCTTTTCCAACACCTGTCCTCTGTTGTCCAACTCCACAGAACTGTCCTCACTTGGTTTCACTTTTATTCACTTCTCCAGCAATAACTTTTCTTCCCAACCCCATACCGTCACCTTCAGAGTCCGCCAAAGTTCAATTTGTGGTGTTCTCATCTTCCTCATCTATATGCTGCCCCATGGTGATATTATCTACATGTACGCTGTTGACACCCAGCTCTCCCTCTGCACCAATTGCCTGGACCCCCCCCACTGCCTCTGTGCTGTCAGACTGCTTGTCTGACATCTAGTCTTGGATGAGCCGTACATTTCTCCAATGAAACATCAGGAAGACTGATGCATCATCTTCAGCTCCCACCACAAGCTCCATACCTTTGCCACTGACTGCCCCCCTCTCCCTGCCTCAGGCTGAACCAAACAGTTTTCAACCCTGAGGTGAGATTCTGGCTTCATATCCTGTCTATCAAAAGATCTGCCGCCCCACCTCAGTAACCCATTGCCTGCCGCCCCACCTCAGTAACCCATTGCCTGCCGCCCCACCTCAGTAACCCATTGCCTGCCGTCCCACCTCAGTAACCCATTGCCTGCCGCCCCACCTCAGTAACCCATTGCCTGCCGACTTCCACCTCAGTAACCCATTGCCTGCCGACTTCCACCTCAGTAACCCATTGCCTGCCGACTTCCACCTCAGTAACCCATTGCTTGCCACCCCACCTCAGTAACCCATTGCCTGCCACCCCACCTCAGTAGCCCATTGCCTGCCGACTTCCACCTCAGTAACCCATTGCCTGCCGACTTCCACCTCAGTAACCCATTGCCTGCCGCCCCATCTCAGTAACCCATTGCCTGCCACCCCACCTCATCCTCTCTGCCACTGAAACCTTCGTTCATACCTTTGTCACCTCCAGATTCAATTACTCCAATGCCCTCCTGGCCAACCTCTCATCCTTCACCATCTGTAAACTTAAGCTAATCCAAAACTCTGCTGCCCATGTCCTATTCTGTACCAAGTCAAATTCACCCATTACACCCATCTGCTCTGAACTACATTGGCACCTAGACCCCTTCAATGCCTCAAATGTTAAAATTCTCACCCTTCTGTTTAAATCCCTTCATGGCATCACCCAGCTCTATCTCTGTAACCTCCCCTACAACCCCCACCTCACCCCCGATACTCTCCATTCCTCTGAATTTGACCTCTTGTGCTTGCTCCCTCCCTTCACCTCAGCATTGGAGGCCATATCTTCAGCCGCCTAAGTCCCACTCTCTGGAATTCCCTCCCTATAGCCTCCCCTCTCTTCCTTTAATACCCTCCTTGAATCCCAGCTCTTTGATTAAGTTCAATAGCAAAATACTGTGTGATATGCCATCAATGACTCAAAGACAAGGATTCAACTGAAGGCTTTTAATCACTAAGAACATTGCAGCATTACAGGTCTTCCCACATCGGGTTCGTCTGGTAGGAATGACTCATACAGCTTTTGAGACCTTTATATGGCAAAAGACAGGGGTGTAGCCAATACACACAATAGGAACAAAAGGGGGCGGTTCACACAATACAAGCAGGTAAAACACATGGGCTGATGAAGGCATATATTTCATCACATTCACCCCTTCTACAGATTTAGTCTGTCCGGGGGTGTGATAGTCCTTCCTGAACGTCGCAACAGTACCTCGGGTTCCGACCGGGAGTCCGTGGTGTCCTCCTGGGCATACCCATGTGCTGGGGGTGTTGCAGGTACTTCTGGGGGCGGTGAGGATACCTCTGGGGATGGTGGAGGTTCTTCTGGGGGTGGTGGTGATGGGTCGTCGTCGTCGCTTCCTGCCGAGGCGAGGTCCATTATGGACACGGTGTCTTCACGCCCGTCGGCATGCTTGACGTACGCATACTGTGGGTTTGCGTGGAGTAGGTGTACTGCCTCCACGAGGGGATCCGTTTTGTGGCCCCTCACATGCTTCCATAACAGGACTGTCCCTGGGGTGGAGAGCCATGAGGGTAGGGATACTCCTGAGGTTGATTTGCGGGGAAAAACAAACATCTTCTCGTGGGGAGTGGCGTTAGTAGCAGTACACAGTAGTGACCTTATCGAGTGGAGTACGTCTGGGAGGACCTCCTGCCAGCGGGAGGTGGGGAGGCCTTTAGACCTTAGTGCTAAGGTGACCGCCTTCCACACTGTCGCGTTCTCCCTCTCCACTTGCCCATTACCCCGGGGGTTATAACTAGTGGTCCGACTCGTGGCTATCCCCTTTGACAGCAGGTATTGGAGCAGTTCATCGCTCATGAACGACGCCCCCCTGTCAGTGTGGATGTAGTTAGGCATGTCGAACGTGCAAAACAGGTTGCCGAGGCACTTGATGACCGTGGCACTGGTCATATCTGGGCAGGGGTAGGCGAATGGGAAGCGGGAGTACTCGTCCACAATGTTGAGAAAGTACACATTGCGGTCGGTGGAGGGGAGTGGTCCCTTGAAATCTAAGCTCAGGCGCTTGAATGGCCATGTAGCTTTGATCAGGTGGGCTCGGTCAGGCCTGAAAAAATGGGGCTTGCATTCCGCACAAGTGCGGCAGTCCCTGGTCATAGACCGGACCTCCTCGATGGAATAGGGCAGTTTATGGGATTTTATAAAGTGGAATAGCCGGGTGACCCCCGGGTGGCAGAGGCCATTGTGGAGGCCCTGTAGCCTGTCCCCCTGGATGCTGGCACACATCCCTCGTGATAGGGCGTCGGGGGATTCGTTGAGGGCCCCCGGCCTATATATTATGTCGTACTCAAACGTGGAGAGTTCGATCCGCCACCTGAGAATTTTGTCGTTCTTGATCTTCCCCCTCTGTTTGTTGTTAAACATGAAGGCTACCGACCGCTGGTCGGTAAGCAGGGTGAAGCGTTTGCCGGCTAGGTAGTGCCTCCAGTGCCGCACTGCCTCCACTATGGCCTGGGCCTCCTTCTCTACCGAGGAGTGCCTGATCTCGGGCCCTTGGAGGGTTCTTGAGAAAAAGGCTACGGGCCGCCCATCCTGGTTGAGGGTGGCTGCTAAAGCGAAGTCGGATGCATCGCTTTCGACCTGGAAAGGGATGTTTTCGTCCACTGCCTGCAGCGCGGCCTTCTCAATGTCATGTTTAATGCTGTTGAAGGCGGCGTGGGCCTCGGCCGTGAGCGGGAAGGACGTTGATTTCAGGAGGGGACGGGCCTTGTCGGAATAATTGGGGACCCATTGGGCGTAATAGGAGAAGAACCCCAGGCACCTTTTCAGGGCCTTGGGAGTGTTTGGTAGGGGTAGCTCCCGTAGGAGGCGCAATTGGTCGGGGTCCGGACCGATTTCCCCGTTTTCCACCACGCAGCCCAGGATACAGAGGCGCGTGGTGCTAAAGACACACTTATCCTCGTTGTAGGTGAGATTGAGTCTGAGGGCGGTTTTCAGAAATCTCGCGAGGTTCGAGTCGTGGTCTTGCTGGTCGTGGCCGCAGATGGTGACGTTGTCTAGGTATGGGTAGGTGGCTGTTAACTGGTTCTCATCGACCATGCGGTCCATCTACCGCTGGAAGACCGAGACCCCATTCGTTACCCCAAAGGGGACTCTGAGGAAGTGGTAGAGACGTCCGTTCGCCTCGAAGGCGGTGTATGGACGGTCCTCCGGCCTAATGGGGAGCTGGTGGTATGCCGATTTTAGGTCGATGGTGGAAAACACCCGGTATTGCGCGATTTGGTTAACCATATCCGCTATGCGGGGCAGAGGGTAGGCGTCTAGCTGGGTGTATAGATTAACCGTCTGGCTATAATCTATCACCATCCGCTTCTTTTCGCTACCCTCAACTACTACTACCTGGGCGCGCCACGGGCTGGTACTGCATTCGATGATACCCTCCCGCTTGAGTCTTTCTACTTCCGATGCAATGAACCGTCTGTCCTCCCAGCTGTACCACCTACTCTTGGTCGCTATGGGTCGACAGTTGGGTGCGAGGTTGGCGAACAGAGAGGGTGGCTTGACCTTCAGGGTAGCCAGACCGCATACTGTGAGGGGCGGCTGGGACCCACCGTAGGTAAGCGTGATACTTTGGTGGTGGCACTGGAAGTCCAGACCCAAGATCACGCTCACACAGAGATCTGGCATTATCAATAGTTTAAAATCTCTGTAATCATTGCCGTTTACCAACAACATAACCGCGCAGAAACCTGTAATTTTTGAGGTATGAGTCTTATCGGCCATGGTGATTTTGCCCTGTGTGGGGACTATCATTAGTGAAAGTCGTTTTACCAGGCTAGTATGAATAAAGCTTTCGGTGCTCCCGCAGTCAATCAAGCATTTAACCTTGTTCCCGTTTACCTTTATGTATATCATCGATTTAGACAACGGATGCGGCCTGGATTGATCCACTGTGATCGAGGCCACCAGTGGGTCCTGGAGGTCCGTGTAGTCGGGCAAGATGGTGGACTCCATGAGGGTGGACAAGATGGCTTCCAAGATGGCCGCTCCCACGGCGTGCACGCGGCGGTGGTGGAGTTGGAGGCGGGGTTCCCTCTGCAGACTTTGCTGAAATGTCCTTTCTTCCCGCATTTAAAACAGGTGGTGCCCTTCGCTGGGCACTGATGCCTGGAGTGTTTGTCCTGGCCGCAGAAGTAGCATTTCGGGCCCCGATGCATCACGGCAGTAGTGGGGCTCCTGGGTGGAGGCTGGGGCTCCGATGGTGCTGGGCTGGCCTGAGACCTGGGAGGTGAAGATGGCTTCCAAGATGGCGGCCCCCACGGCGCGCACGAGGCGAAGTGGGCCGCGTGGCCTGGGGAACAGGATTCAGTGTTCTTCTGGGCCATATCCAGCGATCGCGCTATATCTATAGCCTGTTTTAAGTCCAGTCCCTCCTTTTCAAACAGTTTCTGCCGAATGTAATTTGAACTGAGGCCCGCAATAAGGGAGTCTCGAATCAGCTCCTCCGTGTACACGATGGCAGACACGGCCTTACAGTTACAGTCTCTGCCCAGTACTTTTAGGCTTAGTATAAAGTCCTCTAGTGACTCACCATGCCGCTGCGTGCGAGTAGTCAGAAGATGCCTGGCGTACACCTCGTTTATTGGCCGCACGTAGTGGGCCTTCAGAATGATGCAGGCATCCCTGTAGCTGGTGGCATCTTGGATGAGAGGGGAGACCCGATGGCTCACCCAGTTTCGCAGGATTCCCAGTTTCATGTCTCCGGTAGCGGTTGCGGCTGCTATGGTGGTGGATGAGTTTGCAATGAAAAATTTGAAGCATTGGAACCAGTGTCCGAACTGTGTGGCTGCGTCAGAGGCATGGGGGTCCAGATCCAAGCGCTCTGGTTTCAGGAGTCGATCCATCTTGGTGTTTTAGTGATTAAAATTGATATGCCATCAATGACTCAAAGACAAGGATTCAACTGAAGGCTTTTAATCACTAAGAACATTGCAGCATTACAGGTCTTCCCACATCGGGTTCGTCTGGTAGGAATGACTCATACAGCTTTTGAGACCTTTATATGGCAAAAGACAGGGGTGTAGCCAATACACACAATAGGAACAAAAGGGGGCGGTTCACACAATACAAGCAGGTAAAACACATGGGCTGATAAAGGCATATATTTCATCACACTGTGGATGCTGGAAATCTGAAACAACAGAAAATGCTGGAAACACTCAGCAGGTCAGGTAGCATCATGGAGAGAGAAACAGCGTTAACGTTTCAGGTCGATGACCCTTCGTCAGAACTGGAAAAAGTTGGAAAAGTAACAGATATTTAAACAAGTATGGGGCAGGGAAAGGGGGGAGGGGAGGAAAGAACAAAGGGAAGGTTTGTGATAGGATGAAAGGTGGGAGAGATTGAAAGACAAAAGGGATGATGGTGCAAGGCAAAAGGAGATGGTACTGGGACAAGTTAAGAAACAAAAGATGAGTCTAGATGAGGTGTAAATAACAATGGCAGAATCATCAGCAGCTGCCATGTGAGAGAGAAAAGAAAACGTGGGGGCCGAGGTTATATTCTGAAATTGTTGAACTCGATGTTGAGTCCAGAAGGCTGTAAAGTGCCTAATCAAAAGATGAGGTGCTGTTCCTCGAGCTTACGTTGAGCTTCATTGGAACAGTGCAAGAGGCCGAGGACAGAGAGATCAGAGTGGGAGTGGAGCGGAGAATTAAAGTGACAGGCGACCGGAAGCTCGGGGTCATGCTTACGGACTCAACAGAGGTGTTCCGCAAAGTGGTCACCCAATCTGCGTTTGGTCTCCCCAATGTAGAGGAGACCACATCGTGAGCAGCGAATACAGTATATTCAATTGCAAGAAGTGCAAGTAAATCGCTGTTTCACCTGGAAGGAGTGACTGGGGCCCTGGACAGTGGGAAGGGAGGAGGTGAAAGGACAGGTGCTGCATCTCCTGCGCTTGCACAGGAAGGTGCCGTGGGAAGGGGAAGGGGTGTTGGGGGTGATAGAGGAGTGGACCAGAGTGTCGCAGAGGGAGCGGTCCCTTCAGAATGCTGAAAGGGGAGGGGAGGGGAAGATGCGTTTGGTGGTGGGATCATGCTGAAGGTGGCGGAAATGGTGGAGGATGATCCGTTGAATGTGGAGGTTGGCGGGGTGAAAGGTGAGGACAAGAAGAACCCTATCGTGGTTCTGGGAGGGAGGGGAAGGGGTCAGAGAGGCTGGTGTCGGGAGCAGTGAGACCGGAGACCCAGTGAGTATTTAAACTCACTTTCGCGGGCTTTCTTTACAGAGGCTGGTGTCGGGAGCAGTGAGACCGGAGACCCAGTGAGTATTTAAACTTACTTTCGCGGGCTTTCTTTACAGAGGCTGGTGTCGGGAGCAGTGAGACCGGAGACCCAGTGAGTATTTAAACGCACTTTTGCGGGCTTTTTTTCCAGAGGTTGGTGTCAGGAGCGGTGAGACCGGTGACCCAGTGAGTATTTAAACTCACTTTCGCAGGCTTTTTTTAACAGAGGCTGGTGTCAGGAGCAGTGAGACCGGAGACCCAGTGAGTATTTAAACTCACTTTCGCAGGCTTTTTTTCAGAGGCTGGTGTCGGGAGCAGTGAGACCGGAGACCCAGTGAGTATTTAAACTCACTTTTGCAGGCTTTTTTTCAGAGGCTGGTGTCGGGAGCGGTGAAAACGGAGACCCAGTGAGTATTTAAACTCACTTTCGCAGGCTTTTTTTCCAGAGGCTTACCAATCTCAGGCAGGCGGCAGCGTTCCAGAGCCACGTCACGATTCAAAACGTGACACAGGCAGGAGGGAGCAGCTGATTGGGTGAGTACGGCCAGGGAGTATTTATTACTACTCTATAGTTCGACAGTTAAGGTTCATAGTTTATAAAGTTTAGAAGGTCTTAATTTTTTTGTGGTTATAGTTTCTAGTGCTAGTAACCAATGGGCCTTGAGTAGATCATTTAATTGTAGTGTAATTGGTGGTATTGATTTGATTTAAGTTAATTTAAATTAATTGAAGGGTAAGTCATGGCAGGACAGCTCGGTGCCGTGGTATGCTCCTCCTGCACTATGTGGGAAATCAGGGACACTTCCTGTGTCTCTGACGACCATGTGTGCGGGAAATGTATCCAGCTGCAGCTACTGGCAGACCGCATTGTAGCGCTGGAGCTGTGAATGGATACATACTGGAGCATTTGCAATGCTGAGGATGTCGTGGATAGCACATTTAGGGAGTTGGTCACACCGCAGGTAAAGGCTACACAGGCAGGAAGGGAATGGGTGACCGCCAGGCAAAGTAGTAGGCGCAGGCAGGTAGTGCAGGGGTCCCCTGTGGCCATCTCCCTCTCAAACAGATATACTGCTTTGGATATTGTTGGGGGGGGATGGCTTATCAGGGGAAGACAGCAGCAGCCAACTTTCTGGCACCGTGGGTGGTTCTGCTGCACAGGACAGGAGGAAAAAGAGTGGGAGAACTATAGTAATAGGGGATTCTATTGTAAGGGTAATAGATAGGCATTTCTGCGGCCACAAACGAGACTCCAGGATGGTATGTTGCCTCCCTAGTGCAAGGGTCAAGGATGTCTCTGAGTGGCTGCAGAGCATTCTGGAGGGGGAGGGTGAGCAGCCAGTTGTCGTGGTGCATATAGGTACCAACGATATAGGTAAAAACCGGGATGAGGTCCTAAAAGCTGAATATAGGGAGTTAGGAGGTAAATTAAAAAATAGGACCTCAAAGGTAGTAATCTCAGGATTGCTACCAGTGCCACGTGCTAGTCAGGGTAGAAATAGAAGGATATTTCAGATGAATACGTGGCTAGAGGAATGGTGTAAGGGGGAGGGATTCAAATTCCTGGGACATTGGAGCCGGTTCTGGGGAAGGTGGGACCAGTACAAACTGGACGGTTTGCACCTGGGCAGAACTGGGACCGATGTCCTAGGGGGAGTGTTTGCTAGTGCTGTTGGGGAGGGTTTAAACTAAAAAGGCAGGGGGTTGGAGACCTGTGCAGGGTTTGAGGAATGGGAAACAAGGATAGAAGCAAAAGACAGGAAGGAGAAAAGCAAAAGTGGCAGGCAGAGAAATCAAATATTTAAATCAAACATGGCCACAGTAAATAATATTTCTAAAAGGTCTAAGAGTGTTAAAAAACAAGCCTGCGGGCTTTGTGTCTTACTGCAAGGAGCATTCGTAATAAGGTGGATGAATTAGCTGCGCAAATAGATGTAAATGGATATGATATGATTGGGATTACGGAAACATGGCTCCAGGGTGACCAAGGCTGGGAACTGAACATCCAGGGGTATTCAATATTCAGGAAAGATAGGCAAAAAGGTAAAGGAGGTGGGTAGCATTGCTGGTTAAAGAGGGGATTAACACAATAGTAAGGAAGGATATTAGCTCGGATGATGTGGAATCTGTATGGGTAGAGCTGAGAAATGCCAAGGGGCAGAAAACGTTAGTGGGAGTTGTATACAGACCCCCAAACAGTAATGTAGAGGTTGGGGATGGCATTAAACGGGAAATCAGAGACGTGTACAATAAGAGCACAGCAGTTATCATGGGTGACTTTAATCGACATATAGATTGGGCTAATGAAATTAGTAACAGTACTGTGGAGGAGGTATTCCTAGAGTGTATACAGGATGGTTTCCTGGACCAATATGTCGAGAAACCAACTAGAGATCAGGCAGTCTCAGACTGGGTATTATGTAATGAGAAAGGATTAATTAACAATCTTGTTGTGCGAGGCCCCTTGGGGTGGAGCGATCATAATATGATCGAATTCTTCATTAAGATGGAGAGTGAATTATTTGACTCAGAGACTAGGGTCCTGAATTTAAATAAAGGAAACTATGATGGTATGAGGCGTGAGGTGGGTAGGATGGATTGGGGAATGTTACTTAAAGGGTTGACGATGGATAGGCAATGGCAAACATTTAAAGACCACATGGATGAACTACAGAATTTGTTCATCCCTGTTTGGCATAAAACTAAAACAAAAAAGCTGAATCAACCGTGGCTAACAAGGGAAATTAGGGATAGCATAAGATCCAAGGAGAGGACATATAAATTGGCCAGAAAAAGCAGCAAACCTGAGGATTGCGAGCAGTTTAGGATTCAGCAAAGGAGGACAAAGGCATTAATTAACAGGGGGAAAATAGAGTATGAGAGTAAGCTTTCAGGGAACATACAAACTGATAGTAAAAGCTTCTATAGATATGTGAAGAGAAAAAGATTGGTGAAGTCAAGCATAGGTCCCTTGCAGTCAGAATCAGGGGAATTTATAATGGGGAACAAAGAAATGGCAGACCAATTAAATACATACTTTGGTTCTGTCCTCACAAAGGAGGACACAAATAACCTCCCAGAGATGTCGGGGAACATAGGGTCTAATGAGAGGGAGAAACTGAATGAAATCAGTATTTGTAGGGAAATGGTGTTAAGGAAATTGACGGGATTGAAGGCCGATAAATCCCCAGCACCTGATAATCTACATCCTAGGGCAGTTAAGGAAGTGGCCCTAGAAATAGTAGATGCATTGCTGGTCATCTTCCAAAATTCTATAGACTCTGGAACCGTTCCCATGGATTGGAGGGTAGATAATGTTACCCCACTATTCAAAAAATGGGGAATTATAGACCGGTAAGCCTGACATCGGTAATTGGGGAAAATGCTAGAGTCCATTATAAAAGATGTAATAGCAGAGCAGTTGGAAAACAGTGACAGGATTGGACAAAGTCAACATGGATTTACAAAAGATAAACCATGCTTGACTAATCTACTGGAATTTTTTGAGGATGTAACTGGTAGAATAGATAAGGGAGAACCAGTGGCTGTGGTGTATTTGGACTTTCAGAAGGCTTTTGATAAGGTCCCGCATAAGAGATTAGCGTGTAAATTTAAAGCACATGGGATTGGGGGCAAGGTACTGACTTGGATAGAGAACTGGCTGGCAGACAGGAAGCAAAGAGTTGGAATAAATGGCACTTTTTCCGAGTGGCAGGCAGTGACTAGTGGGGTACCGCAGGGATCGGTGCTAGGACCCCAGCTATTCACAGTATATATTAATGATCTAGACGAGGGAACTAGATGTAATATCTCCAAGTTTGCAGACGACACAAAGCTGGGTGGGCGTGTGTGCTGTGAGGAGGATGCCAAGAAACCCCAGTATGATTTGGACAGGTTGAGTGATTGGGCAGATTTATGGCAGATGCAGTATAATGTGGATAAATGCGAGGTTATCCACTTTGGTGGCAAAAACAGGAAGGCAGATTATTATCTGAACGGCAATAGATTGGGAGAAGGGGAAGCGCAACGAGACCTGGGTGTCATTGTGCACCAGTCGCTGAAGGTAAGCATGCAGGTGCAGCAGGCGGTTAAGAAGGCAAATGGTATGTTGGCCTTCGTAGCGAGAGGATTCGAGTACAGGAACAAGGATGCTTGCTGCAGTTGTACAGGGCCTTGGTGAGACCACACCTTGAGTATTGTGTACAGTTTTGGTCACCTTATCTGAGGAAGGATGTTCTTGCCATCGAGGGAGTGCAGCGAAGATTCACCAGACTGATATCTGGGATGGCAGGAATGATGTATGAGGAGAGATTGGTTCGTTTGGGCTTATACTCACTGGAGTTTAGAAGAATGAGAGGGGATCTCATTGAAACTTATAAAATTCTAACAGGACTAGACAGACTAGATGCAGGAAGGATGTTCCTGATGGCGGGGGAGTCCAGAACCAGGGGTCACAGTTTAAGGATAAGGGGTAAGCCATTTAGGACAGAGATGAGGAGGAATTTCTTCACCCAGAGAGTGGTGAACCTGTGGAATCCTCTACCACAGAAGGCAGTTGAGGCCAATTCATTAAATATATTCAAGAAGGAGTTAAATATATTTCTTAAGGCTAAAGGGATCAAGGGATATGGGGAGAAGGCAGGGACAAGGTACTGAGTTTGGATGATCAGCCATGATCTCATTGCATGGCGGAGCAGGCTCGAGGGGCCGAATGGCCTACTCCTGCTCCTATCTTCTATGTTTCTATGAGAGCAGAAGTGCGAGGGCCATGGCAACCACAGAAGTGGGGAATCCTTGGTTGAGGAAAAAGGACGACATGTCAGAGGCACTAGTATGGAAGGTGGCATCATCAGAACAGATGCGGTGGAGACGGAGAAACTGGGAGAATGGAATTGAGTCCTTACAGGGAGTGGAGTGGGAGGAAGTGTAGTTCAGGTAGCCGTGGGAGTCAGTGGACTTATAATGGATGTTTGTCGATAGCCTATCCCCAGAAATGGAGTCAGAGAAGTCGAGGAAGGGAAGGGAATAGCCGGAGATGGACCATGTGAAGGTGAGGGAAGGGTGAAAATCGGAAGCAAAGTGAATAAAAATTTCTAGTTCAGGGTGAGAGCAGGAAACGGCACCAATACAGTCATCAATGTACAGGAACAAGAGGTGAGGGAGGGGACCTGAGTAGGACAGGAAGAAAGAATGATCCACATATCCCACGAAAAGGCAGGCATAGCTAGGACCCATGCAGGTCCCCATAGCAACACCTTTAATTTGGAGGAAGTAAGTGGAGTCAAAGGAGAAGTTGTTCAATGTGAGAACAATTTCAGCCAGGCGGAGGAGGGCAGTGGTGGATGGGGACTGGTTGGGCCTCTGCTCAAGGAAGAAGCGAAGTGCCCTTAGGCCATCCTGATGGGCAATGGAAGTGTAGAGGGATTGGATGTCCAAAGTGAAAAGTAGACGGTTGGGGCCAGGAAACTGGAAAGTGTTAAACTGGTGGAGGGCGTCGGAAGAGTTGCAAATGTAGGTGGGAAGAGACTGGACGAGGGGAGAAAAAATAGATTCAAGATAGGAAGAAATCAGTTCCGTGGGGCAAGAAGAGGCTGAAATGATGGGTCTACCAGGATTGTGGATCTTGGGAAGGGGGTAGAAGCGGGCTGTGTTGGGTGGGGGATTATGAGGTTGACAGCCATGGAGGGAAGATCTCCAGAGGAGATGAGGTCAGTGACAGTCTTGGAAACAATGGCTTGATGTTTGGTAGTGGGGTTGTTATGAATCTCATCATCATGAAAAAATGACTCATGAAATAACACTGGACGGCCAGCTGGTGGCGCCATCCAAGGAGTATAAATACTCGGGTGTGGGCCCAGCTTGCCCAGGGACATTTTGTAAACAGGAACTAGTGAAAGACAACTAGACCTCCATGTTTTGAAACAAGTTGATTAAAGCCTTGTTTTATACTCAAACCAAATGCTCAGTAGTCATTTTACATCAGGGGTCATGATCCAGGGGGAGGAAGGAGTGTAAAGGAATGAGCCATACCTATTCAGAAAAATACACCATCCTATGAACAGAATTCGGACTTTATTAAAACATGAGAAACTGAGTTTAAAAATCTAAAAGGCTCAACGATGCAGGCTGTAAACAGAATACAGGCTTTTGAGATAAGATGAGTTGATAAATCAAAGCTGTAAACACCACACAAGCTTTTGAAATGGGAATTGGTTGTTGACACTGAAACAATGGCCCTATTGAAGCAAACCATTGGAGTTTCCAGAAAGTCTGAGCTTTGGAAAGAACACAATAAGATTTACCCAGTTGAATTGTTTTAAACAACACTTGGTAAACAGGCACATGAAAGAGCACAATGGTGTAATGTTAAGGTGTTATAAACCAACACGTCGGGAAACAGAAACACAGAACATTAAAAAACCATATGCCTTCATAAATATGACATCAAATGAAAGACAGGGGCCATAAGTCTGTAATACAACCAATTGAGATAGCTAGGAAAACAATTAAGTACTTGGTTGAAGTATTTTTAATTTACATGTTGTAAAAAGATACAAACAGAAGACTTTGTAGATATGACATCAATAGATGCAGCAAGCAATCACATGGTTTTTGTATTGACCTTGGAACACATAGGAGACGCAAAGTTTGCTTACAACTAGCTAAGGTGATTTAAGAATTGAATAGAAGTCCTTCGTAAAAATGGCATCAAATAGATAACTGTTTTTTATGATAAGTTTTGAATACCTACACAGCAGACAGAATTCTGCAAGCTAACAGCTGAATTGACAGTAAGAATGGAAAGAAGTCAACAGAAAGATGATTAGAGATAATTAGCTTATATTAGCAGAAAACTTCAAAGGATATACCACTGAAAAAAGGGTATAAAAAATAGAACTTTCAAATAGAAAGACAGAAGTCGCTGCAAGGGGCAAGCGATTCTCAGCTTCAGAGAACCACGCTGTAAGTTTTTAACTCTTTGAGTCTTGGGGATCAAAAAGGTACTTTTATTTGATTTTGGTGGATATCCTGGATTAGAAATAAGTAGAAATGTAAAAATGTAACCAAGTTAAGATTTGAGAATAAGGATCTCTGAGAATAAGAATTGTAAGCTATTTGATTTTGAACTGTTAATGTTGTGGCTGAATCACCAGCTGTTAACTACATGTCGGTTCTTTAATAAATCTATATATTTTTAGAATTGTCTCACAGAGTACTTCTGTATCAAACTCGCAAACTCAAATCTCTGTACACTCTTTGATGAGGAGTTGCAGAATTCTGGGGGAGTATTCCGGACCCTCATAATATCCGGAAGGTTACAGTCTAGTTAAACTTATTAAAAGTGTTATCTGGAGGACAGTAACATCTCCAAGTCGTTCCTTTCCTTTAGAGAGAGATAGTCTGGACCTTTAGACCCAATTAAGCATCTTATAGGATTCGGCTATATCTAACTTTAGTTGAAGGTGAACATCTGGGGAATACGCCTGATCCGGGGTAGTCCGAAAAGGGCTAGGACTAGTAATTATCCCTTCAGGAGAAGGTGTCAGAGAGTTGGTGTTCAGCCTCCGCACGGTAGAGGTCAGTTCGCCAAACAACAACAGCACCACCCTTGTCAGCAGGTTTAATGACAATATTGGGGTTGGATTGGAGAGAACGGAGTTCTGCAAGTTCAGAAGGAGGTAGGTTGGAGTAAGTGAGGGGAGCAGAGAAATTGAGACGGCCGATGTCATGCTGGCAGTTTGCAATGAAAAGATCTAGAGAGGGTAAGAGGCCAGAGGGATGGGTCCAGGTATAACAAGAATTCTGAAAGCGGGAGAAAGGGTCCGCTGTGCGGGGGGAAGACTCCTGGCTAAAGAAGTGGGCACGGAGACGAAGGCGACAGAAAAAAGAGCTTGGCATTGTGCCGAGCTCGAAATACATTGAGATAGGGACGTAAGAGGATGAAGCTCAGGCCTTTGCTGAGGACTGATTGTTCAGGGTCAGAGAGGGGAAGGTCAGAGTCATAGGGGGAGAAATTCAGTGTCGCCCCATTTGGGGCGCAATGTTTAGCGCCTGCCGCTAATTATCGCCTCCAACTGAAAACTTGGCTTCCATTGCCCCTGGAGGTTATTTGAGTGCCAAATCAGGTGCTACACACGTCTCTTAAGGCGCTAACACCGAGGAGCCAGGCTAAACCTCAGAGCGCTGGTGAAGCTCATGTGATGTCAGTTAGCAATGGAACACAGACACGCTGGCACCGGCCAGTTCTGAAAGGGGAGGGTCGATCTTGCTCTCCAGCCACACCCTACTCATTGCAGCCTTGAATCTCGGCCTAGAGAGCTGTACATCAATTCTGCTGGAAAGAACAATGGAGAGGCCCAGGGAAAGAGCTCAGAGTGCAGCCCCCAAAGTCTCTTCTAAATCGATGCAAGGAAGGTCAAATCAAAATGAACCTACAAAGTGCTGCTCAGTACCCAAAACTCCTTCACACAGCGTTGAATCTCTCCAGAAGTCTCTCTCTCTCTCAGAATGCCTGGTGCAAAAATGTCGCTGACAATAAAAGGCAGGAAGTGGCTACCTTTAAATAGCGCTCCCCCAGTCCTTTCCCGACTGCAAAGCATTCCCCTCTACCTGTCGTTGCTAGTGGCAGGGGGCACCACTCAATATCTGGTCCAGGGTGTTGCACGCTCGACTGACATCACGATCTGCGGGTGTAGGAGATCATGGCGGTAGTGTTTAGCACCGATGCAAAATGTCAGGTCAATTTCGCAAGGGCGCAAACATCGCCGCGCCCAGGCGCTAGTTGCTTCAGGGACCTATGCACATTAACTCCCAGGTCCCTCTGTCCCTGCACACTCTTTAAAACTGTGCCATTAAGTGTATATTGCCTCTCCCTGTTTCTTCTGCCAAAATGCATCACCTCACACTTCTCTGTATTAAATTCCATCTGCCACTTGACTGCCCATTCTACTAGCCTTTCTATGTCCTTCTGCAGTCGATTGGTATCATCCTCACTGTTTGCCACACCCCTAACGTTGGTGTCATTGGCAAATTTAGAAATTCTACTCTGTATTCCAATATCCAGGTCAGTTTATATATCAAAAAAAGCAGTGGTCCCAGCACTGACCCTTGGGGAACACCGCTGTCTACCATCCTCCAGTCTGAAAAACAGCCATTTACCACAACTCACTGTTTTCTCTCCTTAAGCCAATTCCTTATCCCAGCTGCCACTGACCCATCTATTCCATGAGCCTCAATTTTGTTAACCAGCCATCTATGTGGTACTTAGTCAAACGCCTTCCTAAAATCCATGTAGACAACATCCATTGCATTCCCTTCCTCAATCCTCCCTGTTACTTCATCAAAAAATTCAATTAGATTAGTCAAACACAATCTGTCTTTTACAAATCCGTGTTGGCTCTCCTTAATTAGCTTAAACCTCTCCAAGTGAAACATAGAAACATAGAAAAGTAGGAGCAGGAGTAGGCCATTTGGCCCTTCGAGCCTGCTCCACCATTCAATATGATCATGGCTGATCCTCTATCTCAATACCATATTCCCACTCTATCCCCATACCCCTTGATGCCTTTTGTGTCTAGAAATCTATCTATCTCCTTCTTAAATATATTAGGCTGTATATTCCGATCCCTATGGGTGTGCACGTGTTGTGTACACACCCGTAGGGACATCGGAAATGCCTGATTTAGGCATGCCAAGCGCATGCGCTGAAAACCGGCATTTCCGATCTGTCAAGAATGCTCTTGACAGATCGGATGCCTGCCCTAGAGAAGGGCCTCTACGGGTGGATAGTTTTGCTTTCTGGAGAACCTCCGCCCGCAGAAAACCCTTAGAAATCTTACATCTGGTAAAAGCAGGTGTAAGGCCTGCTTTTACCAGCATAACATTTGAAAAAAGTAAACAAACAAAAAAAATTTTTTTTCACTCATCTATCATTTAAAAATACTTTAAAAAAGTAAGTTTATTTTTAGCCCTGTAAAAAACCAGAATAATTTTTTCCAAAAAATTTAATTTTTGTTTAAAGTATTTAATTTATTGTAATTTCAACTCATTTTAAAATTGTGATTTAAAAAAAAAATTATTTAATGTTTTACAGTGTTTTTGGGGTGATCTCCATTCATATATTTGACAGGTCTATCTGTGAAGTGTATGAAGGGAGATTCCCTTCTCCTATTGGTTCCCCATGGCCCATGTGATCCCAGCGACGCTTACGAACCGCATGTGTCCCTGGGATACGTGGGCCCTGCACATTTCTAGTTGGAGAGGCCCAGGAATGAAAGTATACGCACCTCGGGAGACCTCTGGTAAGTCCATAGATTTTTTCCAGATCGGAAGCCTCCGCACACAGGAAGCCTCTGATCGGAAAATACCGCCCAGTGACTTGGCCTCCACAGCCTTCTGTGGTAGAGAATTCCACAGGTTCACCACCCTCTGAGTGAAGACATTTCTCCTCATCTCAGTCCTAAATGTCCTACCCCATATCCTGAGACTGTGACCCCTTGTTCTAGACCCCCCAGCCAGGGGAAACATCCTCCCTGCATCCAGTCTGTCTAGCCCTGTCAGAATTTTATATGTTTCAATAAGATCCCCTCTCACTCTTCTAAATTCTAGTGAATACAGGTCTAGTCAACCCAATCTCTCCTCATACGACAGTCCTGCCATCCCAGGAATCAGTCTGGTGAACCTTCACTGCTCTCCCTCTATGGCAGGTATATCCTTTTTTAGGTAAGGAGACCAAAACTGCACACAGTACTCCAGGTGTGCCCGTTAATGTTTTCCTTGATTATTGTTTCTAAAACTTTACCCACCACTGATGTTAAACTGGCCGGCCTGTAGTTACTGGGATTGTCCTTACACCCTTTCTTGAACAATGGTGTCACATTTGCCACTTTCCAATCCTCGGGCACCTCCCCCGCATCTAGGGAAGATTGGAAAATTATGGCAGGCGCTTCCGCTATCTCCTCCCCCAATTCCCTTAGCAACCTGGGATGCAAGCCATCTGGGCCAGGTGACTTATCCACTCTAAGCATACACAGACTTTTTAGTACATCCTGTCTATCAATTTTCACCCTTACATTGATTTTACCTTTTCCACTTTTGCCGATATTTTGTCAACATCCACCTCCTTAGTAAACCCCGATACAAAGTACTCATTGAGTATTCTAGCCTTGCCCTGCGCCTCTAAGCATATATCACCATCTTTGTCCCTAATAGGCCCTACCCCGCCTCTTACTACCCGTTTACATGCCGGTAGAAGATTTTTGGGTTCCCTTTTATGTTAACCACCATTCTACTCTCATATTCTCTCTTTGCCAATCTTATTTTCAACTTCACTTCCCCTTTCAACTTATTGTATTTGGTCTGGTTCTCCCTTGAAGAATTCACCTGACATGCATCATACATCCTCTTTTTTTGTTTCATCATCTTCTCTATCTCCCTCGTCATCCAAGGAGCCCTTGCTTTGGTTCCCTTACACTTCCCTCTTATTGGAATGTACCTAGCTTGTACTTGGAACATCTCCTCCTTAAAGATCACCCATTGTTCCGTTACAGTTTTTCCTGTCAGGCTTTGGTTGCATTTTACCCCGGCTAGATCCTTTTACATCCCATTGAAGTTAGCCCCTATTCCAGTTTAGAAGTTACACTCTATATTGTTCCTTGCTTCTCTCCATTGCTAATCTAAATCTTATGATACGATGATCACTCATACCCAAGTGTTCTCCCACAGACACTTGGTCGACCTGGCCCAGCACCAAATCCAGCAATGCCTCCTTCCTAGTTGGGCCAAGAACATACTGGTCAAGGAAATTCTCCTGAACACATTTCAGAAATTCCTCCCCCTCCTTTCCCTTTACCTTAGCATTATCCCAATTGATATTTGGGTAATTAAAGTCCCCCACTATCACCACTCTATAGCTCTTGCATATCTCTGCAATTTCCCTGCAGGTTTGCCCCTCTACCTCTCTCTCACTATTTGGAGGCATATAGAATACCCCCAATAGCGTGATCATACCCTTTTTGCTCCTCAACTCTAACCAAACAGATTATGTCCTTGTCCCCTCAAGAACATCTTCTCTTTCCAACACTACAATGTCATCCCTAATCAGCACTGCCACCCCACCTCCCTTTTTTCCTTCCCTTTCTTTTCTGAACACCTTGTACCCTTGAATATTAAGTGCCCAGTCCTCACCGCTTTTAAACCACGTTTCTGTTATTGCCACAACATCCTATTGCCACATGGTTAATTGTGCTTGTAGCTCACCAACCTTATTCACCACACTTTGTGCGTTTATGTACATGCATTCTAAACCCATTTTTTAATTTTTCATAATCTTTCTTAGTCTGCTCCTATCTAATATGGTATTACTTCCGCCTCTAATACTTCTTTCTTCTCTAGTACTATCCAACACATTCACTCTTATGCACCTTATTCCTCCTTTCTACTCCTTTATGCTGGTGCCCATCCCCTGCCAAGTTAGTTTAAACCTCCCCAACAGCACTAGCAAACCTCCCCGTGAGAATATTGGTCCCGGCTCCACTGAGGTGTAACCCGTCTGCCTTGTTCAGGTCCCACCTTCCCCAGAAACAGTCCCAATGCCTCAGGAATCTAAAGCCCTCCCTCCTGCACCATCTCTCCAGCCAGACATTCATCTGTTCTATCCTCCTATTCCTGTACTCACTAGCAGGTGGCACCAGGAGTAATCCAGAGATTACTACCTTCTTTTTAATCTCTTTCCTAGCTCCCTATAGTCTGCCTGCAGGACCTCATCCCTCTTTCTGCCTATGTCGTTGGTACCGATGTGGACAATGACCTCTGGCTGTTCACCCTCCCCCCTCAGAGTGTCCTGCAGCTGCTCAGTGACATCCTTGACCCTGGCACCAGGGAGGCAACATACCATCCTGGAGTCACACCTACGGCTGAATAAACGCCTATCTGTTCCCCTAACTAATGAATCTCCTATCACTATTGCCCTTCCACTCTTCTTCCTCCACCCCTGTGCAGCTGGGCCACCCATGGTGCCGTGGCCTTAGCTCTGGCTGCTCTCCCCAGGGCAACCATCACCCCCACCAATTTCCAGAACTGTGAACCGATTAGCGAGCGAGATGTACTCTGGGGATTTCTGCCCTATCTGCCTGGCCCTCCTTCACTGTCTGGTGGTCACCCATTCCCTCTCTGCCTGCACATTCTGAGGCTGTGGGGTGACCACCTCTAGAAACATGCTATCCATGTAATGCTCAGCCTCGTGGATGCAGTGCAGTGACTCCAGCTGCCGCTCAAGCTCCAAAACCCTGAGCTGGAGTTGCTGCAGTTGGAGACACGAGGGGATAGTAAAAACATGGCAGGGGGTGAGATTGGAAGGAGGGATGGGGTCAGAGGAAAGTGAAGCAGAAGAAGATTGCTGGGCTTCACTCTCTAAAGGGGGGTGGGGGAAATTGATCATCGTCCGCTTTGGCCTCCCCAGTCCCTGTCCTTGAAGCTGTGCTGAAAGGATTATTACTAGTCCTAGCCCCTTTAGGGCTACCCCAGATCAGGCGTATTCCCCAGACGTTCACTTTCAACTAAAGTTTGAGGCAGCCGAATCCTAAAGATGCTTAATTGGTTCTAAAGGTCCAGACTATCTCTCCCTAAAGGAAAGGAACAACCTGAAGCTATTACTGTCCTCCAGATAGCACTTTAAATAAGTTTAGCTAGACTGTAACAATCCAGATATTATGAGGGTCCAGAAAACTCCCCCAGAATTCTGCAACTCCTCACCAAAGAGCGTACAGAGATTGAGTTCGCGAGTTTGATACAGAAGTACTATGTGAGACAATTCTAAAAATATATAGATTTATTAAAGAACCAACATGTAATTTACAGTTGGCGATTCAATCGCAACATTAACAGTTCCAAATACAAAAATCTTACAATTCTATTCTCAGAGATCCTTATTCTCAAATCTTAGCTTCTCTAGTTTTACAGTTCTTAGTTTATTCCAGGATATCCACCAAAATCAAATACAATACCTCGAAACCCGAGATACAAAGAGTTGAAGACTTACAGAGCTTGCCTCTGAAGCCTGAGAATTGCTTTGCTCCTTTACAGCGAATCTGTCTTCCCATTTGAAAGTTCAATTTTTATACCCTTTCTCAGTGGTATTTCCTTTGACGTTTTCTGCTGATGTAAGCTAATTATCTCTAGTCATTTTTCTGTTGACCCCTGCTATTTTTACAGTTAGATCAGCTTGTAGCATTAAGAATTATGTCTCTACCCTTAGGTGTTCAAAGCTGATCATCAAAAATGGTGTGGAGCAGGTGCATCTATTTGATATCATTCTTATCAAGGTCTTCTATTTGTGTCTTTTTACAACGTGTAAATTAAAAACACCTCAACCGGGTGCACCAATGTCTTCTTAGTTACCTCAACTGGTTGTAACTCAGACTCATGTCTCCCGTGTTTCATTTGATGTCATTTTCATGAAGGCATATGTTTCTTAATCTTCCTGTGTTTCTTTCTGAAGTGTTGGTTTAAGACACCTTAACAGGGTATACCATTGTGTTCTTTCCAAGGCTTCAGACTTTCAGGAACCTCCAACCTCCTGTTTCAATAAGGCTATTGATTCTGTGTCAACAACTTATCTTATCTCAATAGCCTGTATGCTGTTTACAGCTTCCCCATTGTTAGGTTTTTAGATTTTCAAGCCCAGTTTATCATGTTTTAATAAAGTCAGAATTTTTTTTATAGAATGGTGTATTTTTCTGAATAGATATATTGCTTATTCCTTCACAGTGCCCATATTCCCACTCCAGGTTAAACTCGGGGGCTGATATCTCATTGGTGCTTTAAATAAGCCATCAGTTATAATTTTTCCTGTGTGCAGACATTGGGCCATCCTGATGAGGTTCATTGGGATGTCATTGCTGCAGCTGCATGTTACATAGGATTACATAGCCATTCAGCCCAACTAGTCTTTGCCGGTCTTTATGCTCCACACGAGCCTCCTCCCGTCTTTCCTCATCTAACCCTAGCAGCATAACCCTCTATTCCCTTCTCCCTCATGCTTATCTAAGCACCCCTTAAATGCATCTATACTACTCGCTTCAACCACTCCCTGTGGTAGCGAGTTCCACATTCTCACCACTCTTTGGGTAAAGAAGTTTCTTCTGAATTCCCTATTTGATTTCTTGGTGACTATCTTATATTGATGGCCTCTAGTTTTGCTCTTCCCCACAAGTGGAAACATCCTCTCTGTATCTACTCTGTCAAAACATTTCATGATTTTAAAGACCTCTATTAGGTCACCCCTCAGCCTTCTCTTTTCAAGAGAAAAGAGAGCCAGCCTGTTCATCCTTTCCTGATAGGTGTACCCTCACATTTCTGGTATCATCCTTCTAAATCTTCTCTGCACCCTCTCCAGTGCCTCTATAACCTTTTTATAATATGGCGACCAGAATTGCACACAGTACTCCAATTGTGGTCTAACTAAGGTTCGATACAAGTTTAACATAACATGAATGTCTGGTTTCACTTTTGCGAGCAAGGTGGGAGTCTCATGATTAGGTGACTATTATCAGACAAAGCTCCTTTCAAATTTTAAAATGACTTTCAGCTTAGACCAGGGCTGGGAATTCCCTTGGAGCTGCTTCTGCTCCACCGACCGTATCTGCCAGGAATATGATGAAGACCATGTTTATACGTGAAAACAGGGTTTCTGCCACACTTCTGACAAAGTTACGGTGCCACAGTGGGAGCAGCTCTGAGGGAATTCCTGGCCCTAGCTAATTTTTCTCAGTTTTTACGTGTGTCATTTTCTGCAGCACCATTCACTTATGTGCTCCATTCCGTTGAAACCTTCTTTGTAAGATATTACAAAATTAAGTTCTACAGATTACCAAACTTTGATTAACATTGCCAATTTTTAATAAAAGTACCAGTGAAATTTAAATAATCCTCCATGAATGATGAGTATGCAAAATCTCAATCCCCAGTAAGTCCAAACATTTAGGGTTAAACCTTCTGAGGCCCTACCCCATCGATGGGGTCTTGCACGCAGTGAGCAACTTATTGGGAAATCGCACTTGCACTACCTGTGATTCTCCAAAAGATGGTAAATCGCAGGCAATGCAACCTGCTGAGTGAGGCATGGGAAAGTTTGCCCAAAATTAAGACTCTTAGGGGGAGAAATTCGGTATTGCCTCATTTGGGGTGCTATTATCGGCAGGGCGCAAAGTTTAGCGCCCAGCACTAATTATCGCCTCTGACTGCAAACTTGGCCTCTATCACCCCTGGAGGTGATTTGAGCGCTAAATCAGGCGCTACACACCTGTCTTAAGGCGCTAACGTCGAGGAGCGAGGCGCTACCTCAGAGCGTTACCGAAGCTCAGATGATGTCAGTTAGCAATGGAACACAGACAGGCTGGCACCGTCCAGTTCTTAAAGGGGAGGGGCCATCTTTCTGGCCAGCCACACCCTGCTCATTGCAGCTTGAATCTCGGCCTGGAGAGACCTCAAAAGAAATTGTGTTGGATGCACTAATGGATACGCCCAGGGAAAGAGCTTGGAGCTTAGGAGCCTCAAAAGTGGTGCTGAGGGCCAAAACTCCTTAGGACAGTGTTAAATCTTTCCAGGTGTCTCTCTCCCCCTCTTAACATGCGTGTACCAAAAATTTTGCCAACAAAAAAAGGCCACCTTTAAATAGCGCACCCCCAGCCCCTTCCCGACTACAAAATGTTCCCCTCTACCTGTCATTGCGAGTGGCAGGTGGAAAGGTAGGGGGCACCACTCAATATCCAGTCCGGGGCGCTACTGGGGCGTTGCTCGCTCGAGTGACATCACAATCTGCGGGCACAGGCAATCGTGGTGGTAGTGCTTAACGCCGCCACAAAATGTCTGGTCAATTTCGTGAGCGGCGCAAATATCACCGTGCTCAGGCGCTAGTTGCTTTGCGCCCTGTTACTTAGGGCGCTAACGGGAGGCGCTAATCAACTGAATTTTCCCCCCTTAATCTTAGGTTTTCTGATATTATTTGTACCAAAAACAGGTATTGGCAGGTTTTAGATAGACTGACAAAATAAACAAAAGTGATTAAGAAATGGTTAAAATACATCCACCTTAATATTACTGTATTTTTTCCATGGTCTAGGATATTTCCCACCACTGAGCAACTCAGGATGCCCATTTCAAATGGGCAGGCTTTGCATCAGGTGTCCTGCATGCCAGAATGGCAGGAAAAAGCATGCAGGACTGACATATCCCCCATTTGATATTTAAATGAAGCAACCGTCTGTTTGACGTCTCCATTTCTACTGGTTCCGCCGACTGGAAAATACATCAGGACGCAGGCTGGGACTTCCGCCCATTTTCCGATACTGGCCATCTGATTTACACCATAAAAACAGAAAGGATGGAATCAAAAAAAGTCCAGCTTTACACTGTAGCTGCTGGATTCTATTAAACTGAATGTTCCTATCAGTCCTTGGACTGTGTTGATGTAAGTGCAGGACGGAAGACTAAACATACATACTTTTTTTGGGCACACATAACATCATAATGGTTCTTGAATGGAGGTGGTTAACATTGTTCAATGGGTCTGGGACATCGCAGAACTCAGTCTTTGCCTTGGTTCCTCCATCCAAGGAGGTCTGTTGTGCAAAAACCAGAAAGCTTGTGCAAACCAAGCTGTTTACTGGTCATTGTCATATGAATCTATTTTGGAAATCAAAGGAGTCATCCCAAGTATTTTTATGTAGCTCTCAGTGTATTAGGGTATTTGAAACTTGGAATAAATAGTCATCATTTGTATCAGGACCTTTACATTAGAACATGATAGCTATTTATTATTGTATTTAATACAGCCATAGAGTGTCGCTGTTTCAGTTGAATTCCCGGATCAATGGTAATATGCCAAAGCTCCCAATAGTAACTCATATTTCAGAATAACACTGCTCCAATCAATTGGTTTTTCTACCATTCTTAAGATTAAAACACCTGTCTGTGTATATTGAAGTTAGCTGAATATATCTTACTTGTTACTGATGTCCTTATCTTTAACTTTTCTGTCTCTTGCACTTCTTCTAGATTACTACTTGCAATTGCAACTAAATAACAATCCAAACATCTAAAATTAATATTAAAAAAATAAATGATTTGCAGCAGTGAAGACAAAGAGTCAGGACATAATATATTGTAATGAATGCACTGCTCCCAGAAGGCCACACTAATAAAATATCTCTACCTTTGAAATGAATCAAAGCAAAATTAGGTTTTGTGACAACTTTATATCCCCAAAAAGTAGAGATTGTAGAAGAACTCTTTTTTCCAACAAAAAGTACCAATTATTCAATAAATGCTCAGGTGATTATGGTTTTTAGGGTGGGGGATTAGTGAGATAGGCTCCCTCAGTGACAAATTAGTTGATGTCGATGTCAAGTCATTCTCAGAACAGCCTTTGACACTACACCCTTTTGCCAATGTGGAGACACTGTTCATTGAGTGCCAGCCCAATGCAAATGAGGCCTGGTGCATCAACACAGGCTCCTGGATTCTGCTTGGGGAATTTTTTTAATGGCTTATTTATTAATTTTGATTTCTTGGGTCACACACCTTCTCTGTGTGAGTGGGCAAGCATGGGACATAATTTCAGCCTTGTGCTTGATGTAACCTATAGTAGTTTTTTGGCTCAGGGTAACTTGTCTGCCAAAGTTCTCTTGCTCCATTTGAGTGCCTGGGCTCTGCTTATTGCCTCCAATAATGATGCAGCCAAGAAAGGAAATTCAGAGGAATTGTGAGTCCAAACCAATGTCTTATGTAGTGTATGTACCCGTCTACCTTTAAGAGAACTATTGTATGTAACCGTTCACCTTTAAGAGAACTACTTTAGGTGTGGCACTACTTGTTTGGCTTCTGTATACTGTAATACCGACGGTGACCACACCGGTATATAAGTGTTGTGGCATGATTCCTTGGGCAGATTCGCCCTGACCTTCGAATAGTAAAGACCTGTTTGTTTGTTATTCCTGAAGTCTGTGTCGTTATTAACTGTACAACCCACAGACTTTACATCTTAGCACACTTACATTTTTGCAATAGAAACATGACTGTAAAGTGTGAGATTTACATTAGCCACATTTTGTTTGTATACGCTGCAAAAAAATACTAACTGCACATGTTGCAGTGATACTGTTGTCCTGTCATTGGCTTTTCCCCATTATGGCAAACAGTCGAACCCATCAGTATGAGCAGCCGTATATAGGACTCCTGAGTAGAAGTAATTGCACCCATGGTTGAATTCCTTTTTCTTCTGTAGTAAGAGTCTCTCCATCATATTTTGTAGCTTGCCAAAAAATTTAGTAGCCTTCGCCAAATACTAAATTTGATTCTGTTTTTATTATAAGTCCAGAAATGATTCAGTTACAAACAGGCAAGAGGGAACAGATAAATTGGAGATAAAAAGAAACTTGGAAACATTTGACTGTATGTGGTCAGATAAATGAGAGGGAAAAAGAAATCCTGTGGTGAGAGACACTAAAGCCATGGAATTTATTTAGCAGCAGCTCTTGGAACATATGAAGCTGCTTTACAAGCTCATATAACAGGTTCACCTGGGCTAAAAGACATGGGGTGGCAACTGTCATCATTTTGACTTGTAAGCGGATTAAAAAAACAAGGGTAAATTGGTTGAAACTGAACAGAAATCAAGGTGGAGAACCGCCACATCAATTCACCACCCATTTAGCGTCCCGTGCAATGTTCCGTGACATTTTATTCTGGCACCGGTGGCAACTGCCAGATTGATAGTTTACATATGGTCATTTAGGCCACAATGCGGAACATCTTTCATGGAATTTCACAGCAGTCCTCCTGGGGTGTCACTTTTCGGTTGACTTGCTCATATAAAATAGGCTTCCAGAGTTGCTGGGACTTCAGCTGTTGATGGAAGTGATTTTAAAGAATCTGCCTGAAGACTGGAAGGAGAATTGACACTTCACTTCTTAAAATTATTTTTTTATAACATCTTGTTGACACTTAGGTATTTGAGTATGCCTTGTTGCAACTATTGGCTTAGTTCCATTTTTCCCTAACTTCATTAATGGTACTAGAATTAGTTTCCCCATGGGAATCTTCCTGTACTTGTATTTTTTGGAGGAAGAGCGGGACCAACAGAGGGATACAAGGTGGGCTAGGCTGCACCAGAGAGGTTATGGCCCACCTTACACCCTAAATTATAGCCAGAATGTGTATATACCTCCAACTGTCAAAAGAACAGGGCTCACACTCAGTAGTGCCACATGCTGCAAGATGACCTGAAGCAAAACTGATTCACAGGCACAGAGACAGTAGCGCTGAAGGTCACAACAGCCCTTAACTTTTCTTCTGGATCAGTCTAAGTGCTACAGGCAAGATCAACCATATTGGTCAATCCATACTATGTAGATGTGTAAAGCAAGTGATGGATGCCCTGTTTGCTTGAGCACATAATTTCATCTCCTTCCCCATGGACATTAGGGGTAGATTTTCCCGAAGCTGTCGGGAAGAAGGCGGGACTACAACTTTCGGGTTTTTGACCCGCCTACATCGACGTCCGGCCAATCCGCGTGATTTTCCCTTGATTGACCTTGTTGAACCCACCCAGTGGGCTCAGCAGGCCAATTAAGGGCCACCCGGCAACAGGTGACGTCACAGACTGCAATTTCATCTGTCGAGAGTTCTTGACAGATGAAATATCAGTGTTTCACAGCTGTTTGAAGCTGTGAAACACTGACAGTCTGAGTTCTAAGCTGAGTCCTTCTGCACAGACTCAGTTAGAACTGTCAGCAGCACTCAAAGCTGAAGGCTGTCACTTTTGACAGATCGCAGCCGTTCAGCTTTAAGTGCCGGCTGAATGATGGGCTCCCGACGGCTACAGGAAGAAAGGCTGTTAAGATAAGTACAGGTAAGTAAAAGTTCTTTACACACTTTAGACACACCAAACACACTTACCTTTGCATTCATGCACCCATCACTCACCTGAGCACCGACATCGTGACCCCTCCAACTCCTTCAACCCGACGGCCCGCCTGCTCGAACCTGGCGTGGTTTGGAGCCGTCGGGAATCCCACACGAAACCCCTCAAAATAGGGATTAGGCTAAAAGCTGCCTGTTAACTACCTATTAATAGGCAGTTAATTGGCACTAATCCCTTCCCGCCTGGTTTCGGTGGGTCCCAGCGCGGGGCGGGTACCCGCCGCCCCTGAAAGTTGCGTGGGGCGGGGTTTTGGGCGGGATGGTGTCGGGACCCCCGAATTCGGGATTTCCCCCCCCCCCCCACACGCCTGAAACCCCACCTGACAGCTCCAGGAAAATCTAGCCCTCAGTAGCAGCATGAGAGAGTTGTACAATTTTGCCAAATTGCAGCATTCCCAAAGGTCCAAAGGTTTATAAATTGCACCCATGTTGCCCTATGTGTTTGATTGCATAATACCATCACCTACATGAATTGGAAAGGATTCCATTCTCTGAATGTGGAGCTCATTTGCAAACATTATGATTATGTAAGTAAGTCAATGCACATAATGCCTTAATTTACAGCAGTTTATGATCCTAGCAACATCTGATCTTAGAAGGCAAGCCTTAAAACTATCTTCTGAAGCTAAGGCTCATCACACCTCTGTGGTATCGCAGGACACCAGTTGGACACAAATTTAAATACCCAAGAAATCATCAAGCACATCATTGGAATGTTGCTGAAAAGATGTCCTGAAACACAGCCTCGCTAAGGTTTCAAGGATTGTGGTAGTGTTCTGCATACTGCACGACTTCTCGCTGTGAAAAGGTATCATAAAAAAGTTGGAGGAGAAAGGCTTAGGCACAGTAAGAGAACAACCAAGAAAACCTGGAGGAACCTGATGAGACAATGGAATAGAATCCAATGCCAGTTGCAGGAAAATTTGGCAAGCCCTGATACAGGAGACCTTCTAACTTGAAAATGGGCCAACTGCATGAACAGTGCTGTCTACGTCTTTTCCATGACCTCCCCCAATATACCTTCCCCTACAGTGCTTTAAATCTCCCATTCCTTACATTGAATGGAAAAGACTGGCAAGCCTTTGCAAGAACACTCAATGCACACACAACTTCAGGCTTCCCTGATTTTTAATAATCAAACATGTCATGCAGCAAAGCAATAAGATGGAAGTCTTCCATTCACTCACATGATTTGGCTGTTGGACTGGGCACTTCAGTAACACACATCTTCTCTCAGAATCCTCTGTGCAACATATATTCCCTTCCCATCTACTGGCAGAGGGTCATGCATAACAGGTGGAAGCACATGTAGACAGGAGGGGAGAACCTCATCTAAGCTTATTGATCCCTTATGAGGAGAGGGCACTAGTGATCCTGGGCCTGGAGACAATAGAGGGAGCGGAGGAGGGAGAAACTGGAAGCCTTCCCCAAGTTCATATCTAGTATTATCCCTCGTACTTCAATCTTTATCTCCTTACTCACCCACTCACTCATTCATTTACTCCCTCACAAGCAGTACTAGAATATCCTGCCTTGTAAGCTTTATTTCAAAAGTTGTTTTACTGTTAGCACTTTAATATTGCACGGATGATGGAGGCATATTTCAGGGTGAGCACCATCTGTATGACTTATCCAGCCCACTCAAATAACTCTGGATACCCAACTGTCTGAGGTTGCCTGGAGCATTATGGTGTAGGTCAATAAATATGTTCCCAGACCTCACACTTCTAATTGCTTTACATCTTGCAATGTGAGATTTTGGACAGAATAGGTCCACATTACAGGCATGCACACACCTTAACATGAACTATTTATTTAACTTTAGTTTCATGCTGAATTTCACCACATCAAATGGGCTCATTGGGAATCCTGGGGCCTGTTCAAGTAGACTTCTTAAAAGGAAACTGTTGTTTGCGTTGCTGTCAAAAGTGTGGTTTTTGTGTTTGAAGATATATTTTGCTAACTGCTTTTGCTACGTAGTATGTCACTTTTGCCATTTTGTTCCCCAATACTTCATTATTTTTGGTTGCTGCTGTCATTTAAATAGCACCATACAAAGTGGTGAAGATGGGATACCTTTTGGAGGTTTACATAATGCTACATTATTTGGATGCGGAAGATGAGTTCACGAGGGGACAACAAATACAGGTGCACCAACACTTGAGGCATTTTGTCCGCACCTGTCACTACCCTCAGAGCCTGCATTTATACAACCCTCTACACATCCTATGTACATGTCAGAGGAGATCTGTCTTCACTGCTTCTATTTCACAAGACATGTCATTGCAGAGTTGTGCCATCTGCTGCAGAAGCATCTGGAACAGGAATGGCTCTTCCCTTAGAAGTGAAGTTTACTAGAGCATGATATTTTCATGCTACCAGATGCTTCAAAGCCCCACAGGGGACATCTGCTACTTCAAGCAATCCACAGTGCACACATGTATCAAGAAAGTGACGAACGTTGTGTTTGTAAGGGGGCAAGGCCGCCATAAGGAGGCATCAGCCAGACAGGACACAGAGTTTTCACCAAGTGGCATGATTCCTTTGTGTGCCAGTTGGCCTAGATGGCACTTATGTGGGAGTTGGCTTCTTCATAGCTACCTCATGGCTTACATTTTTTTAAATTATTCATTTATGGGATGTGGGCATCGCTGGCAAGGCCAGCAATTATTGCCCATTCCTAATTGCCCTTGAGAAGATGGTGATGAGCCGCCTTCTTGAACCATAGAATCATAGAAACATAGAATCATAGAAAGTTACAGCATGGAAGGAGGCCATTTTGGCCCATCACGTCCGTGCCGGCCAACAAAGAGCTATCCAGCCTAATCCCACTTCCCAGCTCTTGGTCCATAGCCTGCAGGTTAGAGCATCACAAGTGCACATCCAAGTACTTTTTAAATGTGGTTAGGGTTCCTGCCTCTACCACCCTTTCAGGCAGTGAGTTTCAGACCCCCACAACCCTCTGGGTGAAGACATTTCCCCTCAAATCCCCTTTAAACCTTCCACCAATTATTTTAATCTGTGCCCCCTGGTTTTTGACCCCTCTGCTAAGGGAAATAGGTACTTTCTATCCACTTTATCTATGCCCCTCATAACTGTATACACCTCAATAAGGTCTCCCCTCAGCCTCCTCTGTTCCAAGGAAAACAGACCCAGCCTAGCCAGTCTTTCCTCATAGCTAAGATTCTCTACTCCCAGCAACATCCTTGTAAATCTCCTCTGTACCCTCTCTAGTGCAATCACATCTTTCCTGTAATGTGGTGACCAGAACTGCACGCAGTACTCTAGCTGAGGCCTAACTAGCGTTTTATACAGTTGAAGCATAACCCCCCTGCTCTTGTATTCTATGCCACGGCTAATAAAGGCAAGCATTCCGTATGCCTTCTTAACACCTTATCTACTTGGCCTGCTACCTTCAGGGACCTGTGGACATGCACTCCAAGGTCCCTTTGTTCCTCTACATTACTCAGTGTCCTACCATTTAATGTGTATTCCCTTTCCTTGTAAGCCCTCCCCAAATGCATTACCTCACACTTCTCCGGATTGAATTCCATTTTGCCACTGTTCTGCCCACCTGACCAATTTATTGAAATCTTCCTGCAGTCTGCAGCTTCCTTCTTCAGTATCAACCACACAGCTTATTTTAGTATCATCTGCAAACTTCTTAATCATACCCCCTATATTCAAGTCAAGATCATTGATATATACCACAAAAAGAACCGCTGCAGTCCGTGTGGTGAAGGTACTCCCACAGTGCTGTTAGGTAGGGAGTTCCAGGATTTTCACCCAGCGACGATGAAGGAACGGCGACAAGTCAGGATGGTGTGTGACTTGGAGGTGGTGGTGTTCCTATGCGCCTGCTGCTCTTGTCCTTCTAGGTGGAAGAGGTCGCGGGTTTGGGAGGTGCTGCCGAAGAAGCCTTGGCGAGAAGCATGAAGAGAAATGGTTTGCACTAAAGCAATGTTCAGGTGGTAGCTGACCACAGAAACATCATCATGTGTGTCAATTTCACTGACACTTGAGGCATTGGGCTTGAATTTCCAAGCCCCGAGGAGGTAGGTTTGGAGGCGGGATTGGTGGGAAAATTGCAGAATCGGGGGGCAGGAACCCATCCTGCCCCCAACCCGCCTCCGTGCCAATGTCCCAGGAGGCGGGTATCCGACCTGTGCTGGGAGCCGCCTCCCCGAGGCGGGAAGGGGATTAGTGCCAATTAATTGCCTGTTGACAGGTAGTTAACAGGCAGTTTTTTGCCTAATCCCTATTTTTAGCCCTGAAGTGCGGGCTTCCTGATGGCTCCGAACCACGCCAAGTTAGCGAGCTGGACCGTCGGTCTGAAGGGGTTGGAGGGGTCGAGATGTCCGTTGTGCAGGTGAATGATGGGTGCATGTTTGCAGAGGTAAGTGTGTGAGGTAAGTGTAAAGTGTTTTAATAAGTTTTACTTACCTTTACTTTCTCCTGCAGGCTTCCTCCCTTCCGTTCTCGGGAGTCCCTCAGCTCACTGGCACAGAAAGCAGAATGGCCGCTGAACTGTCAAAAGCTGCAGCCTCTGCTTTCTGGTCTGGAGAGCTCGCTAACTGAGTCTGAGTAGAAGGACTCAAGTTAGAAGACAGATTGTCAGTGATTGACAGCTTCACAGAGCTGTCAAACGCTGATTTTTCATCTGTCAAAAACTCTTGACAGATGAAATGTCAATTGCTGACATCACCAGTAACCAGGTGACCCTTAATTGGCCTGCTCAGCCCGCTGGGCGGGCTTAATGAGGTCAATCAAGGGAAAATAGCATGGGTTGGCCACAAGTCGATGGAGGCGGGACTACAACCCAAAAAGTGGGAGTCCCACCTCCAAAAGCTCCCCATTGACAAAATCCAGTCCATTTTGTCTGCACCTGTCACTACTCCCAGAGCCCAGATTTATGCCTCCCTCTACACAAAGCTGAACATGTCAGAGGCGACATTTCTTCACAGCCTCTGTTTCACTAGACAGCTTGTTACAGAGTTAATAACTAGGAAGTGGCAATGGTTCCTTACTTGAAGGAGAGAAAACATTGGGGGGATGGGACTTATTAGACCAGGGCTAACCTGTGTATCCATGACTGCTGACCTTAGTGACAAATGCTCTTACTGCAGCATTGGACTGGAAGCCTGGATCCTTGAGTGCCATCTGCAGCAATAAGAAAAGTTCCCAGTCTAGCTTTGACCTAATTAAAGTATTTGTGCAAAAGGATTGTGTACAATACTTGAAATGGTACCTTCCAGAGGGCATGGGAGTTCCCAACTTAGGATTGTGCCATGCTTAATGGGCCCCACAAGAAATGTGTGTAACAATGAGGAGCATTCACCTTCACCTTCTGCCTTGTACCAGTTGACTTGCTTATTTGCAGTCAGGTACAAGACACCTGGGCCAGAACACTGACTGATCAATGACGTCCCTCCATGCAGCTATGATTTTACTGGAGGATGCTCTTTAGCTGCAAATAGGGCTATCCCCTTTTTATGTACCTTCTGCAACATGAGCTCCAACTCATCGGCATCAAAGGGAGTGTCGCCCACATGTGCCCATTGTATCATGGTGACCACTTTTCTGCTGCCACTAAAACTTACCTTTTAAAAGTGAGTGGCAGCATTTTAAAAGCTGCCGGAGTTTCACCCCCCCAGCAACAGGCCAAAGCTCTCTGAGCAACCTTTGCATGTGCCAGTGATGTACCAGCAGAAAAGGTGCCAATAAATAGAAAAAGCAGATATTTGAGACAAGTACTGAACAGACAGCTCAATGTGTCTGACTAGACCTACCATCCAGGGGCTGTTTCATACAGAGTAACTGCAGTACTGTTCAGGTGCTGAGAATGCATATGGAGCATGACCTAATTCAAATTTTTAATGATCCTAGTGCACATTTGGTGTGCAGACCTGCACTTCCCCACCATACTACCTTGTACTACGGACACCCAGCATTACATTACTGGCCCCAGAGCTACAGTGAAGGTGCAGCGAAGTTTGTCATAACTCAAACTGTAGTACACCCAACATTCCATCACTTATTTTGTGAAAGTTTGTTACAAAAATTGTGGGATTTTCCTTAATTTCTTGAGATGTTGCAGGCTATTCTGGATATGTATTGCTAAATGTGACTGCTAAATTGTTTTAAAATTGTTTATACAGTTGTCACAATGACACAGAGGTACCCTTTTCTTCGCCCCCACCCCAACCTCACCAGTTCATGGAAGCTCTCTTCTTTATCCCTTTCATACCCCAGTTCTGCTAGCACCCTGCCCCCGGGAAATGTCTTGCCTGTGCTTAGTGATTCCTACAGGCTGAGACCAAGAACTCATTTTCTGTGGAATCACCATCGCTCCCGGCTCTTGTCTGGTGTGCTGCTGCTGCTGCTCCTGGGGATGAAGTGCAAAACTATGTTGAGAATTCACAGTAGTATCCCATTCCTGGAGCAGAAGCATCAGATGGGAGCCAAAATTGGCACTGATATTTATCCGCAAAGGCAGATAATTGGACACTGACCTCAAAATGCTGACTGCATAAAAAGCAGCTGGTTGGCGTGTATACCTGTTGGCTGCTTTTACTGTTTGGGAAAAGTGTCCCTTTTGCTGTTGCGAAAAATGAAAAAATGCACCAGGATTTGGTTACAAACCTAATTACACAGAAGGTGGAGAAGTTCCAGTTGTTTTGATGATTAGAAATAGTGTCAGTAGCAATGTTACAACGTCGAGGTCATATCCTTACTATAAACATTGCACAGATGATATTAAAGGACAGTCAAAATATTACGCGTTCTCTGCTCACCATTACTGAGTGCCAATTCAGCAAAATTTGTACGACTTCTGTAAACTCTGCAGAGGAGTTCAGTAGTTAAAGTACCACAAAAACGATAAATTTCCTAGAACATTTTTGCACACAATGTTGACTACAAGCTAGTGCTACAGATATGTTCAACTCATTATAGGCTTACAAATTTCATGTTGTAAACAGCTTGGATACTATCCTTTGCCAGTGCAAACATAAAAAGAGATATTGTCAATAGAAGCTTCTAAAAAAGACCTACAAACTGGAGCACTTAAGGACACTTATAAACATTTTACTCCTCGGTGGTTTTACATTATCAGGCTTTGCCAAACGATGATAAGCCTGCCTCTTAAAAAGTCATTAGTTTTCCTCCAGATTTAAACAGCTGTCAGTTCTGATATTCTTCAGGTGGGCATGTGGGAAAGATTAGCTAGTGTTTATAAACCCAATGTGTTGGTGAAGGACCTGCTCATGTGGAACCTCCTTCATAAAGCTGTGAGTTGGGCCTGCAAATCTCCCACACTGTATTGCTAATTGGAGGCAGCCTTGAATGATGTGAAATGTTGACAAAAATGTCTGTAGCCTTATTAATATCAGATGTACCTCTTATAATGTCCTAATGGATCAAATAAACTTACAAAGCCCACAGCCCAGATGTGGTATGACAATTCCATGCTTAAATTTAAAAAAATGTTGTAAAATATTTGAAACATTTCTGCAGCCTTTGATGTAACCATTATTGTATTGTTTGTTTTAAGTCCAAGTCATCCATCTGAGGTAAAGCTTCTCTTGGCAGGTTATCCTAGCTTCAGAAAAATCCAAAACCATAGGACATGTTTATCATAGGAATAAGTACCAAATACCAACTTTACATCCCAAAGCGATATTTTTGCAGCAATTCATCAATGTAATAATATGTTCCATCCCAGAGATAAAATGAGCTTACTTTGGCTGCTTTTGTTCCTTTGTATTTGGGTGCTACAATGCTACACTTCAAAGCATACAGCATGTCATATTGGCCCGTAATTTCCGATAGGAGGCTTCCCGTGTGAGGATGCCTCCTATCGGGAAAAAATCTACGCCTTTACCTGAGGGCTCCCGAGGTCCGGACACTTCCGATCCTGGCCCTCTCCACAGTCAAAATGCGCAGGGCCCACGTATCCCAGGGGCGCATGCTGTTCGCAAGTGTCCCTGGGGTCACGTGGGCCAGGCAAGTCAATGAAAGAAGGGAATCCCCCTTCGTACTTTTGACAGATAGACCTGTCAAAAGTATGAATGGGGATCACTGAAAAAAGACACTAAAAGATTAAATACATTTTTAAAAAAACATCACATTTTTAAAATGAGTTAAAATTACATTAAATTAAATTTTTTTAACAAAAATTAAATTTTTTGAAAAAAATAATTAAAGTTTTTTACGGGGCTAAAAATAAACTTGCCTTTTTTTAAAGTATTTTAAAATTATAAATGAGTGAAAACATTTTTTTTTTTACCTTTTTAAACTCTTATGCTGGGAAAAGCAGGCCTTATGCCTCCTTTTACCAGGCATAAGGTTTTTAAGGGATTTCAGCCGGCGGAGGTTCTGCAGAAAGCGGAACTCTCCACCTACAGAGGCCCTTCTCCAGGGCAGGCGTCCGATCTGTCAAGAGGATTGTTGACAGATCGGAAATGTCGGTTTTCAGCGCATGCGCTTCGCATGCCTGAAACCGGCACTTCCAATGTCCCTACGGGTGTGTACACAGCTCGTACATACCCGTAGGCATTGGAAAATACGGGCCATTATAAATTTTAAGGGTGCTTTTGGTATTGATGGTGGGGGAATTTGTTCATATAATTCACGTATAAAAGACAGTGGTAATGAATTTAAAAAAAAATTTGTTTATGGGATTTGGGCGTCGCTGGCAAGGCCAGCATTTATTGCCCATCCCTAGTTGTCCTTGAGAAGGTGGTGGTGAGCTGCCTTCTTGAACCGCTGCAGTCCGTGCGGGGAAGGTACTCCCACAGTGCTGTTAGGGAGGGAGTTCCAGGATTTTGACCCAGCAACGATGAATGATCAGCGATATATTTCTAAGTCAGGATGGTGTGTGACTTGGAGGGGAACTTGGAGGTGGTGGTGTTCCCATGCGCATACTGCCCTTGCCCTTCTAGGTGCAAGAGGTCACGGGTTTGGGAGGTGCTGCCGAAGAAGCCTTGGTGAGTTTCTGCAGTGCATCTTGTACATGGTACACACTGCAGCCACGGTACGCTGGTGGTAGAGGGAGTAAATGTTTAAGGTGGTGGATGGGGTGCCAATCAAGCAGGCTGCTTTGTCCTGGATGGTGTCGAGCTTCTTGAGTGTTGTTGGAGCTGCACTCATCCAGGCAAGTGGAGAATATTCCATCACACTCCTTACTTGTGCCTTGTAGATGGTGGAAAGGCTTTGGGGAGTCAGGAGGTGAGACACTCGCAGCAGAATACCCAGCCTCTGACCTGCCCTTGTTACCACAGTATTTAAGTGGCTGGTCCAGTTAAGTTTCTGGTCAATGGTGACCCCCAGGATGTTGATGGTGGGGGTTTCGGCGATGGTAATGCCATTGAATGTCAAGGGAAGGTGGTTAGACTCTCGCTTGTTGGAGATAGTCATTGCCTGGCACTTCTGTGGCGCGAATGTTACCTGCCACTTATCAGCCCAAGCCTGAACGTCGTCCAGGTCTTGTTGCATGCGGGCGTGGACTGCTTCATTATCTGAGGTGTTGTGAATGACGCTGAATACTGTGCAGTCATCAGCGAACAAACCCATTTCTGACCTTATGCTGGAGGGAAGGTCATTGATGAAGCAGCTGAAGATGGTTGGGCCTAGGACACTGCCCTGAGGAACTCCTGCCGTGATGCCCTGGGGCTGTGATGGTTGCAAACGCTCCAGCCTTGTCTTTTGCATTCATGTGCTGGGCTCCACCATCATTAAGGATGGGGATATTCATGGAGCCTCCTCCTCCCGTTAGTTGTTTAATTGTCCGCCACCATTCATGACTGGATGTGGCAGGACTGCAGAGCTTTGATCTGAAACGTTGATTGTGGGATCGCTTAGCCCTGACTATAGCATGCTGCTTCCGCTTTTTAGCATGCATGTAGTCCTGTGTTGCAGCTTCCAACCCCACAATCGCTTCTGATTTATAAGCTGCACATGGTGTAAGCATGCACCTCTTGCTTTCCACGCCCCCTCCCCTCCGCTCACCACAACCCTGCACTTGTGACTTTATCATTTCAGAGACCCAACAAATCCAACCTGCCCAGCCAGTGGTGCAAGAACAAGAGGGAGAGGGGAGTGATGATGAAGAAGAAACACCGTCACTCGATCTGACACTCTCAGCCACCAGGTCAGATATTGGCATTGCGCGGCATTTAGAGGGTAGCTTAGAGGCGGGATCTGCACGTGGTGAGTCACTGGCTATGAGTAGGCTGTTGACAGGGCAGAGGGAAAGGGTAGCACAGGTGCCAGCTCCCTGAAGTGCGAGATCACACACGAGTTCTGCTGCAGAGGACTCAGATGAGGACTGCGATGGGGCAATCTACAGAAGAACGCTGATGGGTATGCACAACAAAATGCTTGGTGCATTGGCAGGCCTGCCAGAAAGCCTGAGTGCAATGTCAAGGAGCATGGAGGAGTCCGGCACCAACCTTGCACAGGGCTTTGCGCAGAGTTTGGAGCCCATCCTTTCCAGCATGGAAAGGGTGGGCAGATCCAACCAGGATGCAGCATCTGATGGCTGATGTCTCAGCTTCCATTGTAGCACATACAGAAGCCACTCAACTTCTGAGTGCTGCAGTAAAAGCTCAGACTGAAGCCATGCAAGCTCTGACTGCTCTCATGCAGGCTGCATTTACCAGTGTGGAAAGGGGCTTGCAGGGTGTCACAGCAGTCCAGCAATCTGTCCTCCAACAGATTACTAGGATTGCTGAGGCGCCGCCCCAGGGGCGTCGCAGTGGCTCCATGGAGCATGAACCTGCTGTGTCCTCTCAGGATGACAGGATTCGTCCTCCCACCACTGCCACTCCACCAGTGCCCTTGCTGTTGCTTGTCAGCCAGCCAGCCCAGACTGCTGCTGCCCATGCCGGGGTGATGCAGTCCAAAGCCAAGCCTGCTAGGCCCAGAGCTGCTCGAGGTCATCCTCCAAGGCCATCTGCAGTGTCCCCCACTGAAAGTCAGTAGCCTTCCACCAGCCATGCTGCAGCCACTGGGGCAGCACTTCATCAGAGCACTAGGACAGAAAAAGGCACACGCAAGACAGGTACTAAGGGAATCCACAAGGGTGATTAGTTGACTTTGTTATGTAATATTGGATGGATTGATGTATAAAGTTGGGTTGGAATATTTATTTTATGGTGACTTTTATTGTAGCATCGTGGCCAAGAGGAGGCTGTGACGGCCAGTAACAGAGGGAAGGTAAGGTGTGGGTCTATTGTTGAATGGGGAATTGGGGTTGCGTTCACTCATACTGCAGTCGATCAGGGACAGCCAGGCAGAAAGGTGTTGTCTGGTTGCCTCCTCCCTTCCGCTTCCTCCTCTACCGCTTTGTCCTCTTCCTCCTCCTCAGCTGGTTGCTGTATGCCTGGTGGCAACAGCTGTGCCCTCATGATGGAGAGGTTGTGGAGCATGCAGCCGACCACAACGAATATTGAGACACGCTCTGGTGAGTGCTGCAGGGCTCCTCCAGATCCAAGCAGTAGAAGTGTTGTTTAAGGATGCCAATGGTCTGCTCTATCAGATTTTGTGTGGCAGCATGGTTCTCATTGTATGATTGCTGCCCACATGTGGTTGGGTTGCGGAGCCGAGTCATGAGCCAGGTGATCAGTGGATAGCCCTTGTCACCCAGTAATCACCCTCTGGTTTGTCTTGGTGGTTCATAGACTGAGGGAACAGCGGACTGGCACAGAATAAAAGCATCATGACTGCTGCCAGGATACTGGACATTCTCCATCATGATGTGCTGAGCATGGTCGCACACCAACTGCACATTCAGCGAATGATAACCTTTGTGGTTGCGGTAAATCTCAGCATTTAGATGCAGTGCCTGCAAAGCCAAGTGTGATGGCGCCCTGCTCCATGGGGAAGCCTGCTATCTTGGCAAAGCCGTGTGCACACTTCACCTGCTTCTCTCTGGTCAGAGAGAAGACAATGAAGTCCACTCTCCTGGCATAAATAGCATCTTGTCACCTCTCTTATGCAGCAGTGGATGGCAAACTGGGAGATGTTACAGATGTCACCTGCTCCAGCCTGGAAGTATCCCAAAGCAAAGGAATTCAGGGCCACTGGCTGTGCTGTCCTTGCCCTGGTGTGAGGTTGCAGGTCTGGTTGCAAGAGGTGGCAGAATTCTGTAAGTATCTCCTTCATAAAGCACAGATGGCTCACACACTGCTCCTAGCTCAGGTTGAGGTAAGATAATTGCTCTCGGCACACCCTAAGTAGGTAAGGCCTCTTGCTGAGAGTCCTTCTCCCCCTCCTCCTCCTTTTGTGAACAGCTTGTCCTCTTCTTAGCTGCCTCTGCTCCATCTCCCTGTCATGGTGCAGGCCAAGGGGGATGACAACTAGAGCACCTAGGACTGGGAGCAAGTGGTCTGACTAGAAACCTCGAAGTCAGAAGCAAGGCCATCTCCACTTGCAGCATCACTCCCCGTTACCTCACCAACTTTAAACAACTCCAGAAAGCTCCAAACACTTCCACAAACTTACACAGAGTAGAAATTAATCAGCAACTAACCTGTAAGAAGGTGTTGATCCCTTTAAATATGGCTGGTAGGGGGTTCTTGCAGCTTTACTTCCAGAGTTGATGACAAAAATTGCAGCACTGGCATCAAATCAGCGTTGCACACTGATTGACGTCACGATCTGCCTGCTCTACATACCTCTGGCGCATGCTCCCAGCGCCGATGTTAATGCCCTCACCAAGATGGGGTCCGGCGGGGCCCGCAGCAGAATGATACCTGTAGCACCCAAACAACGGGTGCTACGCAACCGAATTTTTAACCCTATATCTGTAATATGTAATATGTATGCCTAATGGTTGAAAAATTGTGCACGATGTACTCCTGAATTTCCAATTTGCACCCATGGGAGGGAAAACGCTATTATTTTTGTTTATTTAACTATAAAATGTACAGAAAACGTTATTTCAACATTCCTTGAATTCAGTGTCTTGTGTGGTATTTGTTTATATATGACCCATGGGGCTCAATGCTAAGTACATGGGTGCCCACAAAGAGAAAAAAGTGTGCACACCCTTTGTAGACAACAATATTTAGTTAATTAATGTATGAGGGTTGTTCTATGGAATAACTTTCCTTATGATAGGAACTGGAATCTGATTGAGAGGTGCCCATGGAACGTCTTGAAATAAAATTAGAAATAAAACTATCAATGGTGCAGTTTTTTTTAATATTAGAATAAGCTCAGACATTTGAAAAAGTTCAAATTTGTTTGGGTGCTACAGGTATTATTTTGGGTCGGAAATGGTGGTTGAGACACACACGCACACTTCTGCTGCGGACCCCACCGGACGCCATCTTGGTGAGGGCGTTAATGAATTTATAATGGGGAATGAGGAAATGGCAGAGAAATTAAATAAATACTTTGTTTCTGTCTTCACAGAGGAAGACACAAAAAACCTCCCAGAAATACGAGAAAACCAAGGGCGAGAATGAGGAACTTAAAGAAATTATTATTAGTAAAAAACCAGTACTAGCAAATTTAATGGGACTAAAAGTCGATAAATCCCAAGGACCAGATGACCTACATCCTAGGGTTTTGAAAGAGGTGGCCATTGGAATAGTGAACGCATTGGTTGTCATCTTCCAAAATTCTATAGATTCTGGAACGGTTCCTGCAGATTGGAGGATAGCAAATGTAACCCCGCTATTTAAGAAAGGAGGGAGAGAGAAAATGGGGAATGACAGACCTGTTAGCCTCACATCAGTAGTTGGGAAAATGCTGGAATCTATTATAAAGGATGCAATAACTGGGCACTTAGAAACTAATAGTAAGATTGGGCAGAGTCAACATGGATTTATGAAAGGGAAATCCTGTTTAACAAACCTATTGGAGTTCTTTAAGGATGTAACTAGTGGAGTAGACAAAGGGGAACCAGTAGATGTGGTGTATTTGGATTTTCAGAAGGCCTTCGATAAGGTCCAACACAAGAGGTTGGTGAACAAAATTAGGGCACATGGAATTGGGGGTAATATACTAGCATGGTTTGAGAATTGGTTAACAGACAGGAAACAAAGAGTAGGGATAAACGGGTCTTTTTCAGGATGGCAGGCTGTGACTAGTGGGGTACCGCAAGGATCAGTGCTTGAGCCCCAGCTATTCACAATCTATATCAATAATTGGGGGACTAAATGTAACATTTCCAAATTTGCTGATGATACAAAGCTAGGTGGCAGTGTCAGTTGTGAAGAGGATGTGAAGAGGCTTCAAGCCGATCTCGACAGGCTCAGTGAGTGGGCGAGAAAATGGCAGATGGAATATAATGTGGATAAATGTGAAGTTACCCACTTTGGTAGAAAAAACAGAAAGGCAGAGTATTTCCTAAATGGTGAAAGATTGGGGAAGGCAGATGCTCAAAGGGACCTGGGTGTCCTTGTACATGAGTCACTGAAAGTGAATGTGCAGGTGCATCAAGCCATTAGGAAGGCAAATGGTATGCTGGCCTTCATTACAAGAGGATTTGAGTACAGGAGTAAATAAGTCTTACTCCAATTATATAAGGCCTTGGTGAGACCACACCTGGAGTACTGTGTACAATTTTGGTCTCCTTATGTAAGGAAGGATGTACTTGCCATTGAGGGAGTGTAACGAAGGTTCACGAGATTGATTCCTGGGATGGCGGGTGTCATAAATCGAAACTTCTACAAGGAAGTACTACTGAACAGCCAGCTGAGGGCGCTGCCCGAGGAGTATAAATACTAGAGCGTGGGCCCAGCTTGGCCAGAGACAGTCTGGAAACAGGAAGCTAGTGGCTACTAACTAGACCTCCATGTTTTGTTACAAGTCGATTAAAGCCTTGCTTTATGTACAACCAAGTGCGTAGTGAGTCATTATTACGTCAGCGGGACTGTTGTATGAGAAGAGATTGAGTAAACTAGGCCTGTATTCTCTTGAATTCAGAAGAATGAGAGGGATCTCACTGAAGCAAACAAAATGATTACAGGGCTTGATAAGGTGGATGCTGGGAGAATGTTTCCCTTGGCTGGGGAGTCTAGAATCAGGGGCCACAGCCTCAGGATAAAGGGTAGGCCATTCAGGACTGAGATGAGGAGAAATTTCTTCACACAGAGGGTGGTGAATCTTTGGAATTCTCTAACCCAGAGGGCTGTGGAGGCTTAGTCATTGGGTATATTCAAAACAGAAGTCGATAGATTTCTGACTAGTAAGGGCATCAAGGGATATGGCGATAGGGCCGGTGAATGGAGTTGAGGCAGAAGATCAGCCATGATCTCATTGAATGGTGGAGCAGGCTCAAAGGCTCCTATTTCTTATGTTCTTATGTTCTTAAATTGTGGGTACATTAAATTTGCATTTATACAGCATCTTTCACATCCTCAGAATGTCCCAAAACCAATGGATTTTGATGTGCAACCATTGTTGTGTGGGCAAAATACAGCAGACAATTTGAGTGCTGCAAGGTCTAACAAACAACAAATGAACGAATGGCCACATAGTCTGTCTTTGATGGCGCTGTTATGTGAACAATATTGTCATTGGAATCCTCGAACTGTTATGTACCATCCGCGTGTCCTGTACACTGAAAATGATTGGGGGGATTTTGATCAGGACAAAGGGAGAATTCCCAGCCCTTCTTCTAATAGTGCTGTGTAATGTTTTATGTCCACCTGAGCAGACAGATGGGCCCTCAAGGTGTAGGCCTCCCCCACCCCGACTCACCACCCTTTTGTGAAATGTTGACACTACCCACCCCGCCAGGACCCCGCCGCACCCCCCCTCCCAGCCAGGAGCCCCCCACTGTCCCTGTACCTGACCACATCACTGTCAGTAATATTACTTCTTTACACTTTGGGCTGGATTTTGCTATGGGGGCGGGTTGGAGGTGGGAAACCCACATTCGGGCTTGTTGTCCCGCCTCCATGGAGATGTGGCCAACCCACTGGATTTTCCTCTGATTGACCTTGTTGAGCCCGCCCTGTGGGCTCAGCAGGCCAATTAAGGGCCACCCGGCAACAGGTGACGTCAGAGATTGACATTTCATCTGTCAAAAGCTTTTGGCAGATGAAATATCAGTGTTTAACAGCTGTTTGAAGCTGTCAAGCACTGAAAAACTGCTAATTCAGCCTCAGTCCTTTCTCAGGATAACTTTAAAATCATTTTGCTGCAGAAACCAAGAAGCTGATTTTTTTTTTTTAAATCGGAGCTTCTGTGGTTCTTGCAGCCGACTCCCGACACCGGAATGCAGGACTCCTGTAAAGGTAAGTAAAAGTAAGTTAAACTTATTTAAACACTTTAAACACTTGCAAAACACTTACCTTTGCACTCCTGCACCCCTCACTCACCTGAGCACTGGGCATCTCGACCCCTCCAAGACCTCAGACCCACGTCCCGCCTCGAAAACTTTTCGTGGTTTGGAGCTGTCGGGAAGCCCACAAACCAGCAATAAAAATCGCGAATAGGCAAAAAACTACCTGTTAACTACCTGTTAACAGGCAGTTTAATTGCCTTTAATCCCTTCCCGCCTCTGGGAGTCGGGTTCCAGCACTTGTCGGCAACCCGACTCCTATGAAATTGACATGGAGGCGGGTTGGAGGCGGGATGGGGTCGGGACCCCCGGATCTCCGATTTTTATCGCCCGCACGCCTCCAACCCGACTCCAGGGGCTTAGGAAAATCCAGCCCTATTTGTTTGTGGAAATATACATTTATGATGAATAATATATATGTAAAACAACAACAGCAACTTGCACTTATATAGTGCCTTTAATGTAGTAAAAACATCCCAAGGCGCTTCACAGGAGCGTTATAAAACTAAATTTGACATCGAGCTACATAAGGAGAAAATAGGGCAGATGACCAAAAGCTTGGTCAAAGAGATAGGTTTTAAGGAGTGTCTTAAAGGAGGAAAGAGAGGTAGAGAGACGGAAAGGTTTAGGGAGGGAATTCCAGAGCTTAGGACCTAGGCAGCTGACGGCACGACCACCAATGGTGGAGCGATTAAAATCAGAGATGCTCAAGAGGCCAGAATTAGAGGAGTGTAGATGTTTGGGGGGGAGGGGGGGCGTTATGTGGCTGGGGAAGGTTACAGAGATAGGGAGGGGCGAGGCCATGGAGGGATTTGAAAACAAGGATGAGATTTTTTAAATTGAGGCATTGCTTAACCGGGAGCCAATGTAGGTCAGTGAGCACAGGGATGATTGGTGAACGGGACTTGGTGCGAGTTAGGCCATGGGCAATAGAGTTTTAGATGACCTCAAGTTTACGTAGGGTGGAATGTGGGAGGCCAGCCAGCAGTGCGTTGGAATAGTCAAGTGGCAAGTAACATTCGCACCACACAAGTGCCAGGCAATGACCACCTCCAACAAGCGAGACTCTAACCATCTCCCCTTGACATTCAATGGCATTACCATCGCTGAATCCCCACTATCAACATCCTGGGGGTTACCATTGATCAGAAACTGAACTGGACCAGCCATATAAATACTGTAGCTACAAGAGCAGGCCAGAGGCTGGGAATTCTGCGGTGAGTGTCTCACCTCCTGACTCCCCAAAGCCTTTCCACCATCTACAAGGCACAAGTCAGGAGTGTGATGGAATACTCTCCACTTGCCTGGATGAGTGCAGCTCCAACAACACTCAAGAAGCTCGACACCATTCAGGATAAAGCAGCCCGCTTGATTGGCACTCCATCCACCACCTTCAACATTCACTCCCTCCACCACCGGCGCACTGTGGCTGCAGTGTGTACCATCTGCAAGATGCACTGCAGCAACTTGCCAAAGCTCCTTCAACAGCACCTTCCAAACCCGTGACCTCTACCACTTAGAAGGACAAGGGCAGCAGACGCATGGGAACATCACCACCTACAAGTTCCCCTCCAAGCCACACACCATCCTGACTTGGACCTGTATCGCCATTCCTTCACTGTCGCTGGGCCAAAATCCTGGAACTCCCTTCCTAACAGCATTGTGGGTGCAGCAGTTCAAGAAGGCGGTTCACCACCATCTTCTCAAGGGCAATTAGGGATGGGCACTAAATGCAGGCCTAGCCAGCGACGCCCACATCCCATCAATGAATTAAAAAAAAGTCAAGTCTAGAGGTAACAAAGGCATGGATGAGGATTTCAGCAGCAGATGAGCTGAGACCGGGGCAAAGATGGGCGATGTTAGAGGTGGTAATAGGTGGTCTTAGTTATGCCGCAGATATGTGGTTGGAAGCTCATTTCTGGGTCAAATGTGACACCAAGGTTGTGAAAAGCCTGGCTCAGCCTCAGACAGATGCCAGGGAGAGGGATGGAGTCGGTGACTAGGGAATGGTGTTTGTGGTGGGGACTGAAGACAATGGCTTCGGTCTTCCCAATATTTAGTTGGAGGAAATTTTCACTCATCCAGTACTGGATGTCGGACAAGCAGTCTGACAATTTAGAGACCGTGGAGGGGTCGAGAGAAGTGGTGGTGAGGTAAAGCTGGGTGTTGTCAGCGTACATGTAGAAACTGATGCTGTGTTTTTGGATGATGTTGCCAAGGGGCAGCATGTAGATGAGAAATAGGAGGGGGCCAAGGTTGGATCCTTGGGGGACACCAGAGGTAACGATGCGGGAGAGGGAAGACAAAGCATTACAGGTGATTCTCTGGCTACAATTAGATTGATAAGAATGGAACCAGGCGAGTGCAGTCCCACCCAGCTGGACGACAGTGGAATGGCGTTGGAGAAGGATGGAGTGGTCAACCATGTCAAAGGCTGCAGACAGGTCGAGAAGGATGAGGAGGGATAGTTTACCTTTGCTGCAGTCACAATGGATATCATTTGTGACTTTGATAAGAGCCGTTTTGGTATTGTGGCAGGGGTGGAAATCTGATTGGAGGGATTCAAACATGGAGTTCCGGGAAAGATGGGTATGGATTTGGGAGGCGACAACACTTTCAAGGACTTTGAAGAGGAAAGGGAGGTTGGCGATGGGGTGGTAGTTTGCAAGGACGGAGGGGTCAAGGGTTTTTTTGGGGGGAGAGAGGTGATGATGGCAGATTTAAAGGAGAGGGGCCAGTATCTCATGAGAGAGAACTGTTAACAATATCAGTTAACATGGGAGCCAGAAAAGGAAGTTGGGTGGTCAGCAGTTTAGTGGGAATAGGGTTGAGGGAGCAGGAAGTGGGTCTTGTGGACAGGATGAGCGCGGAGAGGGCATGAGGGGAGATCGGAGAGAAACTAGAGAAAGATGTGAGTTCAGGGATAGGGCAGGGGGGAACCTTAGAGGAAGTTTGGCCCGGTGGGCTAGTGGAAGGAAGGGAAGTGGCAGAGGGAGCCGATCAGATGGTCTCAATCTTCAAGACAAAGAAGTCCATGAGCTCCTCGCACTTGTTGTTAGAGGTGAGGGTGGAGGAGACGGGGAGAGGGGTTTAAGAAGATGGTTTGCAGTAGAGAAAAGAAGCCTGGGGTTATCTTTGCATTCCAGAAGGATCCTGGAATAGTGAGCAGTTTTGGCAGATGAGAGCAGGACCCGATAATGCTTTATAAAACAGTACAGGTCAGACTATATATTACATTAATATGTAAATGAAGATAGGACCCATTGGTTAAGAGGTTCACCCTGGGCAAGCGTGGTGGTGGGGCTGAAAGAATCACATCTTTGCACTCATGCTGATGTCTCCCTCTTACCTGTGCTGGCTCTGTGATCGATGTTCCTATCTGACGACACACTCAAGGACTTTCTTACTTGTCTTCTCTTACCCACACCCCTCTTCAGTTACTTAACATTCCTCCTCTGGGATCATGATGGCTTGCCGCTAGTCTAAACCCAACAATAAAGATTTGGATATATCACCCATGGAGATAAAAGAAGGGCAAGGCATTGCTTAATTTGTGTTGTTCTACATATAAATTCAAGAACAAAATGTGGTAGAAATTTGTATGCATTGCACCTGTTTTTCAGGCATTAAATGGATGCAAAGCATGCCAATTTAGCATTGGGACAGCCTGCCCCCAATCTCCACAGACATTGGTCCCACTGGTAAATTCATGGGCCCTGTTTTTTTAGACGTCCTGTGCGGACACCTAAAACAGGCATTAGGCCTCTTGAATATGTAAATGAAGGTCCTAACCCCTGTTGAGGACCACTTTTAGAAATTTGTCCCTGACGAGCAGGTCAGGGTGTGGGGACGGTCCCGCTCAGGAATCTTCAGCAGCTGCCAAACAAAGGTAAGCTGTGAAATATTTTTTAATTAAAAAAAAAATGTCCATGTGGAACTGAAGCAGCAGGAGTGCTTCCCCCACTTCACATGAGTCACAACTGACCCCCTTCCTGTAGCCCACTCCAACCCCCCTCCCCGAGGTCTTTACTCAAGTGAGCTACCTGTGGCGGTGTGACCAGTGCCGGCAGCTGACGAGGCCCATGGATTAATTTTTGTCGACCCCTGGGCCCCTTGCTTCAGGCACGAACTGGTCGTGGGTCCAGTCTAATTTCTACCCCCATGACTTTTCAGTGAACGTCAAAGAAAATTGGTACAAGATTACGAGAATGCAACTGATTATGTGCCAAGCCCTTTACATATGTTTTAAAGGATTTACGATAAACACCATCCCATACTACACAATATGCAATGGTAATTGCTGAGATTGTAATATGAGTTGGGGTGGGTTCACAAACTGATGTAAACTTACAAAATAAGTGGATTCAGATGATGGGTTAGGTCTTTCTTTCATGAGGTGGAAAATTTGGCTTACCCTCAATTCTGTCCATATTAATTTTTTTCTCCTTGGGTATATCTGCACTTAGTGTTTATCCTCAGGACGGAAACAACAGAAGACATTAGGTACTACTTTTTATTGTTAAATTCAATTTTTTTTATCCAACTACTTGATGCAAATCATTGATGAGCTGCGTGCAGATGCTGTTGTAACTTCAAATTTTGTTTTGACTTTCTAGCTACCTGCCTCTTCAACAGCGTTCTCTGAGAAGTGATTGGCTTTTTGTAGCTACAAATAAATCTGTATAGTCTAAACTGTGCAATGAGAGTGGTTTGAGTGCTATGTCCAAAGCTCAGATTTTCACCAGGTTTCTACCTTTCCAGCCTATGCAGCATGACTTATTTTCCATGGCAGTTAATTACAATTACTCCAAAAGAGCTCTGACTAGATTCCTTATTTTTTAATTGGTAGAATAATTGATTCATTGGGGAAACCATTTTGTCTCATGGCAATGGCTGAATAGGCAAAAAAAAGCGGATGGGAAAGAGTCTAACATATCGGCATCATTTAAAACGGGCCAACAGATATACCTGGAAACTATAGACTGGTAGCTTAAAAGATCGGTTGTTGGGAAAATCTTTGAAGTGGTTTTAAAGGATTAATTAGGATATTTTCCACTTACAATAAATGGTGGGGTGGTGGGGTCACCAATGTCTGCTCAGCCTCAATTATGCTGGTGGAATTTTGAGGACTGTGTTCTTATTTTTGTAAATTATTTAATGTCTGTTACAGAATATATTCAGAGAGGATAATTTTCAGAGTATGTGCTGGCTGCAGGCTGGCAGCATGCCCATAAATTTCTGATATGCGTGGTGGTGAACAAGGCGCCCTGCTGCCAGCACGTACTGGGATAACTACCTGCGGAATTTCATTCTGTAGTGGAGAAAAATGGGCCTATGTCCCCAAAATGTGAAGCAATTCATAAACACAGTAAGCAAAACCTGCGCTTGATGTATTTTCAAGCATTTAGAATAATAGAAAAAAGAAACACACGTCAGAAGAAAAGGAAATAAGTGACAAGAATTTGCATTTATATAACACCTTAATACAGGAAACATCCTAAAGTTTTTCACAGACGAAGAAAGCAATGGATCCCAAACCTTTGTGGAGGAGTCAAGAGAGGTGAGTAGGGGTTGGCACCACTATTGTTTCTAACTTACATCAATGGATTCTAAAACTCAGTGTAAATAAATTCAATTTGCAGATGATACCACACTAGGAAGGGTAGTGGAAGTCCAGAAACTACAGAATGAACTAAACAAAATATGTGAGTGGGTAAAACAATGGCAGATGAAACTTAGTACAAACAAATGTAAATTATTGCACACGGGAAGGAAAAATGGGTGACATACATACTTCATGAATGGTGTTCAAATAGCTAGGTATGGAACTGAAAGAGGTCTAGGAGTCTTAGTAAACTCAAAACACAACATGACAAACCAATACAGAGCAGCATGAGCAAAGTCAATAGATTGTTGAATTGCATAGCTATAATGGCGGAATACAAAGCAGAGGAAGTCATGATTAAACTGTACAGTGCTCTGGTCAGATCTTGAGTATTGTGTCTAATTCTGGTCACTGAGATGCAATAGAGAAATCCAATCACAGAGAAGAGTCATGAAGCTGATCCCCAGTGTGTGGTCTGTTTTATGAGGAAAGACTGGAAGTGCTTAGGCTTTTCATTCTGGATAGGAGGTATCTGAGAGGTGGTCTTATACAGGTATACAATATAGTAAATGATATGGAAAAGATTAATCCAGAACTAATTTAAATTAAACAGTAGAACAGGGACACAGGTCCAAACTAGTGAAGAGTGGCTTTAGGACTAATATCAGGCAGTTCTTCCTCATCCAGAGAGTAATTAACATTTGCTTCCAAGCAGATTGTTGGAGGCTAAAACCTTGGAATAATTTAAGGAACAGTTAGATGCAGGAATGGGGGCACAATAGAGTCATTCTGGATGGATGAATTACAATGGGCTGAATGGCCTTCCTTAAGTATCTTGTGATCTTGTGACTGAAAGCTTCATTGAATGAGGCTTTTAAAGGCAGATGGAGAAGTAAAGAAGCAGAAAGGTTTAGAGAAAGAACTGCAGAGTCAGTCTAAGATGGTTGCAGCATCTGCCACCAAAGGTGGAAAAGAGGGAGGATGCATGCATAGAAGGCCAGATTTGGAGGACCGAAGGGAACTGGAGGCATGTAAAACTAGCAAAGATAGGATGGGCAAGGAAATGGAGGGATATGTAGATCAGGGTGAGGATATTAAATTCAATGCATTGGGGAACAGAGAGCCAGTATAAGTTAACAAGGATGGAAGTGATGGGTTAGCAGGACTTAGTGCGAGTCAGGAAGCCCTACTCCTCTGATTTTCATGATAAGTTGTGGTAAATTTTGAGCAGGCAGGCTCCTAGTTTGGATCATCACAATATTTATTTTGATATCTCAGCCTCACATGACACTAGAGAAGCATTTTTACAAATCTGAAGCCAGTCAAATTAGTGCTACGCTAACTATGCAAAATCATTGTGTGCTGTACCAAAATTAATGAAGCACCAAAAAGGGAGGCGTAATTAAAAAAGATAATTGAACCGCAGCATGAAGTAAGCAATCACCACTAACAATTATTAACCAAATATTTCAACGACTGTCAATTTTATAATGACCATGAATCCCATGGTTGCATCAGGTCTTTGAAAGAATTCAGCAAGGAGTTATAAATTATCTTCATAGAAAGAAAGACTTGCATTTATATAGCATCTTTCATGACCACCGGACGTCTCAAAGCGCTTTACAGCCAATGAAGTACTTTTGAAGTGTAGTCACTGTTGTAATGTTTGTAACACGGCAGCCACAAACAGCAATGTGATAATGACCAGATAATCTGTTTTGGTTATGTTGATTGAGGGATAAATATTGGCCAGGACACTGGGGATAATTCCCCTGCTCTTCTTCGAAATAGTGCCATGGGATCTTTTACGTCCACCGAAGAGAGCAGACGGGGCCTCGGTTTAACGTCTCACCTGAAAGACACCCCTCCAACAATGCAACGCTCAGTACTGCACTGGAGTGTCAGCCTAGATTTTTGTGCTCAAGTCTCTGGAGTGGGTCTTGAACCCACAACCTTCTGACTCCGAGGTGAGAATGCTGCCCACTGAGCCATGGCTGGCATAAATTCAATGCATGAAGGGCAATTAATGCTATAGGGCAGTCCTGTTGAATATACAACTGATTTGACAATTGCTTCTTTGATGGCTAGGGGGTAAGTACACTTTGTGGTGTGGTTATGGGATGCACACAGCAGGAAGATCTCAGATCTGGTCCCTACTTTGTGCTGAGTTAGGTTCAGTTTGGCTGAAAGAACTACTAATGTACATCAATTGATGTCAGTGGCTTTGAAATTCCACCTGCCCTGTGCTTAAGCATCATTGTATGGGAAAGTATGTGCAGCATGCAGCAAATGCTAATGATCTGGGAGACTTTTGCTGGACTGTATTGGATGGAGCATATCCCCTAGCCTTTCAAGACATCTGGGAGCAAATAGTCCATAAGTACACTGTGCCAATCGCTGTCCAGGCACTGTATGTGCCTGCGCATATATGAGCTGATCTCACTGGATAACATGAGGTCAACTTATTTACATGCTGTTCTTGCATTCTGGCTGCAGCACTCCTAATGGGTCAAAAGTATCAGGGCCTGAATGTTGGTGCCAACAGTCAGTGAAGGGCTGCTGGTTGCTCACTCTATGCCAGGCATATGGGAGAGAGGGACTGGGGCAGAAGGTGGCCAGAGAAATCTTTTAATATAATATAGCACTCTGCATTACCTGCTGAAGCAGATTATGGGATGGCTGCCTAATTTAAATGACAGTTGGGGTCTAATGATCCTGGCATACAGTTTGTGCAATGGGCATTGTGTTATCCACCAATAATGCAAGGAGTGGGCCCCTAATGTGCTTCACTGCATCAGTTGCTTGTCCTTGTATTATCCACCTTCTGAAGCACTGCTTGAGGATGCCTATGTTGTGTTCTGTTATAATCCTTCTGTCTTTATTTAATTTGTTCTTGGATATGGGTGAAACTAGCAAGGTAGTATTTATTGCCCATCCTTATTTGCCTTGCAGGCATTAAGAGTCAACAACACAGTTTTGAATTGAAGTCATATGAAGGCCAGACCAGGTCAGGGTGGCAGGTTCCCTTCCCTGAAGGACATAGCTTTAAACTATTTATCCACAGTACTCTATCCTTCGATGCACATTATTTTGCCTTAGAAGAATATATTTATTTTGTACTCTATCCAAGGTATTCCACACTTAATCCATTAACCTGGTTAATAACTTTTCTGCCCAGTTAATTTGGGCCAGATCTCTTCTTATCTCACTGAACTTTGCCCTTTTCCAGTCCAGCTCCCTTTTCTTTGACTCCTTATTATCGCTTTCCATTTCCACATTGAATCTAACTATGTTTGAAAGGATATTTACTAGTCCTAGCCCCTTTAGGGCTACCCCGGATCAGGCGTATTTCTCAGACGTTCACTTTCAACTAAAGTTTGAGGTAGCCGAATCCTAAAGACACTTAATTGGGTCTAAAGGTCTGGGCTATCTCTCCCTAAAGGAAAGGAACAACCCGAGAATGTTACCGTCCTCCAGATAGCACTTTTAATAAGTTTAACTAGACTGTGACGTCCCGGATATTATGAGGGTCCGGAAAACTCCCTCAGAATTCTGCAACTCTTCACCAAAGAGTGTACAGAGATTGAGTTCGCGAGTTTTTGATACAGAAGATTTATGTGAGACAATTCTAAAAATATATAGAGATTTATTAAAAGAACCAACATGCAATTTACAGTTGGTGAATCAGTCAATCGCAACATTAACAGTTCTAAAAAGAGAAAACATACAAACTTATTATTAACAGAGAATCTTACTTTTAAATCTTAACTTTGCTACAATATTACAGTTCTTAAAGTTTTCTTGTACAGGATAGCCATCAATATCAAATACCTTTAATCCCCGAGGTACAAAGAGTTGGAGACTACAGAGCCGCCTCTGAAGCCGAGAATCGCTTTGCCTGATTAAAGCGAGTCTGATATCCCATTTGAGAGTTCAATATTTATACCCTTTTCCAGTGGTATTTCCTTTAAGGTTTTCTGCTGATGCAAGTTAATTATCTCTATTTATCAGCCAGAACCTTGTCTCATCTCCAGGTGTTCTGGGTTGACCATATAAAAACAGTGTGAACGGCAGGTGTTCCTTATTTTATGTCATCTTTATGAGGGCAGATGTTCCTTATCTTATGTGCCATCTTTACAAAGTTTAAATTAAAATACCTTATCCAGGATGAACCATTGTTTTGTTCCCAAAAGGTCAGCTTGTCGGAGCCATGCACCTTCTGTTTCAATAAGGTTATTTATTCAAGGTCAACAACTGTCTTATCTCAATAGCCAGAATTCTTTCATAGCTATTTCATAGTTAAGTTTCTAAATTTCCAAACCCAGTTTGTCATGTTTTAATAAGACTAGCATTCTTTTGTAAGATAGTGTATTTTTCTAAATAGGTTATATGGCTTATTCCTTCACCTGTTGTGATCACATTTTCACAATTGGTCTCCTACTCTCACCTCAGCTATTTATCCCACATATTTCTCAAATCTAAGTGAAGCAGTACTTCTTTCCTTGTTCGAATAGAAACATACTGATGTAGGAAGCAGTCCTGGGTGCATTCTAAAACATAATTCTCCAGTCTATTTTAAAATAGTTAAAACCAGCCACTGCTATTTTCCTGTTGTTCTTACAAATCCCTCTGAACTGTCTACAAATCTCCTCCTTTTCTCATCTTCACTGTAATACACACCGAGAATTGTACCAGTTCCCTCCATAGTCCTTAACTCTTAACTACATGAATTCTGTCTTAATGCAACCCCCAGAACAACCTTACATTCTGGCATAATGATAGAATCCTTTATTAGTACTGCTACCCTCTCCCTTTTTTCCTCTCTACCTCCAGTACTGCCTAAACTTAAGTATGTCTCTATTATAGCTATTATATCATACCCTGCCATGTGATTATTAAAATCTCCAATTTTATTTTGAATGCTTTGTGAATTTAGATACACACATTACCTTGGCTGCAATTTTTTTGGCAGTCTTACTCTTTTTAATTCCGTCTCTTTATGATCTGTCCTTAATTACTTTCCTGTTATTCTCTTTCCTACACCAATTGCCTCTTTTGCTGTTCTTCCTGTTTGCTCATCTTGTTTCTTTCTCACCCCCTTTCAGTATTATTTTAAATCCTCCCCATAATTCTAGTGAGTATCCCAGCAAAAACAAAGGTCCTAGTCCTGTTCAGATCAAGCCCAGACATCCTGTACAGGGCACTCCGGTCTTTGTAGTGGTATTCTGAACTTTTCCCTGCAGTCCACTCACTCTAGCTGCACACATACCTCCCTTATCTTGCTATTCCCATACCGATTATCATGTGGCAACAGGAGTATTGCTGACAGTACCACCATTGAGGTTCCTTCAGCAACACCTCAAAACTCGTTAGAAGCAACAAATTATTTTGAAATGCAATTACTTTGTTAAGTGGATAAACACAGCAGTCATTTTGTACACAGCAAGATCCTACAAACAGTAATGAAATGAATGACCAATTAATCTGTTTTTGTCGTGTTAGTTCAAGGATGAAAGGATGAATATTGGTCAGGATACTAGGAGAATTCCCTGCTCCTCTGAATAGTACCACAGGATCTTTAATGTCCACCTAAATCACCAGAACAAGCCGATACAATCTTGGTTTAATGTATCATCTGAAGGACAATACTTCCGACAATGCAGCGACTGTCAGTATTGCACTGGAAGCGTTATCTTAGATTATGCACTTAAATCTTGGGGTGGACTTAAAGCTACAATTTTCTGACTCAGAGGAAAGAGTACTACCAACTGAGCCAAGTTGACACTCATATTGATCAAGGGGTGGGTTTATAGAAAATAAGAAATGAAAATCAAAATATATTAGCCCAGAAATTCAGGTCGGGTGCTTCCCGCGGGTGTAAGCCCCCGACCTGCACTTAACTTGCGTGCCGGCCGTTGAGCTGTGGGCCCCCGTGGAATTGCGATCCTGGACCTCCTCCAACTGCTGGCGCGCAGTACTTGCGTATCCCAGGGGCGCAGTTAGTTCGATGCATCCCCTGGGATCACGTGGGCCATGGAGAGCCAATGGTAGCAGGGAATGCTTCATTCATAAGTTTGACAGGAAGGGCTGTCAGACTTATAAATACTATAAGCCCCAAAACATCACTAAATCTTCAAATAATTTTTTTTTTAAATCACATTTTTTAAATAAACTACAAATTACATGAAATAACTATTTTAAACAATAATTTAAATTTTTGAAATTTTTTTAAAATGTTCTAACGGGGCTAAAAATAAACTTACCTTTCTTTAAAGTATTTAAAAATAATAAACCTGTGGAAAAAATGTTTTAATTTTAATTAATCCACCACGTACCTTGTAAAAAGCAGGCCTTGCGATTGCTTTTTATATGTGTAACTTCTGGAGACTTACCTTCCCGGGAAAACCTGCAAAAAAACCATAAGTTCGATGCGCACGCGCAGCCCCTCCTGCGCATGCGTTCGACTTCTGAACCCCTTCTTTCAGGGGAACGGAAGTGCCGGTTTCCTGCGCATGCGCAGTGCATGCAGGAAATTGGCACTTCCATTGGGCTTACGGGTGAGTACCCCGTGCTTACTCACCCGTGGAAACCCGAATTTCTGGGCCAATATTAAACCAGTTCTCCCAATTTCTTTCATGCAAGCTGAATTTGTTAATGTTAACAGAGAAACAGAAAATTAGATTAGTAATAATATTTCTCCAGGCACCTCAATTGCACTTAAATGCTGCTAAGAATACATTTATTGCCTATCTCTAGTTACCCTGAGAAGGTGGTGGTGGGCTTCTCTTAGAACAAATGCAGTCCTTGTGACAGTGCTCCCACAACATTGATGCCCTTGTCCATCTTGGTGGTAGCGGTCATGGGCTGAGAGATGCTGTCAAAGCAATTCTTACATACAATTAATAGCAAGTTAATTTTCTGCCCACCTGGCAGCAGCATGAGGCCACAGCGATTTTAACCGCCAGGTTTCATTACCATTCTGCCGATCCATTTCCTGCCCATTTTGGGTGAGAGGCAGCTGCTGAATTGTGGTAGGTGTGGGGAATGGATTCCGGGAGGATTTTCTAGGTGGTGGAGGTTGTGGGTTTGGGAGGCACTGCCCTTTTTTCTTTAATGAACTTATTGGGGGAAAAATTCAGTTGATCGTGCCACCCGTTAGCGCCTTAAGAGGGCGCTAAGTGGGGCACAAACCAACTAGCGCTCGGGCGCGGCGATATCTGCACCTCTTGCAAAATTGACTGGACATTAGCGGTGCTAAACACTACCGCCACGATCTCCTGCGCCGGCAGATCGTGACGTCAGTCGAGTGTGCAACGCCCCGGTAGTGCCCCAGACTGCAAATTGAGTGGCGCCCCCTGCCTTAACGCCTGCCGCTAGCAATGACAGGTTGAGGGGAGCGTTTTGCAGTCGGGAAGGGACTGGGGGAGCGCTATTTAAAGGCGACCGTTTCCTGCCTTTTTTTGTTGGTGACATTTTTGCACCATGCATTCTGAGAGAGAGAGAGTGAGAGACTTCTGGAGAGATTCTACACTGTGTGAAGGAGTTTTGCATACTGAGCAGCACTTTGCAGGTTCATTTTGATTTGCCCTTCCTTGTATCTATTTAGAAGAGACTGTGGGGGCTGCACTCTGAGCTCTTTCCCTGGGTCTCTCCATTGTTCTTTCCAACAGATTTGATGTACAGGTCTCTCCAGGCCGAGACTCAAGGCTGCAATGAACAGGTTGTGGATGGAGACCAAGATAAACCCTCCCCTTTAAGATAAAAACAGAAAATGCTGGAGAAACTCAGCAGGTCAAGCAGCATCTGTGAAGAGAGAAACAGAGTTAACGCCGGTGCCAGTGTGTCTGTGTTCCATTGCTGACTGACATCACATGAGCTTTGCCAGCGCTGTCAGTTAGCGCCTCGCTCCTTGGCCTTTGCGCCTTAAGACAGATGTGAAGCGCCTGATTTAGCGCTCCAATCACCTCCAGGGGCGATAAAAGCCAAGTTTGCAGTCGGAGGCGATAATTAGCGCCAGGCGCTAATCTTTGCGCCCGGCCGATAATTACGCCCCAAATGGGGCGATACCGAATTTCTCCCCCATTGTATTTAAATGTTTGGTGTAAAATATTACAGCCACAATGATCAAATGGTTAATCTACACAGTGCATTGTTTTACTCTGTATTTGTCACCCCATTTACCCAATGCTAAATCGGTGAGATATGAACGTGAATTTAAATCTAATCACTCCAGTGCATCAATCCTTAGCAAAAGCACGTTTGTACGACAGATTAGTGGTTCATATTGTTCATTGCTGACTGCCCAGTTGATCAATTGCTTTAATTCTATAATTAAAAGAAAAATCTCTCCAGCCTATGTAAGGAATCTCAATACTTCAGCATAAAACGTCTGCTAAGTGTCTTTTTCCATGCAGGTTGAAGAATGTGACAAGCCTTATCACCATCAGCAAACAGAGTGGTGGTACATTACTCCTTACAGGAAAGGCACAGCCAAGGAAATATTATTCAGTAACAAGTATTAAACAGCTATGAACATGTACATCAAAGGGTTAATGGTTATAACTTGTTTTTAGACATAACTAATTCCACATAGCTACATCAAAAGTCTTTTTCTTGGATAATGTAAGATACCATCTTTGGTCTATCTCTGCTGAAAGAACAGCACCAGTCCAGATTTCCCAGCCAACATACAAGTATTGTATTAATGGGAATTTGAAGTTTCAGCTAGTCCCTTTGGTATCTGTAGCCCGTAAAGAATAGCATTTTACAGGCTAATGTACGTCCATCCATCTCTCAGGGGAGTATCTCAGCAACCATTGATTAGATTGCCATCAATCTTTCACGTATAGTGGAATTCCATGACCTTAATCCTGGAAATAACTTTACGTTTGACATTCTTGTCAGAAACACACAAAACATTACTTCAATACGCTGTCAGGGGAGATTTGTGACAACATGAAGTTATTTGGGGTTTTGAGTTTACATTTCACTTTTTAATATTTTAAATATTCTAAATTTGCAATTAACTCTCCAATTCATTCATAAACTCCAAGCAACTTCCTTCAGCAAAAAACAACTTGCTCTTTTACAATAAATAACCCTTGAATTTGGATCTGCTTTCAGCTAGAGTGATCATGACAAACCTGCCATGCATTGTACTGTGGTAACCACCATTCTCAAAAATCAATGGTGGCACCTTGACCACTTTCATGTGTGGACAAAACCTCTCTGATATAGATGGAGATACAGGAGCATGCATTTTTTGCGAATATGCTGGTGACACAGAAGCTTGCCTGGTTTTACAAATCTGACTTTGTGCGATTTTCCTCTCTTTCTTTGGGAGAGAACCTAGTTTGCCTTCAACACCTCCCATGGATAGAACAGCTGTGATGTATAATTTTCCATGCAATGAATCGCACCTATAATCCCCATACTCTACAATGCCATTGCATGATATATTAAACCACTGAACATGCTATGTACTCTACAGTGATTTAAAACATTTTTTAAATTCATTATTGGGATGTGGCCGTCGCTGGCAAGGCCAGCATTTATTGCCCATCCCTAATTGCCCTTGAGAAGGTGGTGGTGAGCCGCTTTCTTGAACTGCTGCAGTCTGTGTGGTGAAGGTACTCCCACAGTGCTGTTAGGGAGGGCAGTAAACTAAGAAAAGAGTATATATAAATAATGCGATTGTATATTTATACACTCAGGGATATACCTGTTTATACACTGTATAAATAGAACTGCGTTTATGTGTTCAACCATAAATGTATTATGATGCTTTGGCAACATAAGATGTACCTTATCATGCCAATAAAGCGATTTGAATTTGAATTTGAATTGAGTTCCAAGATTTTGACCCAGCGACGATGATGGGACAGCGATATACTTCCAAATCAGGATGGTGTGTGACTTGGAGGGAAACATGGAGGTGGTGGTGTTCCCATGCGTCTGCTGCCCTTGTCCTTCTAGGTGGTAGAGGTCGCGGGTTTAGGAGGTGCTGCCGAAGAAGCCTTGGTGAGTTGCTGTAGTGCATTTGTAGATGGCACACACTGCAGCCACGGTACGCCGGTGGTGGAGGGCGTGTATGGGGTGCCAATCAAGTGGGCTGCTTTGCCTTGGATGGTGTTGAGCTTCTTGAGTGTTGTTGGAGCTGCACTCATCCAGACAAGTGGAGGGTATTCCATCACACTCCTTACTTGTGCCTTATAGATGATGGAAAGGCTTTGGGGAGTCAAGAGGTGAGACACTCGCCGCAGAATACCCAGCCTCTGACCTGCTCTTGTTGCCACAATATTTATGTGGCTGGTCCAGTTAAGTTTCTGGTCAATGGTGACCCCCCAGGATACTGATGGTGGGGGATTCGGTGATAGTAATGCCGTTGAATGTCAAGGGGCGGTGGTTAGACACTCGCTTGTTGGAGATAGTCATTACCTGGCACTTGTGTGGCGTGAATATTACCTGCCACTTATCAGCCCAAGCCTGAATGTCATCCAGGTCTTGCTACATACGGGCATGGACTGCTGCATTATCTGAGGAGTTGTGAATGGCACTGAACACTGTGCAGTCATCAGAGAACATCTCCACTTCTGATCTTATGATGGAGGAAAAGGCATTGATGAAGCAGCTGAAGATGGTTGGGCCTAAAACATTGCCCTGAGGAACTCCTGCAGCGATGTCCTGGGGCTGTGATGATTGACCTCCAACCACCACAACCATCTTCCTTTGTGTTAGGTATGACTCCAGCCAGTGGAGAGTTTTCCCCCTGATTCCCATTGACTTCAGTTTTACTAGGGTTCCTTGATGCCACACTCGGTCAAATGCTGCCTTGATGTCAAGGACAGTCACTCTCACCTCACCTCTGGAATTCAGCTCCTTTGTCCATGTTTGGACCAAGGCTGTAATGAGGCCTGGAGCTGAGTGGTCCTGGCAGAACCCAAACTTGGCATCAGTGAGCAGGTTATTCGGGATTTGAACTCACATTTCCAGATCATTAGTCCAGGCTTCTGGATTTGCAATCATTATGCTACTGTTCCTGCTCTCTTTTTGCTATATGTTTTACTTTTCCTATGACCCCATTAACTAATTCAGCGAGTGGGCAATTAAAAGATAATGGGGAAAAATTCCAGTTGGTAGCGCCTCCCGTTAGCGCCTTAAGAGGGCGCTAAGTGGGGCGCAAAGCAACTAGCGCCCGGGCGCGGCGATATCTGCGCCTCTCGCAAAATTGACCGGACATTTTGCGGCGGCGCTAAACAATACCGTCCGATCTCCTGCACACACAGATCTTGACGTCATTCGAGAGTGCAACGCCCTTGCGACGCCCCGGACCAGAAATTGAGTGGCGCCCCCCTCCTTTCCGTCTGGTGCTACCAACGACAGGTTGACTGGAACGCTTCCCAGTCGCTGTGGGGCTGGGGGGGTGCTATTTAAAGGGAGCCTCTTCCTGACTTTTGTGTGGTAGCCATTTTTGCACCACTCGTTCTGAGAGAGAGAGAGAGAGATTTTGAGAGAGACAAAGAGAGAAAGAGAGACTTCTGCATTGAGTTAACGCTGTGTGAGGTAGTTTTGGCTTCTGACCATAACTTTGCAGGTACTTTGCTTTTTGACCTTCAGAACTTTGATTGCCTAGATACTATGGGGGCTGCAATGGATGGGAATGTCATCCTTCTCCATCACATTCGGAGGGCTCAGAGACGCAGAGAGAGAGTGGCAATCATGGCCAGACAGAGGAGGGCCAACAGGCCTCTGTACAGGAGACCTTACCCTCCCAGGGTTTTTCGCCAACAGTTCTCCTACATTAATATGTCTGAGGAGCACTGTTTGCAAAGGCTGCGCCTCAGCAAGGAGGTGGTCACTGAGCTCTGCCACCTGCTGCAGCCAGATCTGCAGCCTCAACTGAGGAGCAGGACGTTAGTGGCAGTGAAGATAACAGTGGCTCTCAACTTTTATGCCACCGGCTCATTTCACATCGCCAATATCTCCCAGTTCGCGGTGCATTGCTGCATCCGTCAGGTAACAAATGCCCTCTTTAAAAGGAGACAAGAGTACATCTCTTTCCCCATGACCCCAGACAAGCAGCAAGAATGCACAACGGGCTTTGCGATGATAGCGGGCTTCCCCATGGTGCAGGGCGCCATTGACTGCACGCATGTGGCTTTGCATGCGCCGCAAGAGAATGCCGAGGATTTCCGCAACCGAAAGGGCTTCCATTCCTTAAACGTTCAGTTGGTCTGTGACCACAGACAGCTGATACTCGCTGTCAATGCCTACTTTCCTGGCAGCAGCCACGATGTCTTCATCCTGCGCCAGGCTTCTGTGGCAGACCTTTTCCAGGCACCGCATCACCCAGGAGGTTGGCTTCTCAGGGACAAGGGATATCCTCTGTGCACCTGGCTGATGACACCACTCCGTACGCCGAGCACCCCTACTGAGCTACGATACGACGAGAGCCATCAAGCTACCAGGAACATCGCTGAGCACACAATCGGCGTGCTCAAGCAATGGTTCCGCTGCCTGGACCATTCTGGAGGAGCCCTGCAGTACTCGCCTGAGCGAGTCTCCCACTTCGTTGTTGTGTGCTGCATGCTGCATAACCTTGCAATCCTCAGGACCCAGCCAATGCCACCAGGCATTGGAGCACCAGCAGAGGAGGAGGAGGAAGAGGAGGAGGAAGATGAGGAGGATGATCATCAGCAGCACCAAGGCAGGAGGGAAGCACACAATGTACAAAGTGGAAGGGCCGTCCGTCAAAGGCTCATAGCAAGTCGCTTCTAGGCCCCCTCTGAGGAAATGGCTTCTGCCATTCAAAAAACCTGAATGAAACTATCCCACAACCCCTAAGCCGGTCAAGGCAACAATGATTGCAAAGACCAAACATGTACATTTTGAATACAGACACTTCTTTTTTTGACAAACTCTGTGTATCTCATTTCCGCATGACAAACTAATAGAAAGAAACACAAAAAAAAAGCATCATTAACCCTTGAAGGATGGCCTGGATCAGTTCTGGGCCTGGAGGGCCCGGCTGCTGACTGCACCAACTCTGCTTGGGCGGCAGCAGTCTGTCTTACAGGTGGTGGTAACTGCAGTGGAGAAGTGCCAGTAGTGGCAGCTGGAATGCTGTCATCTTGAGAGAGGACAGCAACTCCCTGCTCGACCGACAAACTGGCACTCCCACGGGGCAGCACTTCAGCATCCGGAGCAATCTGATGGAGCACAGATTGCTGGCCTGCTGCGGCGCGGTGAGAGCCCCGTGGAAATGTGCCCGATCCAGCGAGGGTGGCAGCAGTCAGTGCTCGCGTGGCCTCAATCTGCGTCTGCATGAGACCAGCCACTGACTGCATTGCAGCACTAAGCATTTGCGTGGCAGCCGCCTGTGCTACACCGAAGTGCTCCACACTCCTTGCCAGTGATTCAATGGATTCGGGCACCCTTACCACTGCAGCCATGAGCTCAGTGTGCCTGTGTTCCGCCTGGGTGCTCATTTCAGCGAGGACCCGCTCCTCCTCTGCATCCAGTGCAGCAGGACTCAAAGCCATACTCTCCCTCCGGGGAGAAGGCCCCCGAGCTTCCCTACCCACATCGTGTTGCTGCAGCCTGCTGGGTCCTGGAGCTTCACCCTCATCAGACCATTCCCCCCCTACTCCCCTCCAGGGAAGGCGAGTTCCCAGTGTGGGCATGGGCTGCCTCGGTAGAGGGTGGTGCTGATGGTCCAGCTTCCTCTTCCTCCTCGCCTTCAGCTTCACTCCCACTGGCAGCTTGAGGGCCCATCTCCTCAGCTGGTGAATCACCATCTGAAAGCAGGGAGGTACAAGAGTGGCTTTAGCGTGAGGACAGGGTGGCAGCAAGGGAGGCATGAGTGCAGCGATTTAGTGATTTGGATTGAAAGTGTCAAAGGCTGCTGTTGTGAGGAACAAGTGGAAGGAGAGAGGACAAAAAGGTGATGACCTTACCATTGCTGTCCAGAACGGGGTCGGCGTCTCCAGTGGCGACGGGACCAATCACCCGGCTTGCCACAATCCTGTGGACATGCTCCTCAAGATCGCTGAGGGGTTGCAGCTGAGGCCGCCCTCCACCGGTCCATTGCTGCTGTCTCCTATTATGAGACAGCTTAGCCTGCAAGAAAAAGGGCGGCGTCTGAGTAAATATGCAGCCATGGTCTTGCCTGAAATGCCTGCCCTAGTTGAATAGCCCTTACTGTATGCAGCCATGGTCTTGTCTGAAATGCCTCCCACAGTTGAATAGCCCTTACTGTAAGCAAAGTGTGGAATGTGCGTGTGTGTTTGATGAAAGGGCCATAGGTGTTGGATGAGTGTTGGGCATTGGGGCTTTTAAGACCCTCTGGCCATAAAGTGAGGTTGAGATGGAGGGATGGAGAGGTTTTGAAAAAAAGGCACTCACCCTGATGACCCGAGTGAGGTTGTTGAACTTTTTCCTACATTGGAGATGGGTCCTAAGCACCATGCTGCTTGAGGAGACTCTCTGAGCCACCTCCCTCCACACTCTTCTGTACTCGTGTGGCAAAGACCTCCTGCCACTCTCTGGGTACAGAATGGATCTTCTGCGCTCCACCGCGCCAACCAGAGCCTCCAAGGCCCGCTCGCAGAAGCGCTGTGCTTGCCTCCTGGCCCTCTCCATAGTGTTTGGCTGCTAGATTTAGCCACAGGTCTGCCCAGGCCGAGATTCAAGGCTCCAATGAGCAGGGTGTGGCTGCAGAGCAAGATCAACCCTCCCCTTTAAGAACTGACTGGCGCCAATGTGTCTGTGTTCAATCGCTAACTGACAGCACCTGTGCTGCGCCTGCCCTCTGAGATAGCGCCTCGCACCTCGCACCTCGGCCTTAGCGCCTTGAGAGGTGTGTAGCGCCTGATTTAGCTCTCCAATCACCTCCAGGGGTGATAAAAGCCAAGTTTGCTGTCAGAGGCGATAATTAGCACCAGGCGCTAAACTTTGCACACCGCCAATAATGGCACCCCATATGGGGTGATACCGAATTTTTCCTCCAATAGTTTTTGGGACCAGCCAGATCTTTTCAGACTCTGACAGGTCTTATTGACTGTCCTAAGTTCTTAATATACAGTTGGGTTTAACCTGACCTGACCTTCTATGGCTAACGCCCAGGTGCTCACTTTTGTCAAGTATAACTTGACACACTCAGATCAGTTAATTAAATTTTGAGGGAAGTTTCGGTAGATTGGCATTTGGTTGTAATATCCTGGGTCCTGCCCATGGGAGAGGCCAGGTTATCGAGGTCGGGAAGAATAGACTCATTTATTTCTCTGTTTTTAGACTTTTGCCGCGTTGAAGTGTAATGCCTGAAGTGTGACAGATGCTTGTTAGACTCAACATTTTTATATATATAGAAACTGACACAACTTTGGATATGATGATGGCATTTCATCATCACTCATGTCTTTGTGCATATTCATTTACAAACCTGTGGGGATAAATTCCTCTTTTTCATAGAATCAGAGAATCATACAGCACAGACGGAGGTCATTCACCCCATCATGTCTGTGCCAGCTCTTTGAACAGCTATTCAATTAGTCCCGCTCCCCTGCTCTTTCCCCATAGCCTTGCAAATTTCTTCTTTTCAAGTATATATCCAATTCCTTTTTGAAAGTCACTACTGAATCTGCTTCCAGCACTCTTACAGGCGTGCATTCCAGATCATAACAACTCACTGCATAAAAGACATTTTCTCCTCAGTTCCCCTCCGATTCTTTTGCCAATTATCTTCAATCTGTGTCCTTCAGTTACATACTCTAACTAGTGGAAACAGTTTCTCTCTATTTGCTCATAATTGAGAACATCTCCATTAAATCTCCCCTTAACCTACTCTGCTGTAAGGAGAACTGTTAAGTCTGTGTGTTATAGTGAGAATTACTACACAGACCACAAGAGTAAAATTCAACAGGTCTTTACTGGTTGGAGGTCGGACTATACTGAATACAATATTATTACACTGTGCTTATATACCGGTGTGGTCACCACCGGTATTACGTATACAGCAGCCAAAGGAAGTAGTACCTTTCTTAAGGTGGACCAGGCTTAAGTTCTCTTAAGGTGGAACAGGTTACATATACCACAATCCTCCCTTTTTAGCTTAACAGTCATATCCCCAAATAAACATAACATATATACATATATAACTTCAGGTATAACAGTTCAAAGGTTCAGTCTCTCAGGAGGCTTTCTGATTCGGCTTGGATAACGCCTTTCAGTGGTCTCTGATTCTTGTTGTTGAGGTGCCTCTGTAATGATATCAGCAAATAGTGATGATATTTGTCTGTGTTTGATTACTTATGCCTTACAGCATATTTGTCTGTGTTTTTGATTACTTGTGCCTGACCAGCAGAGGTCATGTGAGAGACAAGCAGTCCAGAGGAGTTTTACTTTCAGTTTCATTCTAGATGCATCACAGCATAGTGTGTTCTGTAAAAAGCTGTAGAAAGTCTTGAACAAGACTTTAGATTAAACAACATTCTCTTTCAGAAATGAGTCTTTATTGAACCCAAAAAGAAATCAAAACAGCCTCCTCTAGTTGGTTGCCAATGTATTGGGTGTCATCATCATCAAATACATTCTCGGCCGAGGTAGATGCTTCAGGTTCATGAACGTCTTCCACAGCTGTCTCTGTCACAACCATGGGTTCGACCCTTGCTCTCGACTCTACCAGTTGATCCGCATGACGCCTTATCACATTATGACCAATATCTACGGTGTACATCAGAGGTCCTTGTCTGGCCCGGATTGTTCCGGACTGCCCTTTGTCGTTTCCATAGCCCCTTGCCATCACTGGTTGTCCTACGTCGAAAGTTCGAGTGGTCTTGCTGTTAATATGCGGAAACTGTTTGTTTTCCACTTCCCTCCGCACATTTGGTTTTAACAAGTCCAACTTGGACCGCAACCTCCTGTTATAAAACATCATAGCAGGACTTTGGTTAGTCACGGCATGATCGGCGTTTCTATATGACATCAGGAACTTATCGACCTTGTGTTGCAGCAGAATCTGATCATCATTCATGGCCTTAATAGCCTTTTTGAATGTCTGGACAAATCTTTCAGCCAACCCGTTTGTCGCCGGATGATATGGGGCAGAGGTATAGGGCTAGATTTTCAGTTGCTTGCGCCAGCAGTTAGCGCCTTAAGAGAAGTGATTTCCGGGCGCTATGCGTGTAGCGCCCGGGCGCAGCGCAGTTTGCGCCCCGCCCCAAATTAAGTTGCCCGTTAGCGCCGGCGCAAAGTTTAGCGGCCGCCCGGATGCGCGCGCAGAAAATGACGTCACATCCTCGTGCAACGCCCTTTGGCCGCCCCGATTGCAAACTTCAGTCGGACCGCCCCATTGTGCGGCGGGCGGCCGGAGCGTTTGGAAAAAGGAACGCAACACAACCAGCGCGGGCCCCGGGGGGCGCTAATTAAAGGGAACGTCCTCTCCAGTATAAAGGCCATCCATTATTTCAGAAAACAGTCTTGTGCAACGCATTTCTGGAGACACAACAAGGAGGATAGCTAACTGGTTTCAAGCAGCAAGAGCCAGGTATTTTTGGACTCAGGCAACAGCGCTGCAAGTGGCCATTTGGAAATTAGAGTGTTTGCCAGGATTTGATGGGGGTTGCATGGGGTGCCAACGCGGAGCTGCAGCTCCATGTCCGTAGGGCTCGCAGACGTATTGTGAGAGGGGCAGCCCTGGCTAGAGGCAGAGGGGGCTACAGGCGTCGGCCACGTAGGCCTTACCCAGTCAGGCTATACCGCCAGCAGCGCTCCTACCTAAACATGAGTGCCGCGCGATGTGTTAAAAGGCTCCGATTCCGGAAGGGGGTGATTGCAGAGATCTGCCACCTGCTTCGCCGAGATCTGCGGCCAAAGCTCAGGTGCAGGACGTCTCTGTCGGTGGAAGTGAAGGTGACAGTGGCATTGAACTTCTATGCCACCGGCTCCTTCCAATACGCTGCTGGGGACATAGCAAACATCTCCCAGTACGGCGTGCATCGCTGCATCCGCCAGGTGACCGAAGCACTGTTCAGAAGGAGAAGCCAATTCATCTCCTTCCCCATGGCCCTGGAGAGCCAGCATCAGCGCGCATTGGGATTTTCCAGACTCGGGGAATTCCCCTTGGTGCAGGGCGCCATTGACTGTACGCATGTGGCTTTGCGGGCCCCTCTGGAGCATGGCGAGCAGTATCGCAACAGGAAGGGCTACCATTCTCTGAATGTGCAGTTGGTCTGTGACCACAAGCAGCGCATCATGGCAGTCAATGCCAGCTTCCCAGGCAGCAGCCACGATGCCTTTATCCTGCGGCAGAGTACTGTGCATGACATGTTCCAGGCACAGCCTCCCCCAAGAGGATGGCTACTCGGGGACAAAGGCTATCCTTTGTGCACCTGGCTCATGACCCCGCTCCGCGCGCCCAGGACCGCTGCTGAAGAGGCCTACAACGAGAGCCATCAAACCACCCGCAACATCATCGAGCTAACTATTGGGGTCCTCAAGCAGCGGTTCCGCTGCCTTGATCGCTCCGGAGGAGCTCTCCAGTATTCGCCGGACCGGGTCTCCCAATTTGTGGTGGTTTGCTGCATGCTACACAACCTGGCTATCCGCAGGACTCAGGCACTGCCACCTGACGTTGGACCAGCACCTCAGGAGGAGGAGCAGGAGGAGCATGAGGAGGAGGAGGAGGAGGAGGAGGAGGAGCAGGAGTACGTTCCCAGGAGGGAGCGACCAGGGCCAAGGGCCGCACGACGCCACCTTATTACACGGTACTTCTAAGCCCCCTGTCAGGGAATGGCCAGGGGCCATGAGGGAAGATGAATGCAGCCGCTCCGCAAGCCCTCAGCCGGCGAAGCCAACAAACACTAAGAAGAACAACCATGGAGACTGCATGAATAAAGATAATTTTTTATTAAACAAAAATGAAAAGCCCTTCCCACATGAATCCCCAAAAACAATAAACGGGCCCCACAAAAAGCCCAACAAACGACTCACTCCCACAAACTGGGGAGGAGCCACTCCACCTTTATTGAAACCGGGCCTCAACGTCGGCCTAACGCAAAAAAAAAGCCCTCCAAAAGCACAACCATGGGCAAAATAAAGATGGCCACCGCCATATTAAAGGAAAGCTGGCCACACCCTCTACTGAGTGGCCCGCGAGGGCGAGACCTTGCCCAGCATTTTGCCTCCCCTGCCCTGCCTGCTGCTCCTTCGCAAGCTCTGCCCAGTGGCTGCTGCGAGGCTGGGGGAAGGCGCCTGAGGCTCAGATGCCCTTCCGCCAGATGCCACTGGGGGGCGGCCTACACGGCGTTTGGGCCTCGAGGGGCCGTCTCCTGAGTGGCGCGCCTGAGCCTGGCCACCATCAGCTGCAGCCGCTTGCCCTTGACGCCCCAGAGGGGGAATGGCGGCGACGGATGGTGCAATGTGGGCCAGCTGGCGTCTGGGATGCGCTGGCTGGTGCTGTGGCGCGGTGGCACTCGGCCGGGCCCGCACTGCAGGATCCGCAGCAATCAGCCGACGGCCGGCTTGCTGGGATGGTCCAGCGCGGCGCCTGCCCTGGCGATGCCTGCCTGAGACAGCGCGTGTGGCAGCAGTGAGTGGCCCTCTGGTCCTGGTGTGCGCGCGCATCACATCCGCCAGGGTCTTGACGGCATCAGTTAGCATGCGGCCAGTCGCGGCAGTTGCTGCCCCGAACTCGCGCACACTGGTCGCCAGCGACTCGATGGCCTCAGGCATGCGCCCCACCACGCTCATGAGCTCCGTGTGGCGCCGGTCCGAGTCGTCGGCCATCTGATCGAGCTTCCGCACCTCCTCCGAAGTGAAGGTGTCCGGACTGGAGTCGCGACTCTCCCGCTGGGGAGGAGGGGGCCGAACTAGGGGACCCTTGCCGCGTTGGTGACGGCGAGTTTGCCGAGCAGCAGCACTCCCCTCTGATCCTTCCCCCCTTTGGGGGGAAGGCCGCGGGCCACGCGCACGGCTGCTGGGTGGCTGGACGCCACTGGTCCCAGAAGCTGCATTGCCCTGCGACAGTTCCTCCAGGCACTCGTCCAGTGAGGAGGTGTCGAGCATTTCCTCCTCTCCTGCGGGACGTGACTGTTCCCCCGAAGGTCCGGCTTGCTCCTCCTCCTCCTCCTGGTTGGAGGTGCTGTCACTGGCAGCCTCAGGGTCCTGGTCGTCACCAGCTGAAAGCAGGAATGCACAAGAGTAGCTTCAGAGTGAGGAGACGGCGTCAGCGAGGGAGTTAGGACTGGTGGGATTCAGCGCATTGGTGGGACAGTGGCAAAGGAGATAGCTCGGATGGGCCAGTGCGACGCGAGAGGGCCAAAAGGCGAGGTCCTTACCATTGCCGGGCAGTGGAGGGTCGGATACACCGCACGCTGTGGGGACAATCACACGTGCTCCCATGAGCACACACACGCGCTCCTCCAGCCGAGTGAGCTCCTGCAGCTTGGCGCGGCCACCCCTGGCACGGGCCTGGCGATTAAACGCTACTTTAGCCTGCAAGAGAAAGGACGGGCTGTAAGGGCGCAGTGAAGCCCTGATGTAGTGTGCACTGCCTCCCATGGTGGAATAGCTTGGACAGAGTGAAGCCCTGATGTAGTGTGCACTGCCTCCCATGGTGGAATAGCTTGGACAGAGTGAAGCCCTGATGTAGTGTGCACTGCCTCCCATGGTGGAATAGCTTGGACAGAGTGAAGCCCTGATGTAGTGTGCACTGCCTCCCATGGTGGAATAGCTTGGACAGAGTGAAGCCCTGATGTAGTGTGCACTGCCTCCCATGGTGGAATAGCTTGGACAGAGTGAAGCCCTGATGTAGTGTGCACTGCCTCCCATGGTGGAATAGCTTGGACAGAGTGAAGCCCTGATGTAGTGTGCACTGCCTCCCATGGTGGAATAGCTTGGACAGAGTGAAGCCCTGATGTAGTGTGCACTGCCTCCCATGGTGGAATAGCTTGGCCAAAGTGTAGAGTGCCGAATGGCCATTTGATGCTCATGACTGTCCCAATGCTGCTGGCTGAGGGCTGGCCAAAAGGACTTTCAGGTCCCTTTGCCCATCATGTCAGGTGTACATGCAAGAATGAGGAGGAGACTGGAAAGGCTACTCACCCTCACAATCCTGGTCAGATCGTTGTACTTCTTACGGCATTGTGTGTGGGTCCTGGGGGCCTCGCCGGTGAATGTCACCCTCTGGGCGATCTGCTTCCAGGCTTTGGTGTAGTCGTGGTGGGTTGGATTCCTCCCACTGTCTGGAAACAAGATCTTGCGCCTCACCTCCAGAGCTGTGAGCATGATGTCCAGATCACCCTCTGAGAAGCGCAGGGCACGCTGACGGGCCTTCTCTGGCGTTGCCATGACTCCCTGGGGCTGAGCAGTAGTGTTGAGGCCTCTTTGCAAGGCTGCAGTGTGCAGGGCGTGGCAGCAGACTAATTCGTCCCTTCCCCCTTTAAGAGCTGGTCGGCACCACGGGGTCTGCTGTCAGTGCAAAAATGACCGCACCCGTGCTGCGCCCCGCCTGGGCGCTATCCCTCTGGACCGCCGGCTTAGCGCCTAAAGAGAGTAGTGGAACGCCTCTTTTAGCGCTCCACCAACCTCTTAGGGCGAAGCCACTGAATTCCCGGCAACGGGGCGCTACTTTGGGGCGGGCGCTAACTTCGGGCGGGCGCTAAAGCTAGCGCCCCAAAACTGCCTAAACTGAAAATCTAGCCCATAATGTTTAACTCCATTCTTCTTTAAGAATTGTTGGAATTCTTCCGATACAAACTGTGGTCCGTTGTCCGAACAGATCTGTTCTGGCAATCAGTTCCTTGCGAATATTGTTCTTAACACCGCAATTGTCTTTTCTGAAGTAGTGGTATTCATCTTGATGACTTCTGGCCATTTGGAATGTGCGTCCACTGCGATTAGGAACATGGAGTCCATGAATGGACCAGCAAAGTCAATGTGTACGCGTTGCCATGGGGCTGAAGGCCATTCCCATGGGTGTAGCGGTGCTATCGGAGGTGCATTTTGCACTTTTTGACACCCAGCGCAGCTTTTCGTTAACTCCTCAATCTGTTGGTCAATACCCGGCCACCATATGTAAGCCCTAGCAAGACTTTTCATTTTAACTCCCCCCAGATGACCTTCATGTAGTTCTTTTAAAACTCTTTCCCTTAACTTGGGAGGAATAATCACTCTTGTCCCGTACATCAAAGTACCATGGCAGACGGACAGCTGGTCTCGCCTTGCCGAGAATGCCGGTAACAGAGGATCACCCCGTGTTGGCCATCCTTTCACTGTCACCTCGTAGACTCTGGACAGTGTCGGGTCGTTCCTGGTTTCTCTTTCAATACTTGCGTTGGTGACAGGTAAACACTCGATAATGGTCGAATGAAATAACTCAACAGGGTCAACTTCCGTCGTGTCTTCATCTTCAGGTAGTGGCAGGCGCGACAGGCCATCAGCATTGCCATGCTGTTTCGTACCTTTGAATTCTATCTGATATTGATGTGCCCCTAAGAAAAGAGACCATCTCTGGAGACGCTGTGCTGTCATCACCGAAACACCCTTCTTAGGGTTAAAAATGGACACCAACGGTTGATGGTCCGTCAGAAGTGTGAATTTTTGGCCCTGTAGGTAATGATTAAACTTCTTCACTCCCCATACAAGGTTAAGGGCCTCCCTATCGATCTGCGCATAGTTGCGCTCAGCGGAGGTCAATGATCTGGATGCATACGCGACTGGCCTTTCCGTGCCATTTGGCAATTTATGTGAGAGTACTGCCCCAATACCATATGGAGAAGCATCACAAGCCAACCGAATAGGCAGTGTCGGGTTGAAGTGAGCCAACACTTCCTCTGAGGTGATCAATTCTTTGCTTTTGCGAAATGCCTTCTTACAGTTTTCGCCCCAGTCCCATGGTACCCCTTTCTGTAAAAGAGCGTTCAACGGATGCAGCACCGTGGATAGATTTGGCAGAAATTTATGGTAGTAGTTAATTAATCCTAGAAACGACCTCAACTGAGAGACATTCTCTGGAGCGGGAGCCTTTACAACTGCCGCTATCTTGTCAGGAGACTTATGAAGCCGCTCCCGGTCAATGACATGACCACAGTACGAGATCCGCTTCTGGAAGAACTCACATTTCTGCCGATTTACCCTAAGTCCATACTCTTTCAGTCTGTTGAGCACCAGTTCCAAGTTAGCGAGATGCTGTTCATCACCATCACCTGTGATCAGAATATCGCCCAGGTAACATTGTGTGCCTGGAATTCCCTGTAATACCTGCTCCATGGCCCTCTGCCAAATTGCTGGAGCCGATGCCACACCAAAAACCAGCCTATTGTACCGGTACAACCCTCGATGCGTGTTGATCGTGCGGTATTGGCGTGACTCTTCTTCAACCTCCATCTGCAAGTACGCCTGCGCCAGGTCTATCTTGGTGAAGTGTTTCCCGCCAGACAGTGAAGCGAAAATATCCTCAATCCATGGAAGCGGATACTGCACCGTGTGAAGCACCGGATTAACGGTGATCTTGAAATCTCCACAGATGCGAACCTTCCCTGGATCTCCTGGCTTATTGTTCGCAGGACGTTTCATAACGGGAACAATGGGCGTAGCCCACTCACTCCAATCTACTTTAGACAGTACCCCTGAACGTTCTAGTGCTTCCAGCTCCGCTTCAACCGCAGGTCGTATTGCATAGGGTACCGGTCTGGCTTTAAAAATTTTTGGTTGTGCATGTTCATCAATCTTGATGTTTGCCGTAATTCCTCTCAGTGTTCCCAGTCCTGGCTGGAACACCTCTTTAGCCTCATCCAATATTCTGGACAATCGTTTAGGTTTGACAGCTGTTTCCCCGGAATCTACCATTAGTGCTTTCAAGGAGTGCCAGTCCATATTCATTTTCCTAATCCACTCCCGTCCTAGTAGTGGTGGACCTCCTTCAGGTAGCACATATAAGTCCATTACTTGGCTTCCTTCGCCCTTGTGGACCACTTCTACCTCTATTTTTCCGATGGGGTACACTCTTTGCCCCGTGTACGTTTTCAATATAATCTCCGTATCCTGTAAGGGAATATGTTGGAATAACCTTCTGTAATCTTTCTTATTCATGACCGTCAATGCCGATCCAGTGTCCAATTCCATTTTTACTTGGACTCCTGCTATCTTAAGAGTGACCCAAATTGTCTGGAGGTCTGTATCCTTACCAACGTTGTGTATTCTTAAGCTATCCAGTTCATTACTGCTAGCGTCTGAATCTGACTTCTGTTCAGTCAAACTGTTCTTTGTCACCTTGTGTACCTTTGCATATTTTCCTTGCGGTGACTTTTTATTGCTGGTCTTCTTTCCTGACCGGCATACTTTAGCTATGTGGCCAAACCTGCCACACGTTCTGCATTCTTGGTTTTTAAACCAACACTGGTTCTGATCGTGCGTTGTCTTTCCACAACGATAACATTTGACAGAACTCAAACCCAATTTGTTTGTACCGAGTTCCGGTGGCCGTAGCTGCATTACTGCCGTGCCTCTCGCTGTGGCCTCGTGTGCTGCTGCCATAGTGACCGCCTTCTTGAGAGACAGCTCATTCTCCTCGAGCAGTCGCCTTTGTGTATCCTGTTTAAATAAACCACACACAAATCTATCTCGAAGTGCCTCTGTCAGTCCCGTTCCAAACTGACAATATTTTGCCAGCTTACGTAATTCCATCAAATATTCAGCATTGTTTTCATTTTGCCGCTGTCTTCTATCGTAAAATTTAAATCGTTCCGCTAGCATCAGCGGCGTGGGGCTAAGATGATTTTTTAGGACAGTAACAATCTGTTCGAACGTCTTATCCGCCGGTTCATCTGGTGATAACAGGTGTTTCAATTGCCCGTATGTCTTCGCACCCATTAAGTTTAGTAATGTTAGTGCTTTATCTGTCTCAGGAATTTTATTTGCCTTACAATAGTTTTGTATGCATTCTACATACATAGCCCAATCTTCTATATCACTGTCGAAGGCATTAATGTTCCCATGTTTGGGCATCGTAGCAATTTATCGTATTTTTAATGTTATCTAAGATGGCAGCTTCCCGCTCTTGCCGTCGTCCTCTGCCCACAAATTGGCGGTTTTCCCGCGCTTGGCGGTCTTCACCCGTCCCCCGACGCTGTCTCCGCTTCACCGCGGCTCTCGCGCCTTCAGTTTCCCCAGACGCTGCGCCTTTAGCCCGAATGCGGCCCTTATCTCCAGTCGCGATCGATGTCCCGCGCTGCGCCTCTCGCTCGAAAGCGGCCCGGCCCTTATCTCTGGTCGCGATCGACCTCACCGCCTTTATTCCTCCGTCTTCCCAGCCCCGTCTGTACAGCCAACGCGGTTGACTTTCTGTCGCGTCGCTGCCCGGCTTACCCACCACGAGGTAGCAGAAGAAGCTGACAGTCGCTGATGGAGGCTTCGAGGTCAGGATGTCTTCTGCACTCCGGTTGCTCGATGCCTGCCGCTCGACGTGTCTTCCCGTAGGTGATGAGGGTGGAAACCTCTCTTCGACGTCCTGTCTGTGGACGAAGTCGCCGTGGAAATTACTGCAGCAGGGTAAGAATCGGACTCGTCGCCACTGTTAAGTCTGTGTGTTATAGTGAGAATTACTACACAGACCACAAGAGTAAAATTCAACAGGTCTTTCCTGGTTGGAGGTCGGACTATACTGAATACAATATTATTACACTGTGCTTATATACCGGTGTGGTCACCACCGGTATTACGTATACAGCAGCCAAAGAAAGTAGTACCTTTCTTAAGGTGGACCAGGCTTAAGTTCTCTTAAGGTGGAACAGGTTACATATACCACAAGAACAATCCCAGCTTCTCTAGTCTCTCCACATAACTGAAGTCCCACATCACCATTGCTCAGTGAATCAATACTACAAATAAATGAGGGAAACATTCCTTTGATGAGTGAATCTGGAGAAACTGTATTCCTATTCAAAAAGGACATTTTGCTAGAAATACTCACCAGAGGAAATTTCCCCAAATTTGTTTACAATATTACTACATAGTGAGAGGAAATCATTCCCGCTGCTAAGAAACATTCTAACCATTTTACCAGGGCAATGATGCCCCATTAAAAATCAAGTCATAACAGGGATACTGAACTAGGGATAGATCTTAACAGTAACATTTGAGTGTTACTGCCAGCTTAGCTTGATGGTAGCACACTTGCTTTTGGGTTAGAAGGTTCTGACTCTTGGGTTCAAGCCCCATTCCAAGACTTGAATGCATAATCTAGGCTGATATGTCACTGCACTACTGATGGAGTGCTGCATTGGTGGAGGTGTTGCCTTTTCTTCCAGGTGAGATGTTAAACTGAGGCCTCATTTGCCTGTTCAAGCACACATAAAATATTTTATGGCATTAATTGAAGAAAAGCAGGGAGTTCTCCTAGTGTTCTTGCCAGCATTCATCTCTCGGCTAAAACAAATTTTATCTCATTTGTTGCATGTAGGTGCATGCTGTGCACTAACTGGCTGCCACATTTGCCTACAAAACAACATTTCAAAAGTAATGGAGTGACTGAAGTGCTTTGAGATGTCCTAAGGATGTGAAAAGTGTTATGTAAATGCAAGTTCTTTCTATTATATTACTCCAGGTTAATCACCGTATATTTTAAACATTCACTTGTTTTGTGATAGTCCCAAATTCTAACTTAGAAATCAGGTTAGTAAATTCTAAATTTATAAATAGACCTGAAATTGACTGTTGGAAGAAACTGGAAAAGCAATAGTTGAATAATGTAGACTGACATTTGGAACTGCAACATTTTGAGCCAAATAGATCAAATGTTTCAGTTACATTTGGCAGCAAGATTCGGAAAACCTATCCATTTGCTTGCTTCTTCCAATTATAGGTTACCACTTTCCCATAGATAATGCATGAGTCAGATTTAAAACATGAATTGGATATGAGATCAAAAGTCATAACAGGCAAATATAACACCTGTGTTTTTTTAAGCACACAGTAGTTGTCAACTAGCCCAATGAACCACAGTTACTATGCACACTCCTGCCATGCAGTATTTTCAACTAGTAGTTTTGATGACATGCAGTGTATCAGATCACTGAAAAACAAATTCCATCAGTTCAATGAATGAACATTCATGCCAAATCCAGAACAGCAACAGCTAAACTAGTTAACTTTAGTTCAGATGCCAGGCTGGTGTCTTTGTTTTCTTAATTACTGTCTAAGAGCTGGGTACAAAAGAGAGTACTGTTACTGGGTTCTCTTTCAAACAGATGCTGTTGTGTGTACCATGATGTTGGGTTTAAGACTCGAATCTAACAGGTTCTGTAGATATAATAAAATTTTACATGTTCCACATATGGTGGGATGATTTTCCTCTAATGATGATTTGCATTCTATCCCTTTTCTCATGTTTCGGATTTTACGGAACCTTAACCCATAAAGCAATGGCAAATGGATTTTAATGTGGGGAAATATAATGAAATGTTTAATGGAACAGGAAACATCAGCGCACGTTGAAAGGGCAGGAATATGAATAGCATTTGATGTGATTCTTAATCATTCATGAAAGTTTAAAGGTCTGTTTTTAGAACAAAGCAATCAAGTACTAAATGCATTTTCATGCAGCAGTATTTTTTCTCTGCTTTTTTCATATGTATTTTAAAGTTTTACTTTGCTACCCGTCTTTCCTTTCTCTACTGCATCTTTTTACTCAATTTTTCTTTTAACTATTTCTTTGCAGTCTGTCTCTGCTGGCACAGAAGAAAATCATTAAATCAGGTGTTAATTTTATAGGCCTCAGTTCAGCACCACACATCTTGGCAGCCCAATTTTGAAAGGCGGCAGCATCATCAACCTTGGATTGGAGCTGGAAGGATTCAGTCAGAGTGAAGCATAATAAGCAGGCAAGTTTTAAGCAGACAGGTATGAAAGTAATAGTGTGGCAGAAAAGCATTACAGAAAGTAAATGCTACTCTTGCAGGAAGTGTGTGCTATATGCAAGACTTTCAATATATTAACTAGTGGATCTCCTGTGCTCTGTGCCTCACCTGCATGTATTCTCTTTGTATTCTTGGTGGTATCGCTGTGTCCTCTGGTGTTTCTGTCTCTGTGTGTTTGACTTCCTGTGGTGGTTTGCTTCCATCTCTCTTTCTCTTCACTTTTTTTGTTTGTATTCTTCTTGGTGTTTCTTTCCTTCTTTTTTTTGAGTGGTGCAGGCATTCGGCCTTGCACTTTTGCTGCTTGTTCTCGCACTGTCTCCCATCACTTGCCTTTGCCTTCCTTGTTCGTTTCCCCTGAGCTCCACCTTCCATTGTTCTCTTCCCCCCCCCACCCCCCATTCTGCCTCTCTTGTTTTCTTGACCGTCCACTGTTCTTTCTTGTTTCCTCTGTCCCCCCTTGCACTTTCTGTTCTGTGTCTTCCCTCTGCTGGTACCTATAAGAAATTGTGAATTGGAAGAAATAACTTGAGACAAAAAGGTCTCTTCAGACTGGTGTCAGAATAACTGGATAGACACTTAGAATTTGCTTATGTTCTTGGTTCCCTGCGGATGTGATAACATTCTGCACCGTGGCGGTGACCTTGTTTCCAGACTAGCTGTCTGCTGTTTGTGTGCTAGTGTAGGAACGGAGGTTCCTGTCAGAAAGACTGAGTTCGACTCAGGCAATTGAATGAACTTTAATGAAAGGAAACGAGCTTAAACTGGAAACTGCTAGAACACATCAATAACGGGTCTACTCTCCTCGAGGGCTCCACGAGGACTGATCCTCTGGTCAGAAGACTGACGTCATGGCGTCATCACGTTCTTCCCGCCATTGGGGCATCATGTGACTAACGGCATGATGTCATCACGTTGAAACCGCGCTGTAAAGGTAACTAGACATTGTACAGTCAAACAGTGTAATTAAAGGTACAGGCACAGACAGTAACTACATTGCTGTTAAAGGAATTATGTACAACCGCTCTGAGTCCTTTGGTGGCTCCGCCACATGCGCCCCCCCAGCATTGTCTTTAACAGAAAAGGTGAGGCGAGGAGGAGGCCTGATGAGCCTGTCCGATCGACTTCGATACCCCGGTAGAGGTAGTTGACGACCGGTGGTCGAGTTGGCAGTCGGTTGTGGCTGAGCAGGCACGGTGAGCGCGGTCAAGTTGGCAGGCAGCTTTGGTTGATCTGGTGCGGCAGCTGCGGGCGGTTGGCCACATTTGGGTGGTTGAGCGACTACGACAGGGTGGTCCAGGTCCAGGTGAGCCGGCTTCAAGCGGTCCATCGAGATGTGATCTGGCTTCCCTCCGACGTCGACCAAAAAGGATTTGTCTCGTGGTTCGATGATGCGGAAAGGACCAGTGTAAAGGGGCTTGAGCGGATCCTGGTGAGCGTCGTGGCGGATGAAGACATACTTCGGATTCTTCAGTCCTGGTGGTATGTAGGAGTTCTGCAAACCGTGATTGGATGTAGGTATCGGAGCGAAGCATCTGGCCGCTTCTTGGTGGCGAACGAGTTGCCGGGAGGCGGACCATGGCTCTATGGGAGAAGGGAGGAAATCTCCTGGTACACGGAGTGACTGGCCATAGACGAGTTCAGCCGAAGACGATTGTAGATCGTCTTTGGGCGCCGTACGAAGACCCAACAGGACCCATGGGAGTCTGTCCACCCATCCTGTGCCTTGAAGACTGGCCCGAAGAGAGGCTTTAAGCGACCTGTGGAATCGCTCGCAAAGGCCGTTTGCCTGTGGATGATAGGCGGTGGTGCGATGAAGTTTGGTACTGAGCCCCTGAGCCACAGCATTCCAAAGATCCGAGGAAAATTGTGGCCCGCGGTCAGAAGAGATGTCCGCCGGTACCCCGAAACGGGCAACCCAACAGGAGGTGAAAGCTCTAGCGACGTCTGCCGAAGTGGTGGAAACCAAAGGAATTGCCTCTGGCCACCTAGTGGTGCGGTCCACTATGGTGAGGAGATGAGCCTAACCCTGAGAAGGCGGAAGCGGCCCCACGAGGTCCACATGCACGTGGTCGAAACAACACTCCGGAACAGTGAATGCAGCCACTGGAGCCTTGACATGACACTGGACTTTGGCCTTCTGGCATACGACGCAGGTATTAGCCCAGTCACGGACATCGATGTGCATACCTTTCCAGACGAACTTGGCCGACATAAGCCATTGCGAAGCCTTCATCCCCGGGTGCGACAACCCATGTATGGCATCAAAAACCTTCCGGCGCCATGCGACTGGCACGATAGGTCGAGGAACTCCCATGGAAAGGTCGAGGAACTCCCATGGAAACGTCGCAAAGGAGCGTGGCACCTGTGGCCTGGAAGATGACGTCGGTCGCTTGGAAGCTAGAGGGAACGGTTCTATATGATTGGACCTCCGAGTCCAAGGCCTGATCTGCTGCCATGAGGGCGTAGTCGATTCCCAGGTGCACCGCGTGGACCGTCGCACGGGAGAGGCAATCTGCCACCAGGTTGTCCTTACCAGACACGTGTTGAATGTCCATGGTAAATTCGGAAATGAACGTCAAGTGACGTTGTTGATGAGCGGACCACGGTTCGGCGGTCTTGGCCATGGCGAATGTAAGGGGTTTGTGGTCGACAAAAGCCGTGAAGGGACGCCCCTCCAATAAAAACCGGAAATGGCGAATGGCGAGGAAAAGGGCCAGTAGCTCCCTATCGAAGGTGCTGTACTTTTTTTCATTCTTTCGTAGTTGACGGCTGAAAAACGCCAGCGGTTGCCACGTGCTGTTGACCCACTGTTCTTGCACTGCACCGATGGTGTAGTCTGATGCGTCAGTAGTAAGGGCGATAGTAGCATCTGGAAGTGGGTGCACCAGCATGGTTGCATTGGCCAAAGCGTTCTTGGTGTTGCTGAACGCCTGGACCATCTCAGCTGTCCAGCCGATTGGATCTTTACCGGACTTGCCCTTGAGGGCCCCGAACAAGGGTTGCATGAGTTGAGCCGCCTTGGGACGAAACGGTGGTAGAAGTTGACCATCCCCAGGAACTCCTGCAAGGCCTTGACTGTCGACAGCCGCGGGAAAGAAGTAACCGCCTCAACCTTTGTCGACAAAGGGACGGCGCCGTCCGATGTTATGCGATGTCCCAGGAAGTCGGTTTGTTGCAGGCCGAACTGGCACTTGGCTGGGTTGATGATTAAACTGTGTTGGCTGAGGTGCGTAAAGAGGGAACGCAAATGGGAGATGTGCTCCTCCTTGCTGGCACTGGCGATGAGTATGTCGTCAAGGTAGACGAAAATGAAACGCAGGTCTCGAAGAACGGAATCCATTAAATGCTGGAACGCCTGTGCTGCGTTCTTTAAGCCAAACGGCATCCACAGGAACTGAAAGAGGCCAAAAGGGGTGATGACTGCGGTTTTCGGGACGTCTTGTGGGTGCACTGGAACCTGGTGATATCCACGGACGAGGTCAACTTTAGAGAAGATAGAATTTCCTGCCAAGTGGGCCGAGAAATCCTGGATATGCGGGATCGGGTACCGATCCGGAGTGGTGGCGTCGTTGAGGCGTCAGTAGTCACCGCATGGCCGCCAGCCGCCGCCTGGTTTCGGCACAATGTGGAGAGTCGAGGACCAGGAACTGTTGGATCGCCGAATGATCCCGAGCCGCTCCATCGTGTCGAACTCCGCCTTCGCAGCTGCGAGCTTGCCGGGTTCGAGCCTTCTAGCCCGTGCATAAACTGGGGAGCCAGTAGTGGTGATGTGCTGTTCAACACCATGTTTCGTCGCCGAAGAGGAGAAGGTGGGCCTCGTCAGCTCCGGAAACTCCCCGAGGAGCCACGTGAAGTCATCTGGAGGAGGGAAAGCACAGGCAATAGAGCGCGCCACAGAGGTACTGTGGAAGCACGGAATCGAGTGGAAGGTGGCCGCGTTGATCAGCTGGCGGTGCCGGACATCGACTAGTAGGCTGTTGGCACACAGAAAATCTGCCCCTAGGATTGCCTGTGAGACTGTGGCCATGACGAATTCCCAAAAGAAGCGCTGACCGCCGAAACAGACTTCGACACGCTGCTTTTGGAACGTTCGAATAGCTGCGCCATTAGCCGCTACGAGGGAAAAACCGAGGTTCCCAGTCTGCATGTCGAGCTTTGACGCAGGTAGAATGCTACACTGCGCCCCGGTGTCACATAGAAAACGGTAGCCCAAGAGGGAATCGGTGATATAGAGGAGTTTCCCCGTAGAACCGACGGCCATCGCCACCGCGGAACGCCCGTTAGACTTATTCATCCGTCGCCAGGGATGCCGACTGCACTTTCTTGGGTTTTTTTGGGGCGAAAAACTGCAGGGGGAACGGCAGCATCGTGCTGTCGCGCCAAAACGGGTGTGGTAGGAGCACCAGCCCGCTGTAGGAGAAGCCAGAACCGCGTCTGGGGGCTGGGCACCTTGTGGCCGCGCAGCACTGCTGGGTAACTGTGAAAATCTTATCAGCTTCGGCCGCAAGCTTGGCGCAGTCTGTAATGTCGGATCTGGCTAGGGCAGCCTGAACCTGTTCAGGCAGTTGATAGAGGAAAAGCTCCCGGAAGAGGAAACATTCCAGTTCAGCACCCAAGAGCGTGAGCATTTGGCTCTGAGCTCAGACGGTTTGGAGTCCCCGAGGCCAGGCAGCGTGATGAGCCGGCGAGCACGCTCCGACTTTGATAGCCCGAAAACCTGAAGCAACCGCGCCTTAATTGCATCATACTTGCTGTCAGTAGGAGGACTACCGAGGAGGCTGATGATCCGTGATGCAGTTGCGCTGTCGAGGGCGGAGACCACGTAATAATAACGGGTCTGATCCGCGATGATGTTCCGAATGGCGAACTGGGCTTCAGCCTGGATAAACCAGGCGTCTGGTTGTTGCTCCCAGAACTGTGGTAGTTTCAGCGTGACGGCATTCGTGTCCATGTCGAATCTTCCACGAAAATCGTTCATAGAAGTCGGGGTCACCAATGTAGGAACGGAGGTTCCTGTCAGAAAGACTGAGCTCGACTCAGGCAATTCAAACAATGAACTTTAATGAAATGAAACGAGTTTAAACTGGAAACTGCTAGAACACATCAATAACAGGTCGACTCTCCTCGAGGGCTCCACCAGGACTGATCCTCTGGTCAGAAGACTGACGTCATGACATCATCACGTTCTTCCCGCCATTGGGGCATCATGTGACTAACGGCATGACGCCATCACGTTGAAACCGCGCTGTAAAGGTAACTAGACATTGTACAGTCAAACAGTGTAATTAAAGGTACAGGCACAGACAGTAACTACATTGTTGTTAAAGGAATTACGTACAACCGCTCTGAGTCCTTTGGTGGCTCCGCCACACTAGAAAGGTTGTTAACATAGAAACATAGAAAATAGGAGCAGGAGTAGGCCATTCGGCCCTTCGAGCCCGCTCTGCCATTCAATGAGATCATGGCTGATCATCCAAATTCAGTACCCTGTCCCTGCCTTCTCCCCATATCCCTTGATCCCTTTAGCCTTAAGAAATATATCCAACTCTTTCTTGAATATATTTAATGAACTGGCCTGCACCGCCCTCTGTGGCAGAGAATTCCACAGGTTCACCACTCTCTGGGTGAAGAAATTCCTCCTTATTTCAGTCCTAAATGGCTTACCCCTTATCCTTAGACTATGACCCCTGGTTCTGGACTCCCCGGCCATCAGAACATCCTTCCTGCATCTAGTCTGTCCAGGCCTGACAGAATTTTATAGGTTTTGATGAGATCCCTTCTCAATCTTCTAAACTCCAGTGAGTATAAGCCCAATCGACACAATCTCTCCTCATACGTCATTCCTGCCATCCCAGGTATCAGCCTGGTGAATCTTCGCTGCACTCCTTCCATGGCAAGAATGTCCTTCCTCAGGTAAGGCGACCAAAACTGCACACAATACTCAAGGTACGGTCGGTCTCACCAAGGCCCTGTACAACTGTAGCAAGACATCCTTGTTCTGGTACTCGAACCCTCTTGCTACGAAGGCCAACATACCATTTGCCTTCTTAACCGCCTGCTGCACCTGCATGCTTACCTTCAGTGACTGGTGCACAAGAACACACAGGTCTCTTTACACTTCCCCTTCTCCCAATCTATTGCCATGCAAATAATAATGTGCCTTCCTGTTTTTGCCACCAAAGTGGATAACCTCACATTTATCCACATTATACTGCATCTGCCATGCTTCTGCCCAATCACCCAACCTGTCCAAATCGTACTGGAGTTTCACGACATCCTCCTCACAGCTTACCCTCCCACCCAGCTTTGTGTCGTCTGCAAATTTGGAGATATTACATCAAATTCCCTCGTCCAGATCATTAATATATATTGTGAACAGCTGGGGTCCTAGGACCGATCCTTGCGGTACCCCACTAGTCACTGCCTGCCACTCGGAAAACGACCCGTTTATTCCAACTCTTTGCTTTCTGTCCGCCAACCAGTTATCTATCCAAGTCAATACCTTGCCCCCAATCCCATGTGCCTTAATTTTGCATGCTAATCTCTTATGTGGGACCTTATCAAAAGCCTTCTGAAAGTCCAAGTACACCACATCCACTGGTTCTCCCTTATCTATTTTACCAGTTACATCCTCAAAAAATTCCAGTAGATTAGTCAAGCATGATTTACCTTTTGTAAATCCATGTTGACTTTGTCCGATCCTGTCACTGCTTTCCAAGTGCTCTGCTATTACATCTTTTATAATAGACTCTAGCATTTTCCCCACTACCAATGTCAGGCTTACCGGTCTATAATTCCCTGCTTTTTCTCTACCACCTTTTTTGAATAGTGGTGTAACATTAGCTACCCTCCAATCCATGGGTACTGTTCCAGAGTCTATCGAGTTCTGGAAGATGACCAACAATGCATCTACTATTTCTAGGGCCACTTCCTTAATACCCTGGGATGTAGATTATCAGGCCCTGGGGATTTATCGGCCTTCAGTCCCATCAATTTTCCTAACACCATTTCCCTACAAATACTGATTTCTTTCAGTTCCACCCTTTTATCAGACCCTATGTTCCCCGGCATCTCTGGGAGGTTATTTGTGTCCTCCTTTGTGAAGACAGAACCAAAGTATGAATTTAGTTGGTCTGCCATTTCTTTGTTTCCCATTATAAATTCCCCTGATTCTAACTGCAAGGGACCTATGCTTGACTTCACCAATCTTTTTCTCTTCACATATCTATAAAAGCTTTTACAGTCAGTTTTTATGTCCCCTGAAAGCTTACTCTCATATTCTATTTTCCCTTTCTTAATTAATCCCTTTGTCCTCCTTTGTTGAATCCTAAACTGTTCCCAATCCTCAGGATTATTGCTTTTTCTGGCCAATTTATATGTCCTCTCCTTGGATCTTATGCTATCCCTAATTTCCCTTGTTAGCCATGGTTGAGTCACCTTTTTTGTTTTATTTTTATGCCAAACTGGGATGAACAAATTCTGTAGCTCATCCATTCGGTCTTTGAATGTTTGCCATTGCCTATCCACCGTCAACCCTTTGAGTGCCATTCCCCAATCAATCCTACCCAACTCGTTCCTCAGACTGTTGACTGTATCTTTGATAATCTACCCTAGACTCACCCCTAAAAAGAGAGTAAAAGAGTTATCTAAAGAGCTTTTAGCCCAGACGGTGAAGGGAAGGGAAGAGCTGTTCGCGCCCACCAGCCGTCTGTCCGATCGGGACCGATACCAGCTGCTTGTCACGGTGGTATATCTGCTATGTCTGTCTTGATTGCGTGTTGTACTTAACTTAAACTGCCGCTCCTTAATAAAATGCCTTACAACTTTTAAGACCCTTTGGGTAATCTGTGTGTGACCTGTGATCCAAATCTTACAGTGGTGTCAGAAGTAGGATCACAGAGTTGGGAGTTGTAAGGTTCCGGTTGTGGGGAGCGGAGGGACGTGGTCGCGTGTGATCGTCGCTTAAGACTAAATAGAAGACTCCCTGAAAGAAGGGAGAGTGGGGTAAAGGTAAAACCATAGATATGATGGCATTGGCATACCATCGGGAACAGCTAGTAGACAACCTGACAGAAAAAGTCAGCACGTCTGCAGCAGTGGTAACGAGGACTATAACTACATCCTTGATAAACTCTCTGAGGCCGAGACAGGTTAGCTTATGGGGCACACTTGTGCGCTGCCCAGTTAAATAACGAGATTAAAGAGTTAAAAGATTTAGTAGTCCAGATGCGGAGAGAAAGAAGTGAATGGCGAGAGAAGCTTTCTGCCCTCCGCAACCAGTTGCGTTGGGAGCAAAGGATTCATGACAAAATGCAGTGTACACAGAAAAAAGTAGATCAAACACTCGAACAGAATATTGAACTACAGGCAGAAAACACCAGACTGTGTGAGGAGTTAGAGGATGCAAGGGGAGTGTTAAGGGAATTAAACCAGCGCCAAACCACTGCCTCCCTTGAAGCAGACCCTGCTTAGAAAAAATCCAACAGCTGCAGGCAAAAATCAGCCATCAATGGGCAATTTTTTTTGCGATCGGGAAAGTTTGTTAAAATTTACGTGAAGTGATGCAATTGCTTTCGTCTGACAATATTTGCTCCGCCTTCTTATAAACCTGCAAAGGAGCTAACCCTTGCCACTGGCAGCTGGTTTTTTTTAAAAATTGGTTCACCAAGCAACTTTGATCTATGTTTTCTATCTTTGATATTGTATTGGACAGAAAAGTTTCGCCAGACGCTCATGAATGAGATAGAATCTGGTATTAATGGAATTTTCATTCTAGTGAAAGTCAAGAAAGTGTAGTTACGAATAGTAAATTGATAGCTTTCTCTTGGAGATATTTGTGTCCTTGCCTATGTACCTTTTAAGAAAACTGCATTGATAGCCTGGCCACTACCCAAGACATCGGGACCACGCAGAGGGAGATGAGTAAAGATCTCCAGATGACTACAATCTTTTGATAGGATCACTTGAAAGCCCGAGAATGGCTTGTATCGGATGACACGTGTGGCACGATATTGAGATACCGATATGAGTGTGCAAATGTGATTAGTTACATATGAAGCAATTACCATCCGGAAATGCATGGTGAATTTGCACTGAAGAATGGGTCTCGGACATGCTCAGTTACTTGACAACAGTACGACATGAAATGGTTAATGTGGCTCAGGGGAGTAAGACAACTTTTAAAGCATTGACACATACTCCATCGAGAAACTATCTAATTAATGAAACAATCAGAATAGAGTTAAACACACTGGTACCTGTTAGAGGGATTGAAATTGAAGTTGAAGCGGAGAGTTACATGGAATTTGGATTGGGATAATTGAGGGCCAAGGAGAAATCATGTTTAGCAAGAATTATTCACAAGATGGATACGAGTAAAAGAGATCTGGAGAATCTTTTAAGTCCACGACTTGTTGATTAGATGTTAAACTGTAATGTCGCTTAAAGTCGCTTAAAATGATTGTAAGACTGAATTTAACTGTGACTGTAATAATTGTGTTTTGTAGATAACAGAGCATGGGAAAAACCAGTACGAATCCAGTATGAGGTGGTTTTGGTGGTGCCTCCTGTGTCACTACTATCGCAACTACCATGCTTTACGGGTCTAACAGGACCTGGCCCATCAACCAACATGTTTTACTCAATATCAAAACCTATGCTCAAGTGAAACTTACAGTAAATGAGATACTTAAGTACGAGCTGCACAATTCGGGTAATACATTCCCCTGTTGTCTAAGGGCTTCAGTGAGCTTGTGATGTGACTGAACTCCTCCCTAAAGTATTTTTATGTTTTGGAACAAGACAACGTGAGAATAGATATTGAAATTGACAGCATAGGGAATGACTCACACTGGTGGGATATTGGGCTTAATACATCAGCACTCCCTTAGGTTCATATTATTTCACACGCTCTGGTAGTTCTCCCACTTGTAACCCATGTAGTAAGATTTTGATACATAAGCCAATTGTGTAGTCATGCCTATGACTAACCAGCACTAACAAATTAATTGAGCACACTGAAAGAGAAGATCCGAAGCAATGTAGAGGAGACCCCAGGCGGGGTAAGATCAGGAAAGATAGAAGAAACAGAGGAAACCCCAGGAACAGTGAACTGAACCTGTGTGAAGGGTCGGAGGTTGCTCCTCCCCCTCAAAAGAATGCACTGTAAGAAAGGGGGAAATCTTAATTACTGAGTCTCCCTACTAACACCCAAGTTAAGAAAGCAATAAGCAAATTAGGGGACTATGAGTGATGGGAAGTAGCTTATAATGCCAGCCAGCATCCCTGGGCATGAATGGTGTCAGTGGGCCAATAACTTAGAACTAGCTAGATTAGTCAAAAGAGGATTGTGAGAAGTCAATAAAGATATTTCCTTCTCAAGGTGGGGAGTTGTAAGAAATCGTGAATTGGAAGAAATAACTTGAGACAAAAAAGTCTCTTCAGACTGGTGTTAGAATTTTTTATTTTTTATTTATTCGTTTATGGGATCTGGGCGTCGCTGGCAAGGCCAGCATTTATTGCCCATCCCTAGTTGCCCTTCAGAAGGTGGTGGTGAGCTGCCTTCTTGAACCGCTGCAGTCTGTGTGGTGATGGTACTCCCACAGTGCTGTTAGGGAGGGAGTTCCAGGATTTTGAGCAAGCGACGATGAAGGTCATCGGTGATATACTTCTAAGTCAGGATGGTGTATGACTTGGAGGGGAACTTGGAGGTGGTGGTGTTCCCATGCACCTGCTGCCCTTGTCCTTCTAGGTGGAAGTGGTCGCAGAGTTGGGAGGTGCTGCCGAAGAAGCCTTGGCTAGTTGCTGCAGTGCATCTTATAGATGGTACACACTGCAGCCACGGTACGCCAGTGGTGGAGGGAGTGAATGTTTAAGGTGGTGAATGGGGTGCCAATCAAGCGGGCTGCTTTGTCTTGGATGGTGTCGAGCTTCTTGAGTGTTGTTGGAGCTGCATTCATCCAGGCAAGTGGAGAGTATTCCATCACACTCCTGACTTGTGCCTTGTAGATGGTGGAAAGGCTTTGGGGAGTCAGGAGGTGAGACACTCGCAGCAGAATACCCAGCCTCTGGCCTGCTCTTGTAGGGACAGTATTTATGTGGCTGGTCCAGTTAAGTTTCTGGTCAATGGTGACCCCCAGGATGTTGATGGTGGGGGATTCGGCGATGGTAATGCCGTTGAATGTCAAGAGGAGGTGGTTAGACTCTCGCTTGTTGGAGATAGTCATTGCCTGGCATTTCCCCCACTCCCTCTTCTACTTCTGGTACTTTATCTTCATTGGCTCTGCAAAGCCAACAGTTTAGTTCTGAAGCAGTTGATTGTAGTATAACGTGTGATGTTATAAGTTCAATCAGGTGCTTTGAAATGATATTGCTGGTTTCACAGAACTGGTGAAGACAAGGCACCAGAAGCGGAAGTGAGGGGGACATTGGTGATGGCAAACAGGAATAATATATAGGAGGCCTGCACTTAAAATGTGGCAGCAGAAGTGAGCGAACAACGGTGACGTCAAGAGCATATCACAGTTGTGATGCTGGAGGAGATTACAGAGCTAGGGAGGGGCGAGGCCATGGAGCAGATTTGAAAACGAGGATGAGACTTTTAAAATCAAGGCGTTGCTTAACCGGGAGCCAATGTAAGTCAGCGAGCACAGGGGTGATGGGTGAATGGGACTTGGTGCGAGTTAGGACACGGGCAGCCAAGTTTTGGATGACCTCAAGTTTATGTAGGGTAGAACATGAGAGGCCAGCCAGGAGTGCATTGGAATAGTCAAGTCTGGAGGCAACAAAGGCATGGATGAGGGTATCAGCAGCAGATGAGCTGAGACAGGGGCGGAGACAGGCGATGTTACAGAGGTGGAAATAGGCGGTCTTGGTTATGGCGTGGATATGTGTGATTCAAATATCATAACCCAGGAAGTCAATTTAATATGGACAGGAAGTTTACATTATATGCAAGACTTTTAATATATTAAAGAAAAGTATATTTCCTATGGCATTCTCTATTATTTACCACAATGGAAGAAATCTCCCTGGTAGATATTGGAAAAATTCTTAAATATACTAAAAGAAGCTTTAAAGAAACAAATTATTTAAAAACCTAAAAATGTTAAATACAGAAACTTAAAAATAAGTTGAACATGCTTGAAATAATGTTGCTAAAAAAAAACTTACTTACTGGGTTCATGTATGGAACATCTCTGACCGCAATGCTTCTTCCCCTGAAATGTTGGTTGCCACCAGCAACCACTTCTGGAGGGAAATGTGGCCTTCTTTGTAACCCTGATCATCTGCTGTCATTACATGTAATGGCCAAGGGTGCAGCCGCCAAAGCTTGCCACATTCAGTGCAGCTGGAAGAAGATCCTGCCTGGATGTTTCTGGGATGGAGATCTGGCGTTGGGCCTGAAAGCCCTCAATTTTTCTACTTTGGCTGCCCAGGTACACCTGAAACTGAGCAGCCAAATGAAGGAAATTCCAGGCCATTTTCTCTGCTGTTAATGTTTCTTTTATTATTAATATTGTACTTGCCTTCATTCCTGTGCCTAGAGCATTGCTTTACCATACACGCAAGACCACATTTCAGAGACGCTCGAGTATCCACAGAATTCCATAATCCAACAGGGAGATTTACTCCATTGAGGTGAATAATGGAGGTTGTACAATAAATACCACTGGTCATTCCTCTCTGACAATAAGTCAGTGCCTGAGATGTTAAAATGTTCCAGAGGTATGTGTAAATAGATTTAACTTCCTCCTCATTACATTAATTTAAAAAAACAAGAGTAAAGCCTAAGTGACTTTCCCTGGTATTTGTCTACATGAATGCATTTGGTATTGGCTAAAATAAATCACCACGGGTATATTTTCCGACCAAAGCCAAATGTAATAACCATGTTAAAAACAGCAGGAAACTGAGTAATAAGTGGTAATCACATTTTCACCTGTTCTAAATTCGTGCTGCCATTATTAGAAAATAAAACATTTATTTGTTAAGCCCTTGTGATATCTTGCTTTTGAACGAACATTACAAATTGCTACCACTTCTCACTGGAGGAATAATAAGCAAACAGGGAATTTTGTGCTCGGGTGCAAAGCTGGAGTTATTGTAATGACAAAACAGGCCTGATTTAAAATATCAGCAGAGTACGGGCATGAGTTTCCTGGCCTTGCGGAATAAGTGTTAGACTCTTGTCTGCTATCTTATAATCAGCACTGACAGACCATGAGTGTCAACTGCAAGATTGGCAAGGGAAAGGGAGAAGTAGAAATGGTTGACTAAAGCTTGAGAGATCAAATCTGTTAGTGCTGGTATAAAAACACATGTCAAATAGATTTTAATCTAAATATTAGTACAGCAGTGAAAAACTCCCCTTCGCGCCACCAAATAAAGCTGTTTTTAGTGCTGTGATATTGCCAATAGCCCACAGCCTCTGCAATAATAAATCGAGCTCTTGACAGCAGTTTTTAATTTTTGATTTTGTTTCTGCTTCAACTTATTCAAATGTGAGGCAAACAAGTTCTTGCAATAGTTCTTGAGAAATGGATGACCAGGTGCTGGACAAGGTATTGCTCTTCTGGAACGTATATTAAGAAACAATTTATATGGTGTTCCATCTTCCTTATGCTCTTAATCTATGAAATGCATTTATTCTTGGCCCAGAATTTATTTTGCACTTGTCGCTATTACTGTACAGATGTCTGTGTTCTCTTTCTGGCAGTGACCCACAGAAACGTTATTTACATTCCTCATTTATAACACATCTTTTATTATTTAAATATGGTGTAGACATGATGTACCGATAACTGAAATGTTCCCGACAGGTCCAATTAAGTGATGGGAATTGAGCCTCTACCATGACACTCGGGAACCCAACAAGATAATCTGCCCCATCTCCTAGATTGACTGACTCCGATGTACCCACAGGATAAATGATGCAGCTCATTGAACATTCATATCTATAACGGTTTGTGGAGCCACAGTGAGCAGGAAAGCCAGCCAGTGTAAGACCTTATTCCACATAGAAATGTCAGGCCACAAAGTGAACTGATCTGCTCAATTACTAATTGTAATAAATAATGGTTATACTTATCAGTGAAATAGTAATAATAAGGACATTTTAAACACAATAAAAAGGTATCTTTTAAAAAAAAGAAACAGGCAGCTTACTCCCCAACAGACTCTTTGGTGATAATCTAAGCTACTGAATTTCTCAATATATATTGTATAAGAGGCATCGCAGACTTGATGGGCCGAAGGGCCTCCTTCTGTGCTGTACTATTCCATGATTCTATATCCTGGAGATCCTGGAGCAGAATTTCCTCTTCAGCACACATGAGGAGCTTATGCATGAATCTGAGATAAGTGCTTCTGCCTCGTCAAGCTCAGGCACTAAAGAGCAAATTCTGCTCCTCCATCTGCAGAGCACGCTAATGGCTGAAACTTGTGTAATAAATCCTAAACACTACCAGCCATGATAGGATCTAGTTCATGTGGCCTTTTACACTTGAAGAAAGAAAGAACCACCTCATCCTTTGTCAGCACTTCCCTAATTGCACCAGTTATTCAATGGCTGTAGAATTTGTGATAAATCCATGTCGTGAGACAAGGACTCAAAGAGGCGAGGTATTAGGATTAATAAGAGTACTTTATTAAACGACTGCAAAACAACCAGGCAGGCTTGAATCCAGGCATTGCACCTTTGCTGACCTTGGCAGGAAGCAAACCTCTGACCTTAGCACCAGCATTGGCTACAGCACCACCTGGTGGATAACCTTAATCATAACATCCCGGATTACTATATCCCTCCCCCTTAAGATTTCAGTATGAATTTCTTAACAAACAACCATTCCTGAGAGTCACATAAGGAGTCTCCATTCATCATGTTCCATACTTGACGAATCTAACAGTTCAGTATCAAGACGAGACCTTTGTGAATGTCTTGTGGTGAAGCCACCAGCTGCTCCTGAGCAGTGCTCACAGTATCTGACTCTGCAACGATGGTTTCCTCTTGACAAATAGGTTCCTGTGGAATTGTCTCCGTCCCTGGTGGTGGCACCACAGATGCACTTGGATAACTGGGGGCAACCCTGTCTTCAATCATTGCATCTGGAACCTTCATTTCAATTTTCCCTTGTCTGGGAAGTATCTGATCTACATGCCTGTGTACTACCCTACCATCTCCCAACATGACCTTGTATGATACTGGACCTGTCATTGAGTCGATGAAGCTAGGAATCCACTTTGGTCCATAACTGAAATTCCTGGTAAGGACCGCATCTCCTTCTCCAAAACTTCGGTTCTTGTTCTTTTGTCATGGTTCTCTTTTTGTTTGCTTTGTCTGTTTTCCATTTTACTTTTTAGGTCTGGGTGGACAAGGTCAAGAGTGGAGCGTGGTCTATGACCTAATAACATCTCAGCAGGAGAGAGTCCTGTGGTGGATTGAGGTGTTATTCTGTAGCTGAACAGAACCTGTGACACTTTGGCTGCTAAACTCCCTTCACAGAATCACAGAATCTACAGTGCAGATAGAGGCCATTTCGGCCCATCGAGCCTGCACCGACACATATCCCACCCTATCCCCGTAACCCCACGTATTTAATCCCCTAACACTAAGGGTCAATTTATCATAGCCAAATCAACCTAACCTGCACATCTTTGGACTGTGGGAAGAAACCGGAGCACCCGGAGGAAACCCACGCAGACACAGGGAGAATGTGCAAACTCCACACAGACAGTCGCCCGAGGCCAGATTTGAACCCGGGTCCCTGGCGCTGTGAGGCAACAGTGCTAACCACTATGCCACCGTCCCTTCTGCACTTTTTTTCATCATCTCCTTAAATGTTTGTACGGCTCAGCAAGTCCATTCGAGGACGGATGATATGGAGCCGAGGTCACCTGCACTATGCCATTTTTTCTCAAGAACTCTTTTGTCTCTGTACTCACAGAACAAGTGGCATTGTCACTTACCACGATCTCCGGTAGCCCTTGATTACTGAAGCTCCGATGCAGGCAGTCTATAGTAGTAGTGGCAGAAGCAGAATTTACAGGATAAACATCCATCCATTTGGAATGTGCATCAATGATTATGAGGAACATCTTCCCCATGAATGGACCCGCATAATCTAAGTGCAATCTTCTCCATGGTTTATCCGGCCACTCCCAGGGGTGGAGAGGAGATGCTGCTGGTGCCTTCCAGTGTTCCTGACAAGTGCTGCATGTCTTGACTAGATTTTCTATCTCCTCATCTAGCTTTGGCCACCACAAGTAACTCCTAGCCAAGGCTTTCATACGCGAGACCCCAGGATGACACTGATGTAGTTGCTCTAGGATAGACTGCCGTGCTGGCTGTGGAATAATCACTCGTGCTCCCCACAACACGCAACCATCCTGCACACTCAGCTCTGCTTTCCTGACACTGTAGGGTGTGAAGTCAGCCCCTTCCGGATGCTGTGGCCACCCCCTCACCACATATTCTCGAACTCTAGACAGTACTGGATCTTTACCTGTCCATGTTCTTACTTGCTCTGCAGTCACAAGTGCCATGTCAGTGTCCTCCAACATCAAAACTCTGTCCTCTGGAGCTGCACGGATAGGTGTGCCTGGCAGTGGAAGACGGCTCAGGGCACCTGCATTCCCATGGTACTTGCCCGCCTTGTAGACGATGGCATACTCATATGCCCTCAACGTCACTGCCCACCTCTGGATCCGGGGTGACACCATCTGTGGGACTGCTTTCATTTCATTGAAAAGAGAGAGAAGAGGTTTATGATTGGTGCATATGGTGAACTTCCTGCCATATATGTACTTGTGGAACCTCTGTAACCCAAACATTACTGCTAACCCCTCTTTGTCTAACTGGGAATAGTTTTTTTCCGCTGGTGTTAGAGTTCGGGACATAAACCCTATTGGTCTTTCAGTTCTATCTTCCATGCAGTGTGAAAGAACTGCCCCCACCCCGTAAGGTGAAGCATCACAAGAGAGAATGATGTCTTTCTCTGCATTGTAGTGAACCAGCACATCCGACGACAGCATCAGTTTCTTGGACTGTTCAAATGAAACTCCCTGCTCCTCTCCCCACTGCCACTGTGTCTCCTTGCGCAGTAGTTTGTGAAGAGGTGCTAACACAGTTGACAAGTTTGGTAAAAACCTGTTATAATAGTTCAGCAGTCCCAGGTAAGCTTTTAACTCAGCCACATTTGTAGGAGCAGGGGCATCCTGCAGTGCTTGTACCTTCTCCTTGAGTGGATGGAGCCCAGTGGTGTCCACTCTGTGTCCCAGGAACACTGCCTCATTACCCAGGAAAGTGCACTTACTCCTCTTGAGCCAGAACCCTGCCCTCTCCAATCTCTGTAGTACCTCTCAGAGTGCTCAGATGCTCCTGGTCGGTTCTTCCCGTCACCAGAATGTCATCCAGATAGATGGAAACATGTGGAATCCCTTGCAGTACACCTTCAATTGTCCTCTGGAAGATAGCTGGACTAGATGAGACACCAAACGGTAAGCGGTTATATGTAAACAAGCCCTTGTGTGTATTTATGGTGACATACTTCTTTGATTCGTCATCCAGTGTAATCTGCAAGTGTTGTGTCTGTGTGTTGATAGAGACACTGAAGACAGGAGTTGGTTTCATAGGTGTTTACTAAACAAAGTCTGGAGGGGAGCTACTGATACAACACAATATACAGGCTTATATAGCCCGAGTGGCCATTACCGGCATTACAGTACACGTGGGGCTCTTAAAGACACATACACTACAATTCCTCCCCTTTTAGCCAACCAGTACATAATATTTTAAGTAATTATTAATTACATGTTACAAGAAAAATAATCTACACATTGCTGCAGTTAATTAATTATAAGTCAGTTTCTCTGGAGGCTCCCTGACTCGGTCCGGATAACGCCTCGGTGGTGTAGTCGTTTCTGGTGGTGTAGTAGGTTCTTTTGACAAGGCTGATTCGGCTTGAATGCCAGTGTCGGGTTCATCGGGTTCCAGTATCACCGGATCGGAGGTAGATATGGGTATCTCTACTTCATCGTTAGGCGTATAGAGTTGTGGTGTAGGTTGTCCCTTTTCGGATGACTCTATGATTTGGTCAGCATGGCGCCTTATTATGCTTTCTCCAATGTCCACGGTATACATCAGCGGTCCTAGTCGTGTGCAGATAGTTCCAGGCTGCCATTTCTCGGTACGGTAGTCCCGGGCCAAAACTTGTTGACCTATCTGGAAGGTTCTAGTTGGCCTTTCATTCATGCCTTGAAATTGCCGGTTCTCCACGTCCCTTCTGATGTTGGGCTTGATCAAATCCAGCCGGCATCTTAGGCTTCTATTGAAGAACATCATGGCGGGAGTTTGGTTTGTAACCATATGTGTTGCATTCCTGTATGCGAACAAGAAGTTATCCACCTTGTGCTGAAGTTTTATGTCTTCATTACCCATGGCCTTTATGGCCGCCTTGAAGGTCTGGACAAACCTTTCAGCCAATCCATTGGTGGCGGGATGGTATGGGGCGGACGTGTAGTGCTTAACCCCATTGTTTTTTAAGAACTTCCTGAATTCTTCGGACACAAATTGCGGTCCATTATCAGAACAGATCTGTTCCGGCAGCCCATTCCTGGCAAATATGGTCCTTAACCCTGTGATGGTTTTTTCCGTGGTGGTGGAGGACATCTTTATTACCTCCAGCCACTTGGAGTGTGCATCAACCGCAATTAAGAACATTGAGTCCATAAATGGACCAGCAAAGTCGATGTGTACCCTTTGCCAGGGAGATGAGGGCCACTCCCATGGATGTAGAGGGGCTTGGGGTGGAGCGTTTTGGACCTTCTGGCATCCTAGGCAGCTCTTGGTCATTTCTTCGATGTCTCCATCGATACCTGGCCACCATACAAACGCCCTGGCTAGGTTCTTCATTTTCACTCCACCCAGATGCCCCTCGTGAAGCTCCTTTAGAACTTTATCCTGGAGTTTGGGTGGAATCACCACTCTGGGTCCACACATCAAGGTTCCTCGGCACACTGACAGCTGTTCTCTTCTTTGCGAGAATGCTGGCAACAGTGGTTCGCCATGTGCTGGCCATCCCTTCACTGTTAAATTGTAGACTCGTGAGAGAGTCGGGTCATTTCTAGTTTCCCTTTCAATGGCAGAATTTGTTACTGGTAGACATTCGACTATGGCAGAGTGGAAAATCTCCATTGGGTCTACGGTAGGTGCTTCTTCTACCGTTGGCAACGGTAGGCGCGATAACCTGTCAGCATTCCCATGCTGTTTTGATCCTTTGTATTCTATGTTGTATTGGTGTGCCCCTAGAAAAAGGGACCACCTCTGTAGCCTTTGCGCTGTCATAATGGGAACACCCTTTTTAGGGTTGAATATGGAGATGAGGGGTTGATGGTCAGTCAACAAGGTAAATTTTTGTCCGTGTAGGTAATGGTTGAATTTCTTCACTCCCCATACCAGGCTGAGTGCTTCCCTGTCGATTTGGGCATAGTTACGCTCAGCTGAGTTCAATGAGCGTGACGCAAAAGCTATCGGCCGTTCCGAGCCATCAGGGAATTTATGCGATAATACTGCTCCTACGCCGTAAGGGGATGCATCGCACGCCAGTCTGATTGGCAGTGATGGGTTGTAATGAGCCAAAACTTCTTTGGACGTGATTAAGTCTTTGCATTTATGGAAGGCACGTTTACAGTCTTCGCTCCATTTCCAAATTACTCCTGTTTGTAGCAGTTCATTAAGAGGGTGTAGAAGAGCTGATAAGTTCGGTAAAAATTTATGATAGTAATTTATTAATCCCAGGAACGACCTTAATTGTGAAACATTTCCAGGTGCTGGGGCTTTTATGACCGCTTCAATTTTTTCAGGTGACTTATGCAACCCTTCCTTATTAATTATGTGGCCACAATATGATATTTGATTTTGGAAAAATTCGCACTTGGGGCGATTTGCTCATAGGCCCCGTTCTCTCAGCCTAGTGAGCACCTGCTCCAAATTGGCAAGGTGCTCGTTGTCGTTTTCTCCTGTTACAAGGATGTCGTCTAGGTAGCATTGAGTCCCTGGAATCCCTTGGAGGACTTGCTCCATAGCTCTTTGCCAGATAGCTGGAGCGGATGCTACTCCGAAAACCAGTCAATTGTACTGGTACAGACCTTTGTGTGTATTTATCGTGAGATATTTTTTAGAGGCCTCTTCAACCTCCATCTGTAGATATGCCTGTGCCAAGTCAATTTTGGTGAAACGTTTCCCTCCGGATAGTGAGGTGAAAATATCTTCTATCCTCGGAAGAGGATACTGTACCGTGTGAAGGACCGGGTTTACAGTCACCTTGAAGTCTCCACAGATGCAAATTTTTCTCTGTTCTTCAGATTTATCATTATTCAATGCTTTCTTCATGACTGGAACGATGGGTGTTGCCCACTCGCTCCAATCTATTTTGGATAATACGCCTGCCTTTTCCAAATTCTCCAGCTCTGCCTCGACTGCTGGACGAATTGCGTATGGCACCGGTCTTGCCTTAAAAAACGTGGGAATTGCTGCATCTTCCACTTTTATTGAGGCGGTGATGCCTTTCAAGGTTCCTAGTTTCTCTTGAAACACTTCTTTGGCGTTAGTCAAGATGTCTTTTAATCGTTCAGGTATGACGTCATCATCATTTTTTTTCTTACTGGTCACCGTCAGTGCCTGAATGGAGTGCCAGTCTAAACGTATTTTCCTGATCCATTCACGTCCCAACAGCGGTGGACCACCATCTTGCAGAATGTATAAATACAACTTTTGTATTTCCTTGCCGTTGTATACAACAGGCACCCTTATTTTTCCTTTGGGGTATACTTTCTGCCCCGTATATGTTTTCAAGATAATGGATGTGTCTTTTAAAGGTATATGCGGAAATAGCCGCTCGTAATCCCGTCGATTTATGACGGTCAGAGCTGATCCTGTATCTAGCTCCATTTTAACTGGGGGCCCTGCTATTGTGAGGGTAACCCAAATGGTCTGGTAATCATCTTTGGCAATTACATTATGTAATTTGAGACAGCTTAGCCTCTTGTTTTCGTAGTCGCTATCACTCTTCTGGTCTTCGGAGCTACTGTCCGTCATCATTTGTACCTTTCTGTACTTTTCTTTATTGATTTTTTTTTCCTGTCTGTGGATTTTTTTTGTCCAGATCGGCATACCCGTGCAATGTGTCCAATCTTTCCGCATTGCCTGCATGCTTTGTCCTTGAACCAGCAGTCCCTCTGGTCATGGGTGGATCTGCCGCAGCGATAACATCTCTCGAAACCCTGTGTCATTTCATGGGTGCCGAAGTCCTGTGTCTTTTGTTGCATCTCTGCAGCTCCTCTTGCGGCTGCTTCATATGATACAGCCATACTGAAAGCCTTGTCCAGTGTTAAATCTTTTTCAGAAAGCAGCCTTTTCTGTGTTCCTTCACTTAAGAGACAGCAGACGAATTTGTCTCGAAGATAATCTGCTAGTCCTGCCCCGAATTGGCAGTGTTTTGATAGCTTTCTTAATTCGGTGAGGTAATCAGCGTTACTTTCATTCTTGTGTTGATTTCTCTTGAATAATTTGAATCGTTCCGCTATCAGCAGCGGTGTTGGGTTTAAGTGCTCCTGTAGGGTATCAACAATTTCTTTAAAATTCTTGTCCTTTGGTTTGGCTGGAGTGATTAAATTTCGTAACAGCCCGTATGTCTTTGCGCCCATTAGATTTAGCAGTACTGAAGCTTTTTTTTCATCTTCTATTCCATTTGCGGTGCAATATACCTCCACTCTTTCCACATATGTGGTCCAATCCTCTATCTCGTTATCAAAAGCATCAATATTGCCAGACTTAGGCATCCTAGAAATAAAATGGCGCTTCCCGCGCTTTTCTTTCTTTTCTGCAGAAAAGATATGGCGCTTCCCGCGCTTCCCCGCCGCTGCTGCCGATGACAACGCTGTTTCCCACGGTTTCCGTTCTTTTTATTTATTTATTTACAGTTGGAGACTCGTTCCCGCCGGAATCTCTCTCTAGGTCTGAACGCCGACCTGCTTGCAGCGCCGGCCATCTCCCGAGTGCTCCCTCCCCGTCTGTTACTGCTTGCCTCCGATTTTGCTGCTTGGCCCAGCTGTAGAGACAGCCGCTGGAGCCCCAGCCCGACGCCCAGGAAGGATTATTGCAGTACCTGCCACCAGCTTGGCTAGCTGGTGAAACCACAGCTTTTTCTTTTTCTTGATTTTTCTTCAACTTTGGACGCCAGAGGAATCGATGTCCTTGAGGTGCTGCCGAATTGCAGGTAAGTCCATTTCCAATTCATCGCCACTGTTGTGTCTGTGTGTTGATAGAGACACTGAAGACAGGAGTTGGTTTCATAGGTGTTTACTAAACAAAGTCTGGAGGGGAACAACTGATACAACACAATATACAGGCTTATATAGCCCGAGTGGCCATTACTGGCATTACAGTACACATGGGGCTCTTAAAGGCACATACACTACAGCAAGTAGGCATGACTCATATCCAACTTTGTTAATTTCTTTCCTCCAGCCAGGTTTGCAAAGTGATCCTCTGTTTTGGGAATCGGATACTGCTCTAGTTTGGACACCCGATTGACTGTCAATTTATAGTCTCCACAGAGTCTTACCGAATTGTCTGGTTTTAAAACAGGTACTATGGGAGCTGCCCATTCCGAACATTTCACTGGCTCCAGTATGTTCTCTTTCAATAGACGGTCAAGCTCAGCCTCTACCTTTGGCTTCATGGCATAAGGTACAGGTCGTTGTTTAAAAAAGCTTGGCGGTGCCTCCTTGTCTACATAAATCTTAGCTGGGGGGCCATTAAAGTTGCCAAGTTCCTCCTTGAACACATTCTCATGTTCACTCAACACTTCTTGCAAAGTCAACTGTTTGCCTGCATCTATTTGATGTACTGCTCCCCAGTCTAATTTAAGTTATTTTATCCAGCCCCGACCTAACAGGTTTGGTCCGGTACCCGATACTATAACTACAGGTAGCTGTTCCACTGTGTCCCTGTGTTGCACAGTTACATTAGCTGTACCTAATGTCATTACTCATTCACCTGTATATGTTTTAAGATGCAGGGAGCAAGGCTTTGACTCTGGAACTTTTGCACGGTTCCACAATTTTGAGTACTCTGCCTTGTTCATTATGGTCACACCACACCCTGTATCCACTTCAAAGTTCACCTTAGAGTCATTTACTGTCAGTTGCAATGTGATAGGAGCCACTTTTAGAATGTTCTCTAATATGCTATACATTATGAACATATCCTCTTCTTCCTCAGCTTCCCCGCTGATGTGGTGTGCTCCATGTTTTTTCACTTCTCTCCATTGGTTTTGCTGTCCTCCCCCTTTTGGTTTGAAACATAGAAACATAGAAACATAGAGATAGGAACAGGAGTAGGCCATTCGGCCCTTCGAGCCTGCTCCGCCATTCAATGAGATCATGGCTGATCTTCGTCTGAGATCATAGCTGATCTTACCAGTTCAGTACCCCGTCCCCGCCTTTTCTCCGTAACCCTTAATCCCCTTAGCCACAGGTGATTTTGCCCTGCAAGCTCGTTTTATGTGTCCTTGTTTCCCACACTTGTAGCACTTTTCCTCCAGAAACTGGCATTCACTCGCCAGGTGATCGCCCTTACATCTATAACATGCCTTCACATGCTCACGTTGTGGTTTCTGATGTATGTTCAACTTGTGCACAACAACCTGACCTGCAACTTGCATAGCATTAGCCCTGTCTGAACTCTGTATTTCTTTTACATCTCGGTTCGCTGTCTCTATGGCTTGAGCAAGTTCCAATGCTTTTTCATAAGTAAGCCCAGTCTCGGATAATAATCTGCACTGCATTTGGTCGTCCATTATTCCGCAAACTAGCCTATCTCTCAGCATTTCCTTCAGGTTGTTCCCATAATTGCAATCTTGTGCTAATTTACGCAACACCGCTACATAGTCCATTACACTCTCTTCCTCTTTCCTGTTCCTTGAATTAAACTTGAACCGCTGTACAATCTCACTAGGCTTAGGGTTGAAATGTTCTTTTAGCAAGGCTACTAATTCAACAAATGATTTGTCTCCAGGCTTTTCAGGACTGAGCAGATTCTTCATCAAACTGTAGGTTTGGCTTCCCACTGAACTAAGCAGAATGGATTTCCTTATTCCGGCATCATTTATTTAATTTGCTTCAAAAAAATAACCCAACACTTCACAGTATTCCTCCCAGGCTTGTGCTTGACTATCAAAAGCGGAAACCGTTCCTACTGTGGCAGCCATGCTCTCTTCCAGCTGGTAGCTAACCGTAGCTCATAACTTTGTTGTTTAAACGTCCTGGCAGACTTTTCTTCTTTATTCAGGGTCCTTTAGTTATCTTCGTCGCCAAATGTGATAAATCCATGTAGTGAGACAAGGACTCGAAGAGGCGAGGTATTAGGATTAATAAGAGTACTTTATTAAACGACTGCAAAACAACCAGGCAGGCTTGCATCCAGGCATTGCACCTTTGCTGACTTTGGCAGGAAGCAAACCTCTGACCTTAACAGGAAGCAAACCTCTGACCTTAGCAGCAACATCGGCTACAGCACCACCTGGTGGATAACCTTAATCATAACATCCCAGATTACTATAGAATTATAATGACTATGTGAGATTGGTAACCCCACTTTCCAGTATCATCTATGTAAGTACAAACTACTAATTCACTGCTTTCCAAATATTTTCCTCTTTCTTTTCCATACATTTTTATTACCGGCAAACAAAAAGACAAGTGTATGTAACTTTGCAATAGTCCCTTTCATGCATTGCAATTTAATTAAAATGGCCAATGTACCTGCAATAATAATCCTTTAATATTTCTTGAGCATTTAACAAACTACTAAACCTGCATAAAAGAGGAAAGTTTGTTAATCTAGCTGCGGAGTGTGCAACATTTGTGCATTATTGTTCAATGGTAAATGTGTAAAGTCTATTTATTATACAGGCTCTGCAGGTCCTTCTTGACTACATAAAGGATTAACAGGATACCTTTTTGGTCTGGGAGGTTAGTTCATGGACATGCTCTGGAGGCAGGACATGTGGTAATATGTGGCCAACCATGTAAATTCTGTGTTCTACAATGAGCAGCAGAATGGATGTCTTAAGATATTGTATGACTTAGGTGAAAGAAAATATTGGGGAGTACTTTTTGTTCCATGAGCTCCTCATTTTATATAAGAAAATGCTAAACTTAAATTTATTTCAGTACTTTTAAGTCACTTTTCCTGCTGACATTGATATTTTCAATGTAGGTCCCTGTTTGGCCGTTCCAGTAATGTAAATTCAGGAAGAAGCCTGGAATAACTCCATTACAAACAGTAATAAAGTGGGACTTCAAATTGGCCTGAAGTGTGCTCCAGAGGCGGCTGACCGTGGGAAGCCATGCTACGGCAGGGAATGCAATTTTCACAGCCTTGGAATAGATTCTCAGAGTTACACAACTCCAGAAAGGCCACCTAGCAAGCTTAAAGTCCTGCTCAGTTCTGTTTGCAATACAGCTGCTCCTGTATACAAGGCACAATTGCCTGTACAAAGGCAAAATATTGCAGATGCTGGAAATCTGAAATACCAACAGAAAATGCGGGAAATACTCAGCAGGTCAGGCAGCATCTGTGGAGAGAGAAACAGCTAACCTTTCAGGTCGATGACCTTTCATCAGATCCCTTGGCATTGGGAGTAAATGGCTGTTGGCAATACCATGTGTGGGGCAGTGCATGGAAAAGCTGTGGACTCCTGTGATATTCCTTATGGCTGCTTGGAAGGATCCTGTACCATAAAAGTTGAGAGGACTGGCGACTTTCCTTGTCATTGATAATGCAATGTGGATAGTTGACTTTCTGCGGGTCTTTGCGAACCAGGTAGCACACCTCAGTGATTGTGTCCCTCCTGAGCCTGATCCTCATCATGCTCTTCCATCATGCCTAGGTTGCTGATGCTACTTCTTGGGTACTTTGTTTTATAAGTGGTGTTTCTCCTTTGTTCTCTAATACTGTCCCTGCTGCACTAAGCAATACCTGCTGTTCACCAGAGAACTCTTTTCAGCTGACCTGCAGCTCAGTATTCACTTGCCCTCCATTCCCAGCATGCATTTCTCATGATTTGCCTTCAACAAGCTAAAAGCTGTTTTCTCTTTTGTGATCAGTACTCAAAATAATGGTAGCAAATGGAGAAAAAGACGGTTACTACTTTCTACCCACATTGCACTCCTGTTTGTGCATGTTTACTTTTCCATAAAAAATAATGCAGAGGAAATTATTTTTAACATTGCCACCTATTTTTCTTTAAAATAGTTTATGAAAAAGGGCTGACACTCTTCAGAAGGTGATAACTTGAGATTGTGCACGCAATTCAGCAATCAACTGGGAAAATAAGTTAACAGCTTGCCCTTTAATTTAAAATGGAAATAAATTACATTAATAAAAAAGTATCAAGCGCCAGATCTTCAAAAACAGTCCCACTACTCATTTCTAAAAAAAGATTATGGAGTATATTTCATTTTTATACAGCTGTGTTTGTTCGGAATGGAGATGGCAATAAAGTGAAGTTCACTGAACGGCTGTTAGTGGGACCTGCTAGAGTAAAAATAAAAATGCACTTAGACGTACTTAAACTGCCCATAAAATCCACATCCTTATCAAACCACATAAACCCATCTCCTCACAAAAAATCGTATAAAAACAAACTTTTTTTATCTTCAGGCTTTCTGACATCTTAAAATGATCAATCCTTGGGTTGTTGAGTAAATCTGTTTGAAATTAAAATGACTTAATTCATACTGTTAAGCATCATTCACCAGTAATACTGGATAAGCCAATTGGCTTGGGTGTGAATAATCAGCTTTGTCTGAACTGGTACAAATCCTTTTAACTCAGAGAGTAAACAAACATATTGGCCCAGTAATTCCTCTCCCAACGCTTGAGTACGGACGGGGTACTCACGCGTGTGCCCGGAGGAATTGCCGGTTTTCAGCATGCACAGCGCATGCGGGGAAAACCAGCATTTCCTCTCCTCTGACCCAAGGGGTTAAGAGGCTGAACGCGTGCGCGCAGGAGTCTGCGCGTGCGACTTGGATTTTCTTTATTTTTAGAGAGTTGCGCATGTGTAAAGGCCTCCGGTTTTTACACATTGAAAAACCACACGTAAGTACTTAGTTTTACAGGTAAGTGGTCTATTAATACAATTTATTAAAAAAATTTCCACAGGTTTATTATTTTTAAAGAATTTACAGTAAGGTGAGTTTAGTTTTAGCCCCGATTTTTTATATAATAATTTTTTTCAAATTTTAAAATTATTGTTTAAAATAGTTTTTTACAGTTATTTATGGTTCATTTAAGTAGTGCAATGTTTTTTTTAATTTTCTTTCAAGTTTAAGTAGTATTTTGGGGCCAGGAGTTTTCATGAGTTTGACAGCTCTTACTCTCAAACTCATGAATGAACTTTTGCAACATCCCATTGGTTGCCCTGTGCTCAAGTGATCCCAGCCGGCTCATCGCACTAAGTACGTCGCTGGGTCACGCACGCACAGCGCGGCAGGACCTCAAGCGGGCCAGTGAGAGGAAATGCAATGCGGGCCAGGATTAAAATGTCAGCGCGCCGGGTAAGTGCACATCGGGGGCTTGCACGCGCGGCAAGCTCCCGATCCTAATTTCAGGGCCATTGTTTACTTAACAAAAAGTCAATGAGATATGAAGTAACGTGTTGCTTATCACAGTTATAGTGAAGCTTTACATCAGTAAAAATAAGGTAATTACTGCCTACCTCACTGTGATAGTGGCCACTCTGTTTGCTGCCTTCATTATAATCTTTCCTTCCTCGCTGCAAGTTTCTGATGCCCCGTGCTGCTTGCGGTGCCTCACATGCAGCCAGCGCAGGATTGGATCATTGTGCTATGCTGCCCATGGTTTTCAGTCCATAGAAATCAATGGACAGAAAGGCAGGTGATGCACACCCTTGATTTTCCAATCCACACCTGACATCACAAGGTCTTGCAAAATTTTCCCCTTTTTCTACCCCAGCTACCCCGCCTGATTTTCAAATCTAAAATCACTGTCCATGTGTGGCATGAACTGGGGCAGAATTCAGCAATGGTTATATCCTTTTGGGGTTAATTTGTCCAAGTCCATAATGGCAGTTAAGTACCTTGCAAGGACAGTAAATTGCGTGCAACATGCCCACCAGTTTCCAATGCGCTACGGCAGCAGACATTAGTTAAGAGGCTAGAATAAGTCCCATCAAGTGTGCTAGAAGAGAGGATGTTGACAGATGTATTTTTATCCTTAGTGATGTAAAAATATTCAATTTCCAGCAGATATAAACAATCCAAACCTAATTTGGCAGTTTTAGCAAGTGTAGTATAGGTTAATCTAAACCATAGGTTTTCAAAGAAGGTTCCTGAATTCTTTGGGTTAGCAAGTGGAACACAAAGGATCACCAAGTGGATCACCAAGGTCATTAGATTTCTTCCATTTGTCATGAGATTTGAATATTTCCTGCCTTACTAACACATTGTTTCTGTTGCTGCATACTAATAAAAACAGATTCTATAATGAGAGCAATGTGTTCTTTCGGATAGCTGGCACTATTTTTTAGGAGTTAGGACAGGGAGACCCGAGAGTGTGTCAATATTTACAGTGGCTCCCCACTGATCTGTGATCTAAACAAAACCATACATGAATTAATTAAAGATGAGAATAATAGAAGCGTGCTAAATTATAAACTTTGGCCGCGATTCTGTTCGTGGAGGCGGGTTGGCGTCAGGAACGGAGCTCGGTGGGTTCTGGACCCGCTGCCGGCCCCATCCAGCCTACTGACACAATTTTGGTTTAGTTTGGTTTAGTGTGGATTACCCGCTCTCAGCACAAGGTGCGGGTGTGTTCATCTGATAGACAACATAATGGCCCAGTAATTCCTCTCCCAACGCGTGAGTATGGACAGGGTACTCACGCATGTGCCCGGAGGAATTGCCGGTTTTCAGCATGCACAGCGCATGCGGGGAAAACCGGCATTTCCTCTCCTCTGACCCAAGGGGTTAAGAGGCTGAACGCGTGCGACTACATAGGCAGCGCGTGCAACTTGGATTTCCTTTATTTTTAGAGAGTTGCGCATGTGTAAAGGCCTCCGGTTTTTACGCATTGAAAAACCACACGTAAGTACTTAGTTTTACAGGTAAGTGGTCTATTAATACAATTTATAAAAAAAATTTCCACAGGTTTATTATTTTTAAAGAATTTACAGTAAGGTAAGTTTAGTTTTAGCCCTGATTTTTTATATAATAATTTTTTTCAAATTTTAAAATTATTGTTTAAAATAGTTTATTACAGTTATTTATTGTTCATTTAAGTAGTGCAATGTTTTTTTAAATTTTCTTTCAAGTTTAAGTAGTGTTTTGGGGCCAGGAGTTTTCATGAGTTTGACAGCTCTCACTATCAAACTCATGAATGAACTTTTGCAACCTCCCATTGGTTGCCCTGTGCTCACGTGATCCCAGATGGCTCATCGCACTAAGTACGCTGCTGGGTCACGCATGCACAGCGCGGCAGGACCTCAAGCGGGCCAGTGAGAGGAAATGCAATGCGGGCCAGGATTGAAATGTCAGCGCGCCGGGTAAGTGCACATCGGGGGCTTGCACGCGCGGCAAGCTCCCGATCCTAATTTCAGGGCCAATAAACGCACAGAAACCTAACAATGAATTCTCTCGGAACACCCAAGTGAGTGCAATCCACATATCAATGTTAAGTTTCTCATCTTTTATTATGTTGAAATTATTTAATCTTGTATGAACATTTGACATCGTTGCCATTTGTGTGCTGACAATTTGAGGTTGCACAGTGAAAGGTGAGGGCAGGGCGCCTTTTATGTCCAGCAATGTAGGTGACAGTGGATATAGAGTTAACACCACATACTTGCAGCCTAAACACAGAATGTGTCTCCCAAATTGTTCAATCACCAATCTCTGACATTTGAAACTGACCAAATTTGAGAGTGCAGCTTTTAGACAGCATTTGCAGCTGTGAAGTTTCCAGCTCATTGGTGTTCATGACACACTTACCTGGTGTGTTCTCTAAATGTTGTGAAACCCAACCCAAAACTTGGAAAATTGAAAAATGGTGTCAAAATAGCTCTAAACAAGCACTGAACAAGCAGTTAAGTGCCTTTAATCTCTTACACGCTGCTTGGTGTCGGGTCTGTTTTTAAATCGCAGACCCGACACTTGGGAAAGTTGCATGGAGGCGGGATCGTGGCGGGTTCAGAACCCGCCGTCAATCATTTCGGATTTAACCCGCCCTCTGAGCACCGGCTGAATTGTGGCCTTTATGTATGACTCATATTAACACTGAAAAGCTAAGTCAGAAGCAGAAGTAAAGAGCAATTAGCTAAAAGTATATGAGGACAAAGTTCCAGGAGCTCCATTTCGCTGACAGATATGTGGCAGAGCGGAGCTCCTGTCTACTCCTGATGTTAGACCCCATCCCAAATTGCAGAGACAGAGTCATTATGATATTTCAGGTGGGCAGCCCGTGCCTTTAAGGGTGCTTCAGAAATGTCCGCCCAGATCTGTTACGTCTGTGAATAATTGAGACACGGACAGCAGGAGTGAACAAAGTAAGTCTTTACTGGTGGAAGTCAATAGTGAAACTAAAAACACAGAGGCTCAATAGCGCCTTTTATACAGGGGTGGTCACTGCCGGTACTGCAGTCTGAGACCAGTTATTCTCTTAAAGGTACATACACAACAATTCCTCCCTTTTTAGAGAAACAGTACATAACATTCATTTAACAACTAAATGATAACTAGTTACAATCACAATTACTGTTGCTAGATACATTGGTTAAGTTTAAGCAATTATAAGTTCAGTCTTTGAGGAGGCTTCCTGATTCTGTCTGGATAACGCCTCTTTGGGGTATCAGGTTCTTCTGGCAATGTTGAGTCGGGATCAATGTCGTTGTTTGGTTCATCTGCTTCCAATATTACCGGTTCTGCGGCAGCTGCAATTGGAACGTCGATTTCATTACCAGGTGTATCAGATCGTGGTGTGGAGTTGACGTTTTCCCGTGACTCTAGAATCTGGTCAGCATGGCGTCTTACAATGCTCTCCCCAACGTCCATGGTATACATGAGAGGTCCTTGTCGTGTACAAATTGTTCCTGGCTGCCATTTCTCAGTGCGGTAGTCCCGGGCCAAAACTGGTTGACCTATCTTAAAACTCCTGGTCGGCCTTTCATTCATATTCTGAAACTGCCTGTTCTCCACATCTCTTCGGTCGTTTGGCTTAACCAAATCCAAGCGGCATCGTAGTCTTCGATTGAAGAACATCATGGCTGGAGTTTGGTTGGTAACCGCATGTGTCGCATTCCGGTAGGCAAACAAGAAGTTGACCACCTTGTGTTGTAGGGGTATATCTTCATTACACATTGCCTTGATAACCTTCTTGAATGTTTGAACAAACCTCTCGGCCAATCCATTAGTGGCTGGATGATATGGGGCAGATGTGTAATGCTTAACACCATTGTTCCTTAAGAACCTCCGGAACTCTTCAGACACAAACTGTGGTCCATTGTCAGAGCAAATCTGTTCAGGCAGCCCATTCCTGGCGAATATGGTTCGTAAAACTGTGATAGTTTTTTCCGTGGTGGTTGAGGACATTTTTATTATCTCTGGCCACTTTGAATGTGCATCCACCGCAATTAAAAACATCGAGTCCATGAAGGGACCAGCAAAATCAATGTGCACCCTTTGCCATGGAGATGAGGGCCACTCCCATGGATGCGGAGGAGCTTGTGGTGGGGCGTTTTGGACCTTCTGGCATCCTGCACAGCTCTTGGTCATCTCTTCGATTTCTCTATCGATTCCCGGCCACCACACAAACGCTCTGGCTAAGCTCTTCATTTTTACCCCACCCAGATGACCCTCATGAAGCTCATTGAGCACTCTACCCGTCAACTTAGGTGGAATTACTACTCTGGATCCACACATCAAGGTTCCTCTGCACACTGACAGCTGTTCTCTTCTCGGCGAGAATGCTGGCAGCAGTGGTTCGCCATGTGCTGGCCATCCCTTCACCGTTAAATCATAGACCCGTGATAGTGTCGGGTCATTCCGTGTTTCCTTTTCTATGTTTGCATTCATCACAGGGAGACATTCGACTATGGTCGAGTGGAATAACTCCATTGGCTCCACTGCAAGGTCTTCTTCTTTCACCGTCGGCAACGGTAGACATGACAATCCATCAGCATTTCCATGCTGCTTAGTTCCTTTGTACTCGATGTCATATTGGTGTGCCCCTAGGAAAAGGGACCATCTCTGCAGCCGTTGTGCTGTCATTATCGGTACGCCCTTCTGAGGGTTGAAAATGGAGACAAGAGGTTGATGATCGGTTAGTAGAGTAAATTTTTGACCGTGCAGGTAGTGATTGAACTTCTTCACCCCCCACACTAGGCTGAGGGTCTCTCTGTCAATCTGGGCGTAGTTATGCTCGGCAGAAGTTAACGAGCGTGACGCAAAAGCTATCGGCCTCTCTAAACCATCAAGGAATTTATGTGACAGTACCGCCCCAATGCTGTAGGGAGACGCATCACACGCCAGCCTGATTGGCAGTGCTGGGTTGTAGTGAGCCAATACTTCCCTTGAAGTGATTAAGTCCTTACTCTTCTGAAAAGCACGCTTACAATCATCGCTCCATTTCCATGCTACCCCCGTTCATAGCAGGGCGTTCAGTGGGTGCAGAATTGTCGACAAATTCGGCAAAAACTTATGATAGTAATTCACCAATCCGAGGAATGACCTCAGTTGCGACACATTTTCAGGCGCTGGGGCCTTAACAACTGCTTCAGTTTTGTCAGGGGACTTATGTAACCCCTCTTCATCAATCACGTGGCCACAATACGATATCTGTTTCTTAAAAAATTCGCACTTGGGGCGGTTGGCTCGCAGCCCATGTTCCCGTAGTCTAGTGAGCACCTGTTCTAGGTTGTTAAGGTGTTCACTGTCATCTTCGCCTGTCACAAGGATGTCGTCCAAGTAACACTGACTCCCCGGAATCCCTTGCAGGACTTGTTCCATCGTTCTTTGCCATATCGCCGGAGCCGATGCTACTCCGAATACCAATCGATGATACTGGTAAAGACCTTTGTGAGTGTTTATCGTGAGATACTTCCTAGAGGACTCCTCAACCTCCATCTGCAAATATGCTTGTGCTAGGTCAATTTTTGTAAAACGCTTCCCTCCAGACAGTGAGGCGAATATGTCTTCTATCCCTGGACGAGGATATTGTACTGTGTGAAGGACTGGGTTCACCGTCACCTTGAAATCCCCACAGATGCGAATCTTACTTGGCTCCCCGGACTTATTGCTTAACGTTTTCTTCATGACAGGAACGATGGGTGTCGCCTACTCGCTCCAGTCGACCTTAGACAACACGCCCGCCTTCTCCAGATTCTCCAGCTCTGCCTCGATGGCTGGGCGAATTGCATATGGTACCGGTCTTGCTTTGAAAAACTTGGGAACTGCATTCTCTTCTATTTTTATTGAGGCGGTTATGCCTTTAAGCGTGCCCAGTTCTTGTTGAAATACCTCTTTGGCGTTAGCTAAGGTTGTTGACAATCGTCCAGGAGTGATGTCTTCATCTTTTTTACCATCCACCATCATTGCATGAATGGAGTGCCAATCTAAGTTTATCTTCCTGATCCATTCCCATCCCAATAATGGTGGTCCACCATTTGGCAGTATGCAGAGATACAATTTCCGTATTTTCTTGCCGTTGTATTCGACAGGCACCCTTATTTTTCCTCTGGGGTATACTTTTTGCCCCGTATACGTTGTCAAGATGATGGATGTCTCTCTCAAGGGTATGTGTGAAAATAGCCGCTCGTAGTCTCGTCGATTCATGACGGTTAGCGCTGATCCTGTATCCAATTCCATTTTAACCTGGGACCCTGCTATCGTGAGGGTGACCCAAATGGTTCGGTGATCCTCTTTTGCGATTACATTGTGAAGTTTGAGACAGCTTAGTCTCCTGTTCCCGGATTCACTATCGCTCATCTGGTCTTCGGAACTACTGTCCGTCATCTTTTGTACTTTCTTGTACGGTTCCTTAGTAGCCTTTTTGTTGTCGCTGGTCTTCTTCCCAGACCTGCAAACTCGTGCAATGTGTCCCATCTTCCCGCATTGCCTGCATATTTTGTCTTTGGACCAGCAGTTCTTCTGGTCATGGTTAGTTCTGCCGCAGCGATAGCATTTTGCAAATCCCCGTGTCATTTCATGGGTGCCGTATTCCTGTGGTTTTTGTTGAATTTCTGCAGCTCCCCTGGCTGCTGCTTCATACGATACTGCCACGCTGAAAGCCTTATCTAGCGTCAGCTCTTTCTCTGAGAGTAACTTCTGTGTTCCTTCACTCAGGAGTCCACAGACAAATTTGTCCCGTAGGGTATCTGCCAGTCCTGCTCCAAACTGGCAGTGCTTTGATAGCTTGCGTAGTTCCGTAAGATACTCAGCATTGCTCTCATCTTTGTGCTGAGTTCTCCTGTAGAATTTAAATCTTTCTGCTATCAACAGCGGTGCAGGGTTTAAGTGTTCCTGTAGGACAGCAACAATTTCGTTAAAACTCTTCACCTTCGGTTTGGCTGGAGTAATCAGGTCCCGCAATAGGCCGTACGTTCTAGCGCCCATTAAGTTTAGCAATATCGATGCCTTTTCCCCTCCGCTATTTCGTTTGCCTCGAAATATACCTCGACTCTTTCCACATACGTGGTCCAGTCCTCTATTGTATTATCAAAAGCAGTGATACAGCCAGTCTTCGGCATCTTGCAAATCTAAAATGGCGCCTCCCGCGCTTTGCCTTCTTCCCCGATTTAACAAAATGGCGCCTCCCGCGCTTTGCCTTCTTCCCCGCTGTTGTTAGCGCTGCTTTCCACGGTTTCTTGCGCGTTTAATATTGATTTTTTTTCTTTTATTATTTTCCCGTCGTGGAGCGGACACTCTGGGACACTTCCCTCCCTCTTCTTAGGTCCGAACGCTGCCCGGCTCCGAAGCACCGGCCGCGCCCTGTGTGCTCCACCCTCTCTCTCTCTCTTTGCTTCCCGACTCGCTGCCCGGCCCCGTTGAAAAACCACCCGATCGAGCTTCAGCCCGCCGCAGCCCAGGAAGGATCAGTGCACTACCTGCCACCAGCCCGATTAGCTGGGAAACCACAGACCGAGGAACCAAGCCTGGCTCTGGACAGTCTCTCCTGCAAGTTTCGAATCCGACAATTTGGAGGGCGGTTGCCCACGGTCGACGCCCGTTTCTCGAGTTTCTTTGGATTTTATTAATTTTTTTTCTTTCTTCTGGCTTCGACCTTCAATAACGTCGTCTGAGGTGCTGCCGAGTTGCAGGTAAGTTCGTTTCTTACTCGTCGCCAGTGTTACATCCGTGAATAATTGAGACACGGACAGCAGGAGTGAACAAAGTAAGTCTTTACTGGTGGAAGTCAATAGTGAAACTAAAAACACAGAGGCTCAATAGCGCCTTTTATACAGGGGTGGTCACTGCCAGTACTGCAGTCTGAGACCAGTTATTCTCTTAAAGGTACATACACAACAAGATCCACTGACGTAACTCAGCGCAGGTGCTCTGCTGAAGGGACCCAGAGGTCATTCCTGGGCCAAAGATAATTGCAGGTAATTTAGTTTTCCACTCCGAAGGGAGCTGAGGGTCTTGATTTACAAGGAAGACAATCCCCCACCTCCTCCCCAGGATCGATTACCTTTGTCTTGTTGACAGTTAGGGCTTTTACTAAATTTCTCGCCAGTTTCAGCACTTACCTCTGCACATATTTTTTTATCTTCAAACCTTATCTCTTGTTGCCACTCTTTCTATCACAGATTTGGATCCATTTTTTCCATTATAAATTCTTATGTCCATATCTATGTTGGAAATTGCCTATGATTTCAGGGGACGGTTACATAATCTTGGCTTGTATTCCCTTGAATTTATAAAGTTGAGAGGTGATCTCATCGAGGTATTTAAAATGATAAAGGGATTTTATAGTGTAGATGCACTGAAATTATTTCCTCTGGTAGGGGAATTCAGAACAAGAGGGTCAAATCTTAAAATTAGAGCTAGTCCAATCAGGAGTGAAATCCAGAAGCACTTTTTCACACGATGGGTAGTGGAAATCTGGAACTCCCTGCCTCAAAAGACTGTAGATGCTGGGTCAATTGAAATTTTCAAGACTGAGATCACTGGATTTTATTCTACATAAGGGTAACAAGGGATATGGATCAAAGGCAGTAGAATTTATACTGAGTGTTGTTGTAAAAAAAAGAGCCATTGTGTGTGTGCGCATGTATGTGAAGGAGTGAGTCTGGGGAAATAAATGACAGTGTACTGATTACATACCTGTTATAGATTTTGTTTTGTGCTCTAAAAACTTCAGAAAGTGTATTAGGCTGAGGGGGAGAGAGAGAGTGAGACTTGGATTAGCGAGAGGGAAAAGGTGAGAAAGAGACTGCTGTGAGAGTGGGGGCAGAATGGGTGTGTGAATGAATAATTCTTGATGCTAATACTGTAGTACAATTTTAAAAGAAAAATATTTGTTGAATTTTAAAGGCAACTCATTATCTTACCTGCATATTGTTGACAGATAGCAAATGTCAAGGCAAATTATGGGACAGAAATTCTAATTGTTGAAAGCTCTGAGACAGAGAGAATTAGCAGGATACAGACGTACAGATAGAGAGCGTGAAAGGAAGACAGACAGTGTTTTTACTCATTCTAATTTGATTTTCATTTTTTTAAAATGCAGACACATGTAGGAGAGAACATATTCTCCAACATACTGTGTGCAATGCCATGGGAGATCAATAATTATTAAAAATCTTACATCTGTGTGCACATCCTGTCTGTACCACTGGAATTCCTGTTGACACATGTTTGTCATATTTTTGGTGTCAACTTTTTGCATTATAAATCCCTATGTCCCTATTTATAATGGAAGATGCCTATGGAAAGTTGTCACTCTAAATGCGCAATCGGGTCACTGGGTTCCTAAAATACACTCAAAAAAAAATCATTGCCTCTTTTCCTCAGGAATTGAAATTTTCAAGTCTAAATGAAAGGTTGTAACAAAATTTTAAAATTAAAAAGTTACATACTTCAGAATAACAGGTTTAAATCTTTCTATTGAGCTATCTTTTATGAATTTTAACACTTTCATTAAAGTTTTTACTTGAAGACCTCAGGCTCTCTGAAAAGTCTAGGCGTGGACTTGCTATTTTTGCATAGAGCTATGACTTTGTGAGCAGAATTTGGATTGTGCCGTCTGAGCATGTGCTGTGTACCTAATTTCCCATGATGCATCAATGCCAGTCAGTCCAGCCACTCTGAGGTATGTTTTCTCTTTAGCTTCTTTCAAGACAAGCTAGAGGACACATTTTAAAAGCTTTAATGAGGTACAATTCATATTGTGCTTTTAAAAAAAAACAGAATATGTGGGTGTGGTGATTATTCCTTGATTAGTAAAAGTATTGTGATTCGTTGTTTGTTAACTGCCTTGGGATATGTGTTGTAATCTCATTGGTAGTTGATGATCACATGATGTGTTGTGGCTACCTTAAATTCAGTCCTTTTCTAGCTTAGTTGGGACTGGATGTGGAAAGATATGCTGCTGATTTAAAAGTTAATAAAGCCTAGCTTTGGAAGGCCAATCTATTCTTTATTTCAATGGGTGACAGGGATAAAATTACTGCTCTGATTACACCCCTGTTGTAGCCTTTGTTTTGCCTTCCATAAACTTTAGAAAGTGAAAGAAAAAGCGAGAGAAACTGGGGATTACTTAAAGAAATGGCCTAGAAATTCGACTGCACAGCGACCTTACAAACCCGATTTCCTTATCTGAGGAAGGGCATACTTGCCTTAGAGGTGGTGCAATGAAGCTTCACTAGATTGATTCCTGAGATGAGAGGGTTGTCCTATGAGGAGAGATTGAGTAGATTGGGCCTATACTCTCTGGAGTTCAGAAGAATGAGAGGTGATCTCATTGAGACATAGGGGGAGAAATTCGGTATCGCCCCGTTTGGGGCGCCATTATCGGCTGGGCGCAAAGTTTAGCACCTGGCGCTAATTATCGCCTCCGATTGCAAACTTGGCTTTTATCGCCCCCTGGAGGTGATTGGAGAGCTAGATCAGGCGCTACACACCTGTCTTAAGGCGTTACGGCCGAAGAGCGAGGCGCTAACTCAGAGCGCGGGTGAAGCTCAGGTGATGTCAGTTAGCAATGGAACACAGACACTGGCGCCGGCCAGTTCTTAAAGGGAAGGGTCAATCTTGCTCTCCAGCTACATTACAGGCTTGAATCTTGTCGTGGACAGACATGTGCCTAAATTTTCCAGCCAAGGACTATGGAGAGAGAAAGGGAACGAGCTCAGCGCTTCAGCGACCAGGCCTTGGAGGCTCTGGTTTGCGCGGTGGAGCACCGAAGAGCAATACTGGACCCTGAGAGTGACAGGAGGCCATTGCCACACAACTACAGAAGAGTGTGGAGGGAGGTGGCTCATCACGTCTCCTCCAGGAGCATGGTGCCCAGGACCCATACGCAATGTCGCAAAAAGTTCAACGACCTCACTCGGGTCGTCAGGGTGAGTGGCTGCTTTTCAATACCTCTCCATCCCTCCAATCTGAACCTCACTCTATGGCCAGAGGGTCTTAAAACCCCAATACCCAACACTCATCCAAGACCTATGGCCATCTCATAAAACACACACGCACTTTCCACACCTTGCATACATTAAGGGCTATTCAACTATGGGATGCACATCAGGCAAGACCATGGTTGCATACATTAAGGGCTATTCAAATATGGGAGGCACATCAGGCAAGACCATGGCTGCATATTTACTCAGATGCCATCCTTTATCTTGCAGGCCAAGCTATCTCATAACAGGAGACAGCAGCAAGGGACGGGTGGAGGGCTGCCTCAGCTGCAAACCCTCAGCGATCTTGAGGCGCATGTCCACAGGATTGTGGCAAACCAGGTGATCGGTCCCATTGCCCCTGGAGAGGCTGACCCCGTTCGGGACAGCAATGGTAAGGTTATCAGCTTTCTTTCCTCTCTCATTCCACTTGTCCCTCACAACACCAGCCTTTTACACTTTCAATCCAACTTACCAAATCGCTCCACTCCTTCCTCCCTTACTGCGCCCCTGTCCTCACGCTAAAGCCACTCTTGTACCTCCCTGCTTTCAGATGGTGATTCACTAGCTGAGGAGACGGGCCCTGAAGCTGCCAGTGGGAGCGAAGCCGCAGGCGAGGAGGAAGAGGAAGCTGGAGCCTCAGCGGCACCCTCTCCCGAGGAAGCCCATGCCCACACTGGGACCATGTCTTCCCTGGAGGGGAGCAGGGGGGAAGGGTCTGATGAGGGTGAAGGTCTGGGACCCAGCAGGCTGCAGCAACGCGATGTGGCTAGGGAAGCTCGGGGGCCTTCTCCCCAGAGGGAGAGTAGGCCAGTGAGTCCTGCTGCACTGGACGCAGAGGAGGAGCGGCTCATCGCTGAAATGAACACCCAGGTGGTGGACATGCACACTCAGCTCATGGGTGCAGTGGGAAGGGTGCCGGAATGCATTGAATCACTGGCAAGGAGTGTGGAGCACTTCGCTGTAGCACAGGCGGATGCCATGCTAATGCTTAGTGCTGCAATTCAGTCACTGGCTGCCGTGATCCAATCTCAGACTGATCTCATGCAGTCTCAGATTGAGGCCACGCAAGCACTGACTTGTCGCTGGTTCGGACACATTTCCCCGGGGCTCTCACTGCGTCGCAGAAGGCCAGCAATCTGTGCTCCAGCAGATTGCTCCAGATGCTGAGGTGCTGCCCCGTGGGAGTGCCAGTGTGTCGGTTGAGCAGGGAGTTGCTGTCCTCTCTCAAGATGACAGCATTTCTGCTGCCACCACTGTCACTTCCCCATTGCACTTGCCACCGCCTGTAGCCCAGACTGCTGCCGCCCATGCAGAATTGGTGCAGTCTGCAGCCGGGCCTCCAGGCCAAGAGCTGGTCAAGGGCGTCCTTCAAGGGCATCTGTAGTCTCAGGATCTGACATTCAGCAGCCTTCCACCAGCTTTGCTGCAGCCACTGGGGCCCCATTACGGAGGAGCAGTAGGGCGGGAAAGGGTCAAGTGGGCAAGGGAAGGAGATCACCCTCGAAGGGCAAAAAGTAGGAGGTCTGACAAAATGTTGGGAATGTCTTTATTAAAGGCCGAGATTCATCTGATAACTTTTGTTTAGTGTTTTGACCATTATCTCCAGGTTGTGAGAACCAGTTATGTTAAGTATTGATTTTTTGTGTTTGTTTTTATTAGTTTGTCATGAATAAATGACACACACAGAGTTTGTAAAATAAAAACATTGTTGTATTCAAAATGTACATGTTTGACCTTTGGGATCATTGCTGCCTTGGCCGGCTATAGGGGTTGCAGGTTGCTTTCCATCATGTTGTTCTCCATGCCAGAAGCCATTTCCTGAGTAGGGGCCTAGAAGTGGCTTGTTATCAGTCTTTGACGGATGGCCCTTGCAGTCTCAACATTGTGGGCCTCCCTCCTGCCTTGGTGCTGCTGCTGATCATCCTCCTCCTCTTCCTCCTCCTCTTCCTCCTCCTCCGGTAGTGCACCAAGGCCTGGTGGCATTGGCTGGGTCCTGAGGATTGCAAGGTTATGAAGAATGCAGCAAACAACTATGAAGAGGGAGACTCGCTCAGGTGACTACTGCAAGGCTCCTCCTGAGTGGTCCAGAGAGTGGAACCGTTGCTTGAGCACGCCGATCGTCTGCTCAATGATGTTCCTGGTGGCGAGATGGCTGTCATTGTACCGCAGCTCAGCAGGGGTGTTGGGGTTACGGAGCGGTGTCATCAGCCAAGTGCAGAGTGGATAACCCTTGTCCCCAAGGAGCCAACCAATCGGCTGATGCACTACCTGGAAAAGCTCTGGCACACCAGTCTGGTGCAGGATGAAAGCACCGTGGCTGCTGCCAGGATGGCAGGCATTGACTGCGAGTATCAGCTGTCTGTGGTCACAGACCAACTGGATATTTAAGGAGTGGAACCCCTTGCAGTTTTGGAAAACCTCTGCATTCTCATGCGGTGCCCGCAATGCCACATGCGTGCAGTCAATGGCGCCCTGCACCATGGGGAAGCCTGCTATCCTCGCAAAGCGCAATGCGCGTTCATGCTGTTTGGCCCGGGTCATTGGTAAGAGATGTACTGGCATCTCCTTTTATAGAGGGCATTTGTCACTTCCCAGATACAGCAATGGACTGCGAACTGGGAGATATTGGTGATGTCCCCAGTAGCTGCTTGAAACGAGCCAGTGGCATAAAAATTCAGAGCCACTGTGATCTTCACTGCCACCGACAGAGACGTCCTGGTCCTCAGTTGAGGCTGCAGATCTGGTTGCAGCAAGTGGCAGAGCTCAGTGACCACCTCCTTGCTGAAGCACAGCCTGAGCAAACACTGCTCCTCAGACAAATGAATGTAGGAGAATTGTTCCCGGAATACCCTGGGAGGGTAAGGTCTCCTGTGCACAGGCCTTTTGGCCCTCCTCCCTCTGGCCATGATTGCGAGTCTCTCTCTGCATCTCTGTTGCCTCTGATTCTGCAAGCGCAGGATGATGCCCCGAATCAGTACAGCCCCCAAAGTCTCTTGACAATCAAAGTAATGAAGGTCAAATCCAAAAGATCCTGAAAAGTGCTGCTCAGTAGCCAAAACTACTTCACACAGTGTTGACTCTCTGCAGAATTCTCTCTCTCTCTCTCAGAATCTCTCTCTCTCTGTCAGAATGAGTGGTGCAAAAATGTCTCCCACAAAAAATGGCAGGAAGAGGGCGCCTTTAAATAGCGTTCCCCCAGCCCCTTACCAACTGGAAAACGTTCCTGTCATTGATTGTGGCAGGTGGAAAGAAAGGAGTGCCACTCAATATCCGGTCCGGGGCACCACCGGGGCATTGCACGCTCGACTGACGTCACGATCTGTGGGCGCAGGAGATTGGGGCGGTAGAGTTTAGCACCGCTGCAAAAACCCTGGTCAATTTTGCGAGCGGCGCAAACATCACCATGCTAGTTAGGGCACTAACGGGAGGCGCTAAGCAACCAAATTTTTCCCCCATATGATTCTGAGGGGGATTGACAAGGTAGATGCTGAGAGGTTGTTTCCCCTGGCTGGAGAGTCTAGAACCAGGGGTCACAGTCTCAGAATAAGGGTTCGGCCATTTTGGACTGAGATAAGGAGAAATTGCTTCACTCAGAGGGTTGTGAATCTTTTGAATTCTCTACCTGAAAGGGCTGTGGATGCTGAATCATTGAGAACATTCAAGGCTGAGATCGATAGATTTTTGAATGCTAAGGGAATCAAGGGATATGGGGATCGGGCAAGAAAGTGGAGTTGAGGTCGAAGATCTGCCATGATATTATTGAATGGCGGCACAGGCTCGAGGGGCCATATGGCCTACTCCTGCTCCTAATTCTCATGTTCTTATGTGCCACCAATCGCTACCCTTTTTCCCGACCCGAGCACCTACCCTCCCGGCCGTCCCCCTTTCCGATCGCCCCCCCCCTTACCTGATCGCCATATCTGCCAATCTACCATTCCTCTTCAACGGTGAGTTGCCTGGGAACGCCCATTGGGTGCACCAGTCAGAAGCAGGGATCGTTCCCTGCGTGCCCAAAAATGGGTTTGTCCGAATTTCTAGGCCTGTACCTCTGACAATGCAGCCTCACTTAGTACTGCACTGAAGTGTTGACCTAGGTTGTGTGCTCATATTGTTGGTGGAGTTTAAACCCACACCTTTCTGATTCAGAAGTGAGAGTGATATGAACTAAACCAGCTCAGAAGGAGGAAAGTTTGGGTCAGATAGATGGATGATGATTAGTTGAGAGATGACAGAAGGATAAATGCAGAACCGAGAGGAGAGATTCAGGACAGAAGAGATGGCAGTGATAGAGCTGATAATGGTTCAGAAAAAAAGAGAAGTCTAAAGTTGCTCTACCCCTGCATCTTTCTTTCATATTATTCCATGGAGTATGCTTGCAGTCCTGCACAGAATCCCAGATTTTTAACTCCTTTTACATTTATTATTAATGAGATTTTAGATATTAATTTTGCCATTGGAATTTATATCTTCCATTAGCAATGGCATTTTTCCCTTAGCATCTCTGCTAAATTGTATCACTATGGCCGACAAATGTAGTAATGCAATTTGACGACATATGGCAGGTCTTTTTATCTCACTATTATTGCCAAAGTGCAGTTAGGATGCGCTGGCAATTGGAGAGCTGTTGGTGGGCAAGTCAGAGCTACCGGGCGTATTTGTTCCCGGTGGTTCGCTCCCTACAACCCAGTCAGCCAGATGCCGAATCGAGTGCCAGCGCACCACACACTGAGCGGGCCGGCTGTGGTCACTGCCCTGCAGGCGGGCCGGGTGTGGGGTCCTGTGCGCACAGTTGCCTTGGAGACTGATTGTTACACCGTTTGACACGTTTGGCAGATGTGCACGTCACCCTTGTACTTGGATCCTCTTTTCAAGTTGGAGCTAATTGGTTCTGTCTGGTTGTGTTTATATATTATCAATAAAACTACAAATAATGATCCAAGCCTCTGAAACTCTTATAAAGTTTAATAATCCACATCTAATTACTGTGCACACTGGAGCGTCGGCATCCAAGGCAAGTATTTAAAGAGGTCTTCTGTGCATGTACTCTATTTAGCAAACTTACATAGATGCTTAGCAAGACAAGTCTTTCTGTTCCGAGGCTGCACCGTTCTTAGTTTTGCTATTGTCAGCAGTGCCATGTAATAGTCGTTCTTATTTATCAATATCAACATTTATATGTATGCACGATTGACTGTTAAAGTTTACTTATCACTTGCACTGATTAGGCTAGCGACCAGTCAATCATTTCGATGCCACCTGGAATAGTGAGTGTTTTATTCATTGGTAGAATTGAAATGAGGATCAGCCTATTTCTTAGGAATTCGTCAACGCTTGAGACAATCTTGCAACGTTAAACACCGTAGTTTTGTCTCTGTACATAACTTTTAAAGTTATCGGGCGACGATTTTTATAGGATTGACATCTATTTTAGAAGTAGTGTCGTGAAATTCAAGAACTAACTAAATCTAATAAAAGCACATTATTATAAAAATCAAATATTCCATTTCACTGGAACATTAGGTTGATATAGGGGTTTCTGAAAACGATCAATATATTTGGTTAAAGTTAAGGAATAAGAAAGGTACTATTACCCTATTGGGAGTATATTACAGATCACTGAAGAGTAGAAGGAGATGGAGAAAGAACTATGCAGACAAATTCAGGAAAAGTGCAGAAATAACAGGACCATACAAATGGGTAATTTAATTATCCGAAGATAGGTTTGGGTAAACGTAATGTAAATGGGTTTCTACAAAGTGGGTGTCCTTTTTGTATCAGCACATTTTTAGTCTAACAAGGAAGCTATACTGGATCTAGTTCTAATGAGATGAACATAGAACATAGAACATAGAAAAATAGGAGCAGGAGTAAGCCATTCGGCCCTTCGAGCCTGCTCCGCCATTCAATATGATCATGGCTGACCCTCTATCTCAATACCATATTCCTGCTCTCTCCCCATACCCCTTGATGCCTTTTGTGTCTAGAAATCTATCTATCTCTTTAAATATATTCAATGACTTGGCCACCACAGCCTTCTGTGGTAGAGAATTCCACAGGTTCAACACCCTCTTGAGTGAAGAAATTTCTCCTCATCTCAGTCCTAAATGTTCTACCCCGTATCCTGAGACTGTGACCTCTCATTCTAGATCCCCCAGCCAGGGGAAACATCCTCCCTGCATCCAGTCTGTCTAGCCCTGTCAGAATTTTATACATTTCAATGGGTTCCCCTCTCATTCGTCTAAACTCTGGTGAATACAGGCCTAGTCGACCCAATCTCTCCTCATACGACAGTCCGGCCATCCCAGGAATCAGTCTGGTGAACCTTCACTGCACTCCGTCTATGGCAAGTATATCCTTTCTTAGGTAAGGAGACCAGAACTGCACACAGTACTCCAGGTGTGGTCTCACCAAGGCCCTGTACAACTGTTGTAAGACATCCTTGCTCCTGTACTCAAATCCTCTTACAATGAAGGCCAACATACCATTTGCCTTCCTAACTGCTTGCTGAACCTGCATGTTTGCTTTCAGTGACTGGTGTACAAGGACACCCAGGTCCCTTTGTGCATCAGCATTTCCCAATCTATCACCATTTAAATAATGCTCTACCTTTCTGTTTTTCCTACCGAAGTGGATAACTTCACATTTATCCACGTTATACTGCATCTGCCATGTATTTGCCCACTCAACTCCCAATCTCTCTCTCTCTCGCACTCCCAGTCTCTCTCTCTCTCTCTCTCTCACTCCCAATCTCTCTCTCTCTCACACTCTCCCAATCTCTCTCTCTCTCCTTCCCTCTCTCTCTCTCTCTCCTTCCCTCTCTCTCTCTCCTTCCCTCTCTCTCTCTGTCTCTCTCTCCTTCCCTCTCTTTCTCTCTCCTTCCCTCTCTCTCCTTCCCTCTCTCTCTCTCCTTCCATCTCTCTCTCTCTTTCCTTCCATCTCTCTCTCTCTCTCCTTCCCCCTCTCTCTCCTTCCCTCTCCCTCTCTCCTTCCCTCTCTCTCTCTCCTTCCCTCTCTCTCTTCCCCCCAGTCGCTCCCTCTCTCTCTTCCAACAACAACATGCCCTCAAAAAGCCTCGGCACCGCCGGGCTCCCCAGCTAGTCTATATATATAAAAGACCTCTTCTGTCTGTCTGTCTGTCTGTCTGTCCGTTCTCTATACGTTTGAAAGTTATAGAGCGTACTGACGCGCGCGTCACGTCAAAAGAAAGCTTACGATTACGGAATATTTACATTTCGGCCGGACAAAAATCGCGCCCGCGGTATCCAAAAAACGTTCAACATTCCGCTCATTAGCATCTCATTAGCGACCGTGTGACATCGAGGTCGACCAATCGTACGGCAGGTTCCTGGCGCGTGCCATCCTACAGTTGAGTGTTGAGTGACTTGACGATTGACCAATCCTACGATTCGGTGACCTGACGGTCGACCAATCGGTGCGTGTGTGGGCGGGCCTTATCGTTCTGAACCGAGGTGAGTGGCCGCCATCTTGATTTTTCACGATTTTTTCCCCACACTTTCTGTGTGTTAGGGAACTAAGGTAAATATATGAATTATGTGTTAGGGAATTAAATAACAATTTATTTGAGTTTTAAATTGTGTTTAGCAACAGTAGGAAATTAAGTGATCCCCTAACCGCCGCCGTCCCCCCCCCTCCTCCTCACCCTCGCGCAGGGGGGACTCAGGGCTGCTCTCCAGGCCCGCTGCAGGCAGGCCTGAAGCTCAAAAAATTTCTCTCTCTCTCTCTCTCTTCCCTCTCTCTCTCCTTCTCCTCTTCCCTCTCTCTCCTTCTCCTCTTCCCTCTCTCTCCTCTTCCCTCTCTCTCTCTCTCTACTTCCCCCTCTCTCTCTTCCCGTGAGCGCGGGACCGGAAAAACCGGTGGTTTTTAAAATCAACAAATTTCTCTCTCTCTCTCTCTCTCAGGTTTCTCTCTCTCTCAGGTGAGGGAGGTTTGACGGTGTCGGGGCCCGGGCTCCTCCACCGGGCGGGAGGTTTGACGGTGCCGGGGCCGGAGCGCGGCCGGGCCGCCCGAAGTTTCCCGCTCGAGCCGCTCGCTAACGGCCGCCGGGCTGCGGGGTTTCCCTGCCTGCTCCCCACGGGCCGCCTCGCACCGCTGGCATTGACCGCGCCTGCGCCGCCCGCCCGCCCGCGAGAGCCCGCTCTCCACCTCCCGACGCCGGCCGCCGCTCAGCTCAAGATGGGAATGTGAGGGAGAGAGGGGGGGGAGTGTGAGGGAGAGGGGGGTGGAGTGTGAGGGAGAGGGGGGAGTGTGAGGGAGAGGGGGGGAGTGTGAGGGAGAGGAGGGGGGGAGTGTGAGGGAGAGGAGGGGGGGAGTGTGAGGGAGAGGAGGGGGGAGTGTGAGGGAGAGGAGGGGGGAGTGTGAGGGGGGGAGTGTGAGGGAGAGGAGGGGGGAGTGAGGGAGAGGGGGGGAGTGTGAGGGAGAGGGGGGGATTGTAAGGGAGGGGGAGGGAGTGTGAGGGAGAGGGGGGAGTGTGAGGGAGGGGGGAGTGTGAGGGGGGGAGTGTGAGGGGGGGAGTGTGAGGGAGAAGAGTGTGAGGAGAGGGGGGGAGTGTGTGGGAGAGGGGGGTAGTGTGAGGGAGAGGGGGGAGTGTGAGGGAGAGTGTGAGGGAGAGGGGGAGTGTGAGGGAGAGGGGGGGGAGTGTGAGGGGGGAGTGTGAGGGAGAGGGGGGAGTGTGACGGAGAGGGGGTGGGAGTGTGAGGGAGAGGGGGGGAGTGTGAGGGAGAGGGGGGGAGTGTGAGGGAGAGGGGGGGAGGGAGTTCTCTTCCCCCCCCAGTCGCACTCCCTCCCCCCCACAGTCGCACTCCCTCCCTCCAGTCACTCGCTCTCCCCCCCAGTCGCTCTCTCTTCCCCCCCAGTCGCTCTCTCTCTTCCCCCCCAGTTGCTCTCTCTTCCCCCCCAGTCGCTCTCTCTTCCCCCCCAGTCGCTCTCTCTTCCCCCCCAGTCGCTCTCTCTTCCCCCCCAGTCGCTCTCATCTTCCCCCCCAGTCGCTCTCTCTTCCCCCCATTCGCTCTCTCTTCCCCCCCAGTCGCTCTCTCTTCCCCCCCAGTCGCTCTCTCTTCCCCCCCCAGTCGCTCTCTCTTCCCCCCCAGTCGCTCTCTCTTCCCCCCCAGTCGCCTCTCTCTTCCCCCCCCAGTCGCGCTCTCTTTCCCCCCCAGTC